>NC_048894.1:11115054-11147272 GCF_011077185.1 Oxyura jamaicensis | reverse complement strand
GCAATCAGTCATAACTAGATTTGCTGCTTTCCTGATGATGGGTTTGTTGTGACTTGTACTATTAATGTATATATACTTGTTACGGTGTAACCCTGGTAGGCAACTGAGCACCACACAGAGAATCAGAAAGGTAAAAGTGAGAAAATTCATGGGTTGAGATAAAGACAGTTTAAAGGGTAAAATGAAAGCTGCACCCACAAGCAAAGCAAAACAAGGAATTCATTGACTGCTTCCCATCAGCAGCAGATGTTCAGCCATTTCCTGGAAAGCTGGGTCCATCACATGTAATGGTTGCTTGGGAAGATAAAAACCGTAATTCCGAGCATTCCCCCCCTCCTCCTTCTTTCTCCCCAGCTTTCATTGCTGTTCACAGCATCCTATGGAATGGGATATTTCTTTGCTTATTTGGGGTCAGCTGTCCTGGCTGTGTCCCCTCCCAGCTCCGTGTGCACCCCCAGCCTTCTCGCTGGTAGGGCAGCACAAGAAGCTGAAAAGTCTTTGTCTCTGTGTGAGAAATGCTTTGCAACAACCAAACATACCAGTGTGTTATCACCACTGTTTTCATGGCAAATCCCAAATATAGCACCATACAAGCCTCTATAAAGAAAGTTAACTCTCTCCCAACCAAAAAGCAGCACGTTTCTGATATATTATTGACTAATTATGATATATTACTGATGTTTCTGATATATGACTATTGATTTCTGCTACAATTGATATATATAGACTTGCTTTCCTGGTAACAGTTCATAATAGCTTGATATTTGCTTGCTTTATTAATCACAGTTATACTTGATAGTGGCAATTTGTAGTAACCTATAATAAAGTAGAAAAACTTAGGAAATAAAGCCTCCATCTCCTTGTGTATTACAGAATCCTGTGAACCTACTGTTTTAATCTCTGTAACTTTTCAGATCATGACAGATTTTAAAAGTGGCATCGCACCAGTTGTCAGTTTGCAGAAAAATAGCCAGTCCCATTCTGGCCATCGCAATGAAGAGACACAGACCTGGACAGACCTGGCAACTTCCCCAGCCTCTTGCTCTGTAAGTTGGATGCAAAGGTCAAGGCCAAGGAATCCTGGCAGAAGGCAGTAATAGAAACTACTGCTTCTTCTCTCGCCACTACTCAGGCCTTGATCAGAGAATGTCAGACTCTAAATTGCCAACCTAGTAGCACTGCACTAATAAAGTACACAAAATAGAGTTCTAAACAGGCAATTGTGCTTACACATATCTGCAGTATCTGAAATAGTGAGAGCATGAGTTTATTTTGAAACAGTGTCATTTGGTATCAGCACACAAAAGGCAGGTAAGGGGAAGTCTCAAAATTGAATTAATAAGTATCAGATTCTTTTTACTAAATTATCATTACAAAGGGCACACATAGTAATAGATCAAAGAGCTCTGGAGAGCAGCAATGCTGCTGCAGATGAGTAATGCCTTCTGATTTGTCTTGGTAACATGCCTGAGACACACTTAGAACACTCTCAGGAATGCAATATATGCATGTTAATGGTTGTAGCTGCCCTGTAATCCTGGGCAAACTTTCAAGTTGTTAAAGGAAGCATAATGAGGACATTCTGTGTTATTTTCCCCAGCTCCTCCTCTTTAGAGTTGTTTGAGGAAAAAGGTAGCTTAACCAAAAGGGAGCTGGGGGAACCTTGTGGAAGTAGCCCCTCATCCTCATTGTCTGGATGCACAGGGGCTACATCCATGCTGTCAGAGCTGGGTCACAACTGTACATCCAGGGAAAGGATCATGAAGGGCTGCCTTCTGTGCTTGATTCTGTGCAGGCATTTGACAAAGCATACTGGCTGGGACAATCCTCAAAAGCCTTAAAGAGCCCCGAGGGGAGCTGCTGAAATATCTTGTCTCATCCACCTTCCCCAAGGAGTCAACAGCCAAACTGAAGTAAACAGAGAGCCTCAGTAGATCAGTTACTGATACTTAATTCCTGATATTGTGAAAATATCCTCAGGACCAACCCAATCTGGTGATTATTATGGTTAGGAAAGAGTTGCTTTGCTAATCTTTCTGAATATGGATGCTCAGCCTCAGGGCTGGCAGAGTTCCATAATGCTTTAAGGAATAGGTAATTCCCCTGCAGAAATAGGGCCTCTTGTCAGTTCTGTCAACACTCTGGCCCAGACAGAGTGGCATCCATGGGTTACGTTCTCAAAAGGAGTCGCACCCAGCCTTTCTTTGCTGGAAGAAGCTGCTCACCAAGCACCGTGCAACCCAGTGTGCCCTGGGCACCTCTCTGAGACACCTGAAGGGCGCGGTGGGCTATTGCCTGTCTTTTAGGTCCAAAATAGGTGTTTTTTTGTTTGTTTGTTTGTTATGTTCCACTATCTCACTTTTTAATATTGAGTGATCACGCTAATTTTAAATTACTGCAAATCCTAAGTTGCTGACCCGTCTGTGACTCCCTGTAGCTCCATGGAAAATGAAGTGCTGGCAGGGTCTGTGCTGGCCCTGCCTACAACTGGAGGCTTTTTCCAGAGCAGCCCAAGGTGTGGAATTCCTGGCACTAAGGACAAAACTGCACTCACAAAAGGCTAATCACTTTTGCAAACCTGCCCTAAATGGCAATAGGAGGAATTAGCCTAGGAAAAATTTTCTGTGTGAGAAAGGAAAAGGCAAGAAAAGGAAAGGAAACAAAAAAGAACAAACATTAACAGCAGCATTGGAAAGTAAGACATAGGAGGGCAGTATTAATATTTTATTTCCTCATTATTTTGTTTGGCCTTAATTAAGACTTAAGAACCTTTAAGATCCAGAAGTGTAAATATCAGAACAAATCAGGGTTACTGAATGGATAGCCCTTACAGTGCAGAAGCAGGGTGTGCTTTGTGCTCAGATAGTCACATCTACTTCTTTCACATTTAATATTTTTGGAGATGATTTCTAGCAGTCTCAGATTTTTGCACTTGAGAACATCTGCAGGTGTAATTTTGCTGGCACATGTAATTGCAGGCACATTTCACTGTACTTAGATATCTATTTTGTTTTGGCTGGAAAGCAAGCGATTTGACATCTAAATGCCCCTGTAGTCAGTTATGGCATAAACTGTATCTACAGACGTATTCTTGATGTAAAATTGGAAACTGAATTGATGTCCTTTTAAAAAGTAATGCCTTCATCCTCACATGGCTGGACTGAAGATGGTAGGGTTCAGGTTTTATAATAATATCGGATCTTTGTCAGCATGTATTTAACAGGTGCTAATAATGACATTTGAGAAATAAAAGTTCACCCTGTTATTGTTAAAACCGGTGATACAGCCAGGTAGCTGCAAGTAGATAAAAGAGGATTTGAGGTGGCAGTCGGGAAAGCTGCGCCGCTGTGCTAGCAGTCAGCAGGTGGTGCTTTCGAGTCGCAGCTCTTCCACATTGCCCAAAGCAGCCCCGTGTAAAGGGAGCTTTATGGCATCCTGCAGCATCTTCATCAGTGGCTTCAGGCATGGCAGTAATACTTCGACCAAGTGCTGTATTTGGGGCTATTTATATTGTTACAGTCTGGCCTAACCACTCCGGATAGACGTAACTTCTGTAGGTGGCCTTGGGATCTCCTGTGCCTGTGATGTGTCTCGGGAGCTCCTGCTGGCTGTCCGAGGGCTGGATCTTGTGGCTGTGTTCTCCCTGTAGCCCTCCTGCCATGTCAGACCACTGGCAGCCTGAAGACCAAAATCAGCTGCCATAATCAGGAACCCGAAAAGGCTGCATCCTGTTTTTTAGCTAGCCAGAAACATTTCTGTAGTTCCATATTCTTGCAGCCTCTGAGGTGAGAGAAGAGACAGGACATTCCTCCTGACGTGAAACACAGACTTCCTCGGATGAGAGAAGCTTCCCTTCCTCTGAACACAAGCCCACCAAAGGAGCTGACATTTCACAATTTGAATTTTGTATTTTCTTTACATTCTTCTCATGACCTCTTTCTCCCCACTGCCCGTTTCTCCACCCATCACACACACTTTCTTTCCACATCCTTCATTCAGTGCTGTGCAGATCCATATATTGTTCCCACCGACGCTGTCCTTGTCAATCACGGGAATGCTGACTGGCATTCCTCCTGAAGAAAAACTAAAAATGTCTGCCAGTTTTGTCACTCCTCCTTCTACAAATTCATTTACTTTTATTTATTTTCCTTAGTCTCTCATTGATTCTTGCTCTATGTGAAAGTCCTTGCAGTATTTTTTCTTAGCCATTAAATCAACAATAGTCGCTGAGATGTAAATGTGAATTAGTACTCAGCATGTCAGGCTTCCCTTTGTTGTCACCTCTCCTGTATTTGCACCTGCCACACAAACACACTGCACTTGGTAAAAACAGCATTTGTATTACAAAGATTAAAACAAACAAACAAACAAACAAAAAACACACATACAAATTTCCTTACCACTTTCTTCCTGTCTGGGTTTCTATAAGGTCACCTTGTCCCTGTGCTGTTAGAGAGCCTTGTAGAAGTACCCGAATGTCTTCACCAGTTCTTTAAATAATAGTTGGATACATCCAGGAGCACATTTGGTAGCAAACTGTGATAGTGGGTGTTTCAATGTGTATAGCTTGCTATATAATCTCATATTTACTATGAATAATTGCTACAAAGGTAGCAGCAGAAACACAGGAGTTTTGAACCTAAAGGGCCCTGCATATTACTCCTTGGGGAAGGTATTACCACAGCATAATTTGTAAAGCATTACTAAAACCTCCCTACCAGACATACATACAATTTGCAATACACACGCGTGTGGGTGTATACATATATACACACTCTTTTGTAAATATATGCATTTTACATACCTATACAGGTGGAACACTGGGCTGTTATTGTTCACTGAAATGTGCATGGTACTTGATATGAAGTTAAAACTGCAAGGAAATATCAGGGGGATAAAAGGTCCCAAGCTGTTGCTGTACAATACTTGATAATACATAGGAACACTTCTATAGCACTTATCACTTTCCCAACTTTCAAAAAAAATGATTAATTAATCTTTGCAATGTTCCTGCAAAGTAAGTACTATTCTCAGACAATACCTTAATTAGCAGATTTCCAAAAAAAGATATAACAGAAGGCTCAAAAGACTGTCATTTTGGAAGGAGCAGCAATGGTTGCACACGTGTTGCTGCTGCGTGCCTGTCATCTGACCCAGAGCAGCTGCTACCCTGGACTACAAAGTGCAAACACAAGTGTAATTAGTGTTCAATTACTCCTGCTTTCAGTGCATTAACATTAATGATTGGGAAGTACTTCTGCTCTGTGCTTGTGTCTGAGAGAAATCAACCTGAAATGTCCAGTCACTGAACTGGGAGTTTTGTTGGGGATGACAGCACAACTTACAGACACAACCCCCCCCCCCTTAGTCTGCAAGCCAATACCATATTGCCAACCCCAACCTGTTGCTCTGCAAAGAAAGTTATAAAGCCTGGGTTGCTAATAATTAGTGTTGTTTGTCCCACCCATCCCCTAACACAATGACACCTGCTCCCACTTAACACCCTGTGAGCTCCCCACACCACCTCCAGTTCTTCCCCACAGACTTCATTTGAGGGAGTGGGAGAGACGGACAAGTGGCAGTATGGTTGTAAGGATCCATTATCTTTACAAAATTAAGCTAATAAACTATTTTTTTTAGGGATGCAGCTTCACTGTTCACCTCAGTGTCCTCTTTATTCTGCTCAGCAGTAAATGGACAGTCTTACCGACTGCTAACATGAACACAAAATTGCTGCTGAGGTTGGAGGGCACCTCTGGAGGTCATCTGATCCAATTGTATGCTCAAGGCAGATGTCACTGGTAGTGCTAGGGGTGGTGCAAAAGATGGATAAAATCACGGTTAGAGCATCTTCAAACATTCAGGGTGACCACAAGGAACTTGGGGCCTCATCTACCACGTACATTGAGAAGTCTCGAGCCCTTGTGTGAGGCCCTTGTTCTCTGACATCCCACTCCATGTACTACAAGGAACTGGAGCTAAAATTAGGGCAAATCCAGACAGGATATATAAAAAGAATGGTGTGCTTTAGGGTGTGCATATGGCACATTGCTGCATATGGTCAAGCTCTGGAGTGTTGGGTTGGGTCTAGCTATTTTCTGGTGATGCCATCCCAGGGCAAACGGAATGGCGTGCGATCCCTTCTAGAAGGTCTCCAACAGCCCCTAGAAGCACGACCTGGTGGTGGCTCAGACAGCTTCTGAGTCCTTCCACCCTTCTTAGGGTGAGCTCCGGCGCCTTGAAGGCATGCCTTCTGGTACCACAAACAGAAAGCCATAGCATCAAAGGGGAGTGCCTGTGCTGCGTGGAGCATGGCTCAGCAGCTTCCTCCCCAGAGAGCCCAGGTGCAGGGGCTTCTCTGAAGCACGGAGCTTGTCCAGAGCTCCCAAAGAGTCAGGTTGCAACGATGCAAGTCAACCTCTAGTATGAGCAGCAAGCCAGACAACTAAGTCAGTTGGCATCTCCGTTAGTCATAACAGCTTTCAGATGACCCAAAAGCTACTGGAGTCATAATTAATAAGGTCAGCTCCCATGAGCGGTGTGGTGATCATGGAAACTAAAGCTCAGCTGAACAACAGGCACTGTAAGAAAGCTAATGGTGAGGTCATACGTGTAGGAAACAAAAATGTAGGTCATGCTATAGATTGGCACTTGGAAAAGAATGGCTTAGAAAATGGTTGTGAAAGCCTGATGAGTTAACTAAGAACACATGAGCTCCCAGAGTGATGCAGCAGCCAAAAAAAAAAAAAAAGAGTCTGGTATAAACAACATTATTTCCTCTGAAAGCAACAATACTGAGGACATGATTGGAATATTGGCTCTTCACTTCTCATTTCCATTTCTTAAAAGAATAATGGCAAATGTAAAAGTGGTCAGAAGAATCTATAATAGTTGAGATCCTTCCAGTACTTAAAGGGGGGGGCAACAAGAAACCTGGTGAGGAACTATGTTAGGGAGTGTAGTGATAGGACAAGGAGCAATGGCTTTAAACTAAAAGAGGAGAGATTTAGATTAGATATTCAGAAGAATTTTTTTGCCATGAGGGTGGTGAGGCCCTGGCTCAGGCTGCCCAGAGACGTGGTGACTGCCCCATCCCTGGCAGTGCCCAAGGCCAGGCTGGATGGGGCTGGGGGCAGCCTGGGCTGCTGGGAGGGGTCCCTGCCCACATTTGGTGACTAGACATAGACTAGAGAGAATTAAAAGCCTATCTTGGAATATATAGGTCCAGTTCAAAATAGCTCCCCTGGACCTTTCCTAGCAACCATATGCCATCCAAAGCTAGCCATGTAGCATCCCATGCCTCTCCCTAATCAGATACACACTATGCCATTACCTACGTGTTTCATATTCTGTTACACTGCAAAAAGCCACATCTGGCTGGCTGGGAAGCAGCTGTGTCTGTGGTCAACATCTGCAAGAACCATGCCTGCACCCACAGCTTCTTTGGCAAGAAGATTTTCCAACAGAAATATGAAGAAATAGCAGATATATAGAGAGTTCAGGCAGCTTTTTAAAACTGAGCAGTGCTGGATTGCATTAAAGAAGTTGGAAGTTGTATATAAACATGGAAAGGTCAGAAACAGCCCTTGGCTGCAGGTAGGAATGGCCAGCTTTTGCACCAAAAACTGAATCTGGTACTTGGGAGACCATGATGGTGCTTCATGGTCCCTTGGCACTTAGGTGTGCATGCCAGTGCTTGACAGACACCCTCATTTTCAGACTCTTCAGACTCACAAAAGCAGCTGAAGAGAGAAAGACCAAGAAAGGGAGAGGAAGAAAGAGGACCAGGCAGGCCCTGACTCAAAATTCTGGTACGCTCTCTTATCCATCATCACTGGAAGCAGCCAGGAAAGATCAGCTGGCTGAGAGCACACAACAGATCGCAGGGCAGAAACCTCACTTTAGCAAACTCTTGATAAGGATGTCCATGTTACTGTAGGATAAAGAGGGCCTGAGAAGAGGACACGTGAGCTGTGTTCAATGACAGCTCACTGACTCCCGTGGTCTGCAGGCCCTGGCAGCCAGAGGATGAGAATCAGCTGCGTTTGGTACCTCGAGAGTGCCTTCCAAAAGCATTTCACCTTGTCCTGACCTTGCCAGCACAAGTAGGAACACAATTTCTGTATGCTCACAGGGGTGGTCCCATGCCTTGTTTGCTTTCAGAGCAGTTGTAGTGGTTTAATGGCCTGCTGTTCATTGGCTTGCTTGTTTCTAACAGCTTTTCTTCATAGTCAAGGGAACCGGTTATATCCTCAGCCCAGGTACTGCACCTCATGGCTGCTACCAAATGAGGCTGGTCTTGTCATAAGCCACAAGATGATTCCTGCCCTCCGGGATATAGGAAGTAGTACAGGGACTGTTAACCTGGAGCTTGCTGGAAGGCCCGGCCACAGAGCTGGCGGAGATTTGGGAGGTGAGGTTTCCATGGCCCCACTAACAACAACACAGGCGCAGCCAGAGGAGTCCTCCCTGCCTAAAGTCTATCATTCTATACCGTAACATTTAATAACTACCTAGCAGCGTAGCTCCTTCCCATTCACCCCAGCTAATTCGCCTCTTTAATCTTAGCAAGAATCAGAGCGGTGAGACCTGTCTTTGTGACCAGGGGCTTGCTCCAGCTCACGGGCCGGGCCTGCAGGAGTGAGGAGGTGCCATCGCGGCAGGGTGGTGACCATGGCACTTGTGCAGACATCGGGTGCAGCCTGACCTCGGGGATGCAAGGGCTCCTGGTTCGGTGGGACTGTGTGGGTCTGGGGACTGCTGAGCCCGAGCTGTGGCCCTGCCTGAACCCAGGCCTGGCTGGGAGCTAAGGTGCGAATAATCATTGCTTCAAAGTGAGCCACCTGCTGCTCGTGGCTGTACTGAGGGTTTAGATGTCTACTGATGTTCCTGGTACATCTCAAGACGTAAATAAACTAAAGCCACCTAAGGATAAAATTACAGGGCATAAAACCCATGGAGTTCCTGATGGATCAGGCTGCATTTCCAGGGTCTGAAGGGATCTGCTGTGTCTCATCAGTGGTAGCATTCCCAAGGCAGCCGGTTGCACGGTGCTGTTCCTGAGGGATCAGGGATTCTGTGGTAAAACAACGCCGTGTAAGGTGGGTTTTGAAGAGGTGCTGTACTAAACTGTATGCGGTTTTATTTCCTTTTAAATAAAGGCACTTCAGAATTGCACAAGTGCAGAGGAAACATCTGATGTTAATTCTTTCTTTGTATCATTGAAATTGAAAAAAATAGAAAATAAGCTTCACTAACAAATAACTGAAATATAGCAATTATTTTCTGTCAAATTACAACTTGAAGCAATCCTTTATCTCCACATTATGAATTCACAAAAGCAATTGCAGCATGTTTTTAATTATTAACTACCACATAATGGAGGAGGCAATACAATATACTAGAGGTTTTTTATTATTATTATTATTTTTCTTTTTTTTTTTTTTCCCTTTTTCTTTTTCCATATGGGAGATCTGAATTTCAATTCTGGAAATGTCTACAAATCAAAGTGAATTCTCAAATTTCAGCCTAAACATTTCACTGTCCACAGGACCAAAAATAATGAATGCCCAATTAAAAGGAATATCTCCAGGAGCTAGGTGTGGGATAGCAGTGCTGATGCTATCCAGTTCGAAGTGCAGATCCATGTGAAGGGACCTTGCACAATGCTTGCATATTAATGTCAACAACCCCACATCACTCATCCAGAAAAAAAAAAAAGGAAACCTGATGACATCATTCATCTTCCCTGTCAAGTAACCCACAGTGCCCAAAGAAATGGATGTTTGCTAACACAGTTTTGTAATCAGCAATCAGAAACAGCTGGGGTGTCGAGCATGGTATTTTCCAGTGACCAACACTAGAAGCTGTTCATTGTAAATCCTGTACGGGCTGAATGCAGAGCTTGCTGAATTCCCTCTAAGTGAGATGGACACTTGATGGATATGGCTCTCAGTTAAGCTAAGGTGCTGTTCTATGCCACTTGATTAATCTGAAGGAGTCTGACAGTGAATGGAAATGATGCTCTTTGGTTGCCCCCTGCTCTGAGGGCAGCACAGGGCTGAAACTACCCACACCAGATTTGCTCCAGCGTGTCCCACAGGGTTCAGGCATGGTTCAGGAGTGGTGCAACTGCCTGAGCTTACATCCTGAACAAGGAACAGGCCACCAAACCCTAAAGGCAGCCCCCTGCTCCACTCCTCAAGGGCTGGGTTACCCGCACATCAGGTGGTAGCGGTGTATCTGTAGTGGTCATCTCTGTAGTGGCTGACAAAGAAATATTTATTTTCCTGCTGTTTGTTTCTAGGTAAAATCCAGTTTGAGCAGTTTAGGTCAGTGGTTCTCAGTGTGCTTTGACATGTTACGACAGCAGAAAGTAGATATCAACGCTGACTCTATTGAAAAAAAGAGAATGGAGCAATAGTAACCCAGCCTGCCCTCACATGCAGCCCTTTCAGCAGCTGGGATTTACTGTCTGGGGGTGGAGGACGAATATCCAATGATTATGTCTTTAAACAAAGAGGGACATGCTGTACTCAGCCCGCATCCTTTCTGTGAGCCAAGGTTAGGAGGCTGGGCTGGGCACTTTGGATTTGGCACTGGAAAGACAACAAATTGTGTGAGTCTGGCCCCTCTGTCAGGAGCCACAGGGCGAAAACACAGCTCAGTGCTAAGACGGGGAAAGACATGCAGCCTAAATGCCATGAGTGAAAGTTGTTACTGAACAACACGAGCTCTTTGATGTATTTACTGCATTTTACACCGAAAGACAAACTTCTGGGTTAGAGGTGTATGCAGATGGATGAGACCAGATGTATGGACCATAACAATGTGGGTGGAGTTCCCTGTGAACATACGGGCTGTGCCAGATTGTCTTCCACAGGAACGACATAGTGGCAAATCAATCAATGCTAGGTGAATCTCTAGGAATATTGTGCTAGTGCCCTCACAGCCATCTTCCAAATCCTAGAGGTTAACCAACATCGTTAACTTTGATTTTTGCACTCTAGGAAATAGATTTTAGGAGATTACCTATAGGAGATTAATAATCAGGAGATTACCTACCTCACTAAAAACAGTGCGGTTAAAAGCACTTTTCTCAAGATTTAGAGAAACATTTAGTAAGATTTAGGTAAAACAGAAATTGACAGAAACTTATATAAAGGTACAAGTTAAGGTGAAATCTCGGTTCTACTGAATTCAAAGGCTAGATCCTCTTCTAGAAGGAATTCTATACATATATATACATATTTAAGTGCTTCTGAGTGCTCTGTTAATAACAAACAAGCAAATTGAATGATTTCAGCTGATTTCAGAAGAGGAAGGATTCTGCCTAACCTTCTCTATATATTCATGTATTCATGAATATATCAACATGCATTGCATATAGGCACTGAGGCACTGATGCAATTTTTCTAGGAGTCTGCCCAAACAAAAACTATTTTCAGTAATAGAGCTTATTCCTATCTGTACACCCTACTTCTGTCACAAAAGAGAAGCAAAGATATGTTTTAAAATCTGAAATTAGGGATAGAACAGAGATACTGAACAGCTACTCCATTGCCTTTGAGCACAGAGGGGAATTCTCATTGCACAGGTGTTGGTGCTTTGCCAGGTGCAGCTACAAGTGGTACATAGGAAAGGTCTCCCATGCGTGCCCAAGGCTGTTCCTTCACAGTCTTACTGATCTCACTGAAAAAAACTACATTTAGCACATTCACCTCTTACTTTCCTCTGGTTTGTCCTACCTCCTACATACCTTATAGTAGAAATGTTGCCATTCATTCCTGTCCATACACTGCTATGATTACTGCACCAGCCAAGGGGCTCATAGGGGCCTCTGGCCATGGGTCTGTCCCCTTCAGAAAACAGACACCTAGGAAGCTCTATGAGCTTCCCTTTCCTTAACTTTCTGGAGACCAAGGCTTGCTTTAGAAAAGAAGTGGAGTTTGCTGTCTGGGCTAAGCATAGCCGAGATTTATCTCTCCATATCCAAGGAAGGTGTCTGAGAGCACTAAATTCTGCATTACATTTCCAGAGAACTGACACATCTCAAGGGCACACGTGTGAATCCCTGCAGTCATTTTCATGGAAGGAGTTTTCCTTAATTAATTTTTGCTTGTGAAGTTGTTACGCTTTGATATAGGTAGTGAATTATCATCTTTCTTAATGGCAATTTTTGAGGGCTAAGTTTTGAGATATTAAAGATTATGCCCAGGGTCACTTTTTTAAAAAGACCGTTATGGTATTACAATTTCTTTACTCCATTTTTCTTGTATACACTGTGTTTTACATGGTTTCTCAAGCAGTAAGGCATGTTGTACAATCTTAAACCTGCCTAGAGATGCTCTTAGTGCACAGGCAAGATTTTTTATACACTAAAGGTATTTGTTGCCTAAACAGCTGAAATCTTACCCCATGCTTTATGAAATTAGCTAGATGGGTAACAGAAGTATCCCTTTACTCATTCAGACTGAGCTCTTCAGTAGATTCATCAGTCTTCCAGTACAGCCTCCGTGTGCTGCAAAGAGCATCACGTCATCTTAACGCGTGTATGACCTAAGACCTGGGGTATGAACTTCTCCCATGCACATACATTGAAATCCACTGAGCACATTATTAATACTAAAGGGAAACACACACTTTCTGGGCCAGCATGAGGAATGTCTCTTGCATCCCCTGAGCAGGTCACCTTGTACTCTCAGACAGACCAGGCACAGAGACTCGGTGTGAATACCTTGGAGAACACAGGGCCGGACTGGGCCCTAACGTGTGCACAGGACCTCCGGGTATGATGCTACATTTAGTATAAGCAGCACGTCTACAGTGGCTCTTTATAGCTCTTTTTTTTTTTTTTTTTTTTTTTTTTTTTTTTTTTTTTTTCCCTTAAGAAAGCTGCCAGACAAAGCAATAAAGAACATTTCCTGTCTTTTACAACTTAATGTGACTGCAGCGCCTCAGCTGTACTGAAATTCAGTCAGTGGTGCTATGGGCTGGCTGCAATTCACGCAGTCCTCACCTCCCGAGGGTACAAAACTGCCAGCGTTCCCCCCCTTGTTCCACCTCTCTCCTTGGGGACCCTGCCAGGGTCTGTGGCTCACATCAGCAGGGTTGAGGACAACGCAGGAATTAGCTTCCTTTAAAAGCGAATGCTGTCAAATTTCAAATGGAGAAATTAAATAGAAAGCCCAGTGCTAGGAGAAGAGAAAGAGAGTGTCTCAAAACGAGTGTTGGTGAGTCAGCCCTATGTTCGCTTTGGCAGAGCCGGCTGCTGCGGAAGGCAGAGATGCAATGCCCGAGGAATAGCCCCGCTGGTTTGATTTTGCAAAAAAGGATCGTGATTGCCATGGATAGATCAGACATACTAGCCCGAGATGGGTGGAAACGTTTCATACAGTTTTGTTCATACAACATAGTAATTGTTCATACAACAATTCTGAGTTGTTGGATGCAGAGAACCCCTGAGTCTTGCTCATTTAAAGGGTGAGAGTGGCTGACATTCAGACAGTGTTTTGAGGATCAGTATTTATTTGGGATTTTCAGGGCTGCGGGCTTGTCTGGAGGTGCAGCTGAAGAGCTGGTGCCAGGGGCAAGCCGCTTCTCCAGGTCCAGAGAAGCTGGCAGTGGCATTGCCCAGGAAGGTACAGATCTGTGATGCTCAGCCCACCCGAGGCGGGTTGCTGGTCCCTACCTAATGTCCTAGCAACACTGCAGTGCTGGCCTGATGGTCACACAGTGTAAGAGCAAAGCTCTGCAGCACACCACACCTCTGCAGAGCAGACCTGAGCCGTGCAAGGAATGACAGGGGTGCAAAGGCAGTGTCACTTCTCCGATCGCTTTTCTATTAGCAGAAAGCCCATCCAGACTGGCAGCCAGAAGCAATTTTCGTAGGAAATAGAGATTGGTTGCTTTTCTGATGGAAAATGTTCAAAGAAAGGAAGATATGCAGGATGCAGGGCTTCACAGTGAAGCTTGCTACGCTTCACAGCACCAGCCATTACTACCAAGCCAGAGCAAGAGCCCAGAGGGGAGCAGAACATAAAGAACAATCTGCAGAGAGGTGAGAGCCTTGGTACAAAGAATTTCTTCTCTTCAAGCCAGAATGAATCAGCTGGGAGGAGCTTCCCACCTAGAAAAGAGACAACCAGGTTCTCCTGAGAGCACTAAGATCTCTCCTGTGTCTCAAAGGAAGCAATACTCATGAGGACTGGGTTGAGAGCAGCCCTGAGGAGCAGGATGATCAGGGCTGGAGCACCTCTGCTATGCAGACAGGCTGAGGAAGTTGGGGTTGTTCAGCCTGAAGAAGAGAAGGCTCCAGGGAGACCTTACATTGTCCTGCCAGGGCCTGAAGGCAGGAGAGCTGGGGAGGGACTCTTTGTCAGGGGGTCTAGTGAAAGGACAAGGGATAATGGCTTTAAACTAAAAAGGAATCAGTTTAGATTGGATATTCTGAAGAACTTCTTCCCTCGGAAGGCAGTGAGGCCCTGACCCAGGCTGCCCAGAGGAGCTGTGGCTGCCCCATCCCTGGCAGTGTCCAAGGCCAGGCTGGATGGGGCTGGGGGCAGCCTGGGCTGCTGGGAAGGGTCCCTGCCTGTGGCAGGGGGTTGGGACTAGATGGTCTTTAAGGTCCCTTCCAACCCAAACCATCCTGTGATTCTATGACTACAAGCTACTGGTAAGGGAAATGACTTCTCCAGGGAAGGGCTTGGTTTGTGGCCTTTCACTTTCCCACCTGGGAAATGAGGACACTACATGTCTCCTCAAAGTGGTGGAAACCAGACATAGTCACAAATGGAGGCTGCTTCCTTCAAAAAACAAGGGATCCCATTTGATCTTGTCAGTACCCAGACATTTTGTTAACATCAATCTTTTTGATGAAGAATCTGTTTCCCCTGACACCACTCTGCAGCCTCTCCTCTCCGCTTCTGCTGTGCCAGCTCCACACCAGCCCAAGGGTACCTGGCTGCACTGAGCTTGACCAGGCAGATCAGGACAGCAAGGAGAAGCTGCCTTCATTTTACTCAGAAAGACGCCGTGCTACCTTCATGGCCCCAATGGCACGGTACATGCGAATGGCATCCCTGCCAGTCGCTCGTTCCTTACCCGCATTGGACAGTCTGAGATATGAACCATGCATCTTGGCAGCTGAAATATCCTCACTCTAAGTCCAGATAAATTAAGTCAACGGAGTATATAACATTTTCAGCTTAATGTGAAATTCACTTGTCTTGCCTTGGCTCCCGATTTGTGCTGTGGGATGTTACTGAGGGCAGGCCCTGAAGCTGTACTTCTCCATAAGAGTGCTGAGGCTCAGCTCAGGCGTGTTGCAGGCATGTACAGCTGCAGTGACACACGCTGAGAAGTGCAGTGCACGTCATGCCACCAGCAGCATCTTTGCGTGCCCCTGGGGAATGTCACCTTGTGAGCCTCACTGCTTGGCTTCGCCCTGCTCCTCAGCGGAGACGACAATCAGGAGGGAGCTGCTAACGCTCATGAGGGTGGGCAGAAGAGGACTGAAGAAGCGAGGCCATGAGCTTTCCTCTGTCAGAATATCATAGATTCATTAAGGCTGGAAAAGATAGGAAGTGAGACTGCTGCCCATCCACCCTTGGAGCAGCTGAATTCCTGTGGTGGCGCCGAGTGATGGAGCCTGCAAAGCATTGCCTACGGGCAAGTCTGCCTGTCTTAGTTTACGCTCCCATTCCCTTCACTCCCTGCCTAGACATAACTGTGTCTTTGAAATGGTCTTCAGTATGAAGCAAAAGCTAGTGGTGAGGGTTAATTACCCCTTGGCAGAAAGGGACAACCTGCTCCAACACTGACCCCTCACCGTTGGTGCTGCTAAAACCCTGCCATGGTGTCCTCTCAGCACTGAGGGCTGTGGCTGGAACTCCATCATGCCGAAATGTCCCCATGCTTTGAGGAGTTTTGCATTTAAAACTTGTTCCTTCTGACTCAGTTTGGCACCCAGCGAAGATAAATTAAGTGATGTTTCTGGGAAGGCAGCCAGTGCTGTCGAAGCCCAAGAAAAATCAATCTTCAACAAAGAAATAAATTAAATTCTGTCACTATCTATCAATATTTGCTCTGACTCTGCATAACAATTAGAATAAAATGGACCGTTTGCTTTAAATATGGAGACGAAGAGGGAGCTACACACTGATATGTTTTGGGAAAAGATATCTTTTGTAGAGCAGAGCTATTCAGAAAATGCTACTTGGTATCATTGTAATGGGCACTGCAGGCACAAACACAAAGTAAGTCTTAAAGAAATATATTACTGCTACCTTCAAATTCTTCACACCTATAGAAGTAATCCTCTCAATATATCAGGGCTGCATTTTATAAAAAAATCATCTTGACTTTATAGCCTAGATAAAGTGAAAATACAGCACATGCCACTTGACTAGAACAGCAACTTTTATGGGGCGTCTCGGAGTGAAGTGCCACCGCAGCACACTAGTGAACAGCCCAGATTCATGCCCTGCAAGAACAGAATCATCGAGGTGTACAGGAGCAGGTACTGAATGTAAAGGTATTACCTGTGGCTGAGGAAGCCCCTAAGCCACACATTGCTGGAGCCTGGGCAAGAATATATGCAATTCAGGGAGGCAAAATTGCACATTGCCTGGTTTTTATGATGTTTTCTAGAGATCTGCTCTTAGACAGTGAAAGAGGCAGAGCACAATGCTGGGCAGAGCTTTAGTCTGGTCCAGGCCACCCACTCCCATGTTTCACATGGAGATGCTGCACTTGAAGAGGTGTTTGCTTTGTGCCAGCCCCTCGAGGCATGGGGAAGCAAAGTTTTAGAAAGGCACCCAACTTCCCAGAGCTTCCCACTGCTTATATGTATATGCTGCCTCTACAACTGCTCTTATTTCCTTGTTTAAATTATATTCCCCCCTTTAAAATATGTATCTGAGTTATTTCAAACTTTCTTTCTTTTTATACATTTTGGGGTATATGTTTCATCACTCATTTGATCTCCAAATTGAGGGAAATGTGTTACTGCTCAAGAGAAATTAGCAGATAGGTTCTCCCATGTCTCTGGCCCAGGTCTGTGATCACATTGTACATTTTCTGTCTTTGCTCTGCATAATCTGTATGTTTTTTCTCTTTTTTTGTGGAAAGGCAGACGTTTTCCTTTTCCCTTCCCTTCCCTTCCATTTCCTTTCCACTCTGGCTTTCTGCTTTTCTTCTGACAACTTGGTGCTCCTCAGCTCTGCCTGGCCAGAGATGCCATAGCACTGAGTGTCAAGGGTGCCTACAGACGGATGCTCATTGAAGCTATAACAGAATAACCAGATAAACATTTAATACAGTGCAATTACTAAACACTTCAGCTGTTAGGAAAGAGGCAAATGGAGAAGGAACTGGTAGAGGTCTAACATCTCACACCTGTAACATGTTCTGGCTTGTGCAAATTTCTTCTTTACTTCCAGATAGTCCTCACAGATCATCAGACAAACATAGCCTTAAGGTAATCCCCATCCACCTTTCTGTATGCTGTAACACCGATCAGCATTTTCAGTAAGATGGCTTTCTGTGACACCAACCAGCCTTACACCCAGTGCCCTCTCTGTTGTGTTACGTGGCCTGGGTGAGAGCACACAGCCAGCTGCTGCCATTCTCCTCTTCCGCCTCAGCATACTCAGTCCTCTGTTCATTTTATTACTATAGTTAATTGGGAAGTCTAGATACAAAAATAACTTCTAACTGTCCAAAAATAGGTCAAGGAAAGCACTGGGCAGGTATAAAAGCGAGCCATCTTTAAAGCTCTGACTAAAAGTGATGAGCTTCCAAACGCACATGGTTTTAATTCGATTCACAGCTGCGTTATTCTGGTTTTCCTTCTGAAGCACCGGCAGCTGGTTATACCCACAGCCGCCCCCCACGCCTCCTGCCATGCTGCTGAAGGCCTGTCACCAGCACTCAGTGGTTACCAAAAAATGCACGATGCAAAGGTCAAATGCAGTGATCATTTCCATGACTGTGGGATGCATGAGGACGCCAGGTGGTCGGGTTGAAGGCTCCAAGCTCCATGGCAGTGTATATGCAATGCACTCAGCGTGCGAACTGCTAGTGACCACGTCCCTGCGCGCTGAGCTTGATGCAGTCAGCCACCAGGAGGAGCCGGTGTAATTTATTTCCAGGCCGATTATGAGCTCTGAGGTCACTAAACTAATTAGGAGGGGGTGGAGCAGGGGGGGATGCTGTCTGGCTTCTGCCTCCTTTTCCCTGGGAGCACCTTGCAGACCTCTTTTGTTCCAAGCACCCACCTAGGGTCTCACATCAGGCACCCATCGTTTGCTGAGGACATTTCCCAATTTTGTAAATCAGGGAGCATCAGGTCTTGGGTACTGGTGGTGGTCCAGGTGTTCAGCAGTATTTATCACACACAGCGCTGACAATGCCCGGAAAGTTTGGTACTTAACGCTGGGTGATGCATCAGGGCCACTGGGATGAAGGTGTCTCAGGCTTTTCCTTTTCATATGCCTAAAGAAAAAATACGTGTCTAAGTCTGGGTCTTAGCTTAACCTCATTCCCTTCATACACTCCCAAAGACAATGAATATAAAATGGTAGTGTATGTAAAACAAATACTGTTGTTTTAAATAACTGGAGGTTTTTAGAGAAGATCACAGTATTCTTGTAGATTTAGGATCTATCAGAAACCCACCTGAGAAGCAGAGTATTAACAACAGGGTTTTACATATATATGCATCTAGTTAACGAGTTATTTGAGGTCCAGGTCCAGCCATGCCTCTGTGCCACTTTCATGCTTTGGGTAGATAAAGCAAAAGTGTGTGACACTAATGAAGACAATTTCCCTGCTTCACGTTGCTTGTAGCCAGCGCATTGGTGTTTATTCCAAATTCCATTCTGATGTGATGCTTTCCTGGGACTCCCGCCAAGGATCTCGTTTCTGGAGAAGAATCAGATTTCTACCAGTTGGGTTGTTTTCAGGTTTCAAACTCGTGCAGGAGAACGAACGTGAGTGAGAGCCCAGCACACGCCGACCTGCTGCATCCTGACACGCGCTGACGGCACCCGTGGCCGTCGTGCCGCATTCCTGGGGAGTGAAGTGACCAGGGCATCCCCGTGCTTCTCATCCCACGCCTTCAGTGCCTCCTGAAACAACAGGATTTAGGTACACGCTTTAAGAGTGAGAGGTTGCATTTAATCTATATTTTGCTATAGGGAACCTCGGGAATAAGTTGGGGTTTTTATTTCCTCAAAATCTGTTTTATGACACTGGGGTGTAGCCGGAATGATTGAAATGCTGAAGAACAAGAGAATGTATGACTCTGGGATTATTTTTAGATTTTGAGCTCCATTACTTATTTTAAAGATGAAGATGTTGCTTCTGGCTTAAGGAGGCCTGTGTCAGACAGCTTAAAGCTGGGATTTTATATGAGAAGTATCACCATTTGCTGCTGTTAAGAAACTCTTCCATATATGTGCTCTTGGCTCCTGTCAAGAAGGATATCAAGAAAAGCCACTGGTGTGTGTTTATGTACTTTTGTGTCAGGAATACCCTCCTATAAGGAACCTCCTTTTCCTTGTGCTGTTGGATTGCCCTCCTGACAGACTAGATGGCCCAGTCCTGTGAAGCCCGTTTCTATTGGGCTCCAGTTCTCTTTATGAGAGTTCTGTGTTTGGAAATCATACGAGACTTAAATCCATACCTCAAGTGACCAACCCCTGCTCCCAACAGAGCTCATTCTGCACAGATCACCAGGAAGGGAAGGAGGTGGAAATTATGCCTGGAGAGGTCATCGTACACCAGCTTATCGTGGGGTGGTAGAAGGCTTGCACTGACTTCTATACTATTATTCTGGCTCTTGGTTTGGGAGGAGGTGGAAAAGGACATTTAGTGATTAAACACAAACAGAATGCAGATTTTGCAGAAATTGCACATTTACATCTGTGTCCATTCTGTAAATGCAGTAAGACGCCTTCTGAATTGCAGCAGAGGAGAGCTGAGTTACCACTCTTGTATCCCTAACAAATACTGCTCTGCAGACACGTGGGTAAATAGCGAGGTTCATACCATGCCATGCAATGCTTAGCCCCAACACGCTGTCCCACAGAGCACCCAAGAGGCAGAGGAACCTGGTGCTTGGAGCTCCCCTGTCCTGGCAGGGGCCACCAGCACCCTGCTCACCCTGCTGCATCTCTTCAAGGGGACGAGCAGCATTTCCTCAGCTCTCAGCTGAGAGAAACCCGTCTGTCCCATCCTAATCCTTATGTCCTAATCGTATCGCCCTTCTCTCCTTCTCCAGCGCAGCAGAGGATTTAATGAGCTGAAGTGGAGTCAAGTGAATGCTGAATGAAATGTTTAGGCTGCTCAGGTTTAAAATAGGTTAGTGCCTATTATTTGAAAGCTTTGTGTAGGAGCAGTCATTAAATGAGACATAGTGTGGTTTTGGCTGGTGGTGCAGACTTGAAAATGTAGGTCTGTCCTTCAGCACAGTGTGAGCAGCTCACAGGGTCACTTCCCAGTTGTAAAGACACCCTTACGGTGGATTCAATGACACAAGAGAGAAATCACATCCCAGCTTTACAGGAAAGGGGGAAAAGGAGTTAATTGCACTGTGTCACCTCTCCAGGCACTGCGATGGTCCTGGCAGGAGTGTTCCCAGAGGAGGAGGAGGACGTAGGGTGAAGTACAAAGCGACGCCGTTTGCTCCAGCACCACAAGTACTCATGCATGAGTGTGGCTGCGTTGCACGTACCAGCAATTTAGGAAGTCCCCATTACAGGCCAGCTCTGACACGTGTTCCTCGGGGAATACAGAGTTCTCCAGCACTGCCGGCAGCTGGATGCCCATTTGGGATCGTCCCAGCAGGACATTTGGGCCTGGTGGCAGCCCTTGCCCCAAGCAGCATATTGTGTGCAGCTGTAAGGGAATCAATAGCTGGTGTTCGCATGCTGCTACAGCAGATGTTTCCATAAACTGCTTCCTCCTGTGTCAATGCATTGATGTCTAAGCCTTTGGCTGTGCTTGGCCGTGCAATGGCTCAGAAGTTTTGCAGCTGTTGGCTTAGATGTGCTTTACTAAAAGCCGCTCTCTGCTTCCTCTTAGACCACAACTTCAAAAGAAGTGGGCCTGTAATTGGGTAATATTTTATTTGGGACCTAACAGGGTTTGGTGGCCCTGCTGATGGGGTCTGACAGAGAGGTTTGCTTGGAGCTGGGTCTTCCCGACTACAGCACAGTGAGAACGTTCCCCATGTTCAGAGGGGGCACAGAGCAGGGCAGCTGGGTCTTTCCCCGAGGGACCTTGATGTATGGTCTGTCACTCTGGCTCCCCTAGACTTCTCGTATTTACGGCTGTTGTTGCCATTTATCTAGGTTTGCAGATGTTGGCAGTCAAATACTAACGGTGAACAAGGCAGATAGAAAAAACGGAGCAAAGCAAAGGCTTTTAGGAGCTAGTGCAGAAAGCTGGTCCGACTGGTCTCAATATCCACTGCATATGAGAAAGTGATACACAGCTTTGATAGCTGTGCTGCAGAAGTTCAAACATTCTTAAAAATAGAATAAAAATGATCTAATAATTAAAATACGATCATTTTAAATTGTCCTTTTCAACAAATTAATATTCTTTTATGGCTGGAAGATAGTTATCTTAAGTAATTATCTTGTTATCCTAGTGACAGACTGATGGTGACCTTTCAACTGCAAGTGAATTATGCAAATTGGTATTTTCATTAAACATTAAATAACTCCCTTGGGAGGAAAAAATGTTACTTACTGTTCATTGGCTATTAAAGTCTAACGATATGATTTACCACAACTTTGTTTTCCACCTCCAAGGGCTCTGGAGGAGAAAGGATTAAAGCTTGGCATGGAATTTGAGGCTTAGACATGTGTAGACAAGTCAAATGAAATAAAAAAAAAAAATAAATAAATAAAAAAAAAAAGCAGAACAAATTCTAGTTATTTCATCCTGTGTTCAAAGTGTACCCTGCCAGAACATCAGTGTGCCAGTAAAATGCCTCCAGGCCCACACTTTCTAGTCCTCTGAGTACCCCAGAACCAAGAGGTAGCGTTCCCATTAATTTTAGCCAAATCCTCAGCACCAATCCGTACTTCATGTGAACTTATTAGCATGTCCCCAACTTCAAACCATGCATAGTTCTTTTGCTTTCAGCAGCTCACATGGTCTGTCCACTCTCAAAAACCGCTTGTGCCACTCAGGCTGAATCAGGCTCAGAGGTTACAAAATGCTGCTAAACAAAGCCTATAGGCATGCTGAACTTACCCGGGGGACCGATGCGATGGGAACACTGGAGAGCACGCTTCCAGCACAGTGGGAATGAAGAAAATTTACCGAGTCATGTTAAAAGCTATTAGGAGTAAGGCCAATAAGACAGGCTTTAGAAATAAGGATTTCTCTGCTCATTTTTAATGATCCTCGTTGTACAACATGGCCCTCAGTAACAGCACACGCTGTACAGAAAACTTTCTCGCCAGTGGTGCCGTAGGCAGGCTTGGTCCTTAAGTGTTGCCGCTCCCACAGGTTTCTACAGCTTAAACTTCTTTTTGGAACCTTCTGCCATGCATTAAAAGGGATGTCAGTAGGAATGTGCTTCATTGAAGACATCTGTACTGAGTACATGGGCTTCCTGGAAGCACCACGAACCACACTTAACAAAGGAGCTGCGACAACTGCATCCTGAAAGAGGTGACACACTCCTGCCACCACCAGTCTTGGGACGTTTGGGACCATGTGCTTCACATTAAAAACAAAAAACAAAACAAAACAAACAAACAAACAAACAAAAAAAAACACCATCACCAAGGAAAATAAATAAATAAAAAATAAAATATTTTCTCCATAATATTTGGTGTTTTGTGTTGAAGATAAACTGGTAAATAGATTTACCTGAAATGTTTCTATTAATAAACTCAGTCTCATCTGAAAGGAGAGAATATTTGTGCATGTGTATATGTGGTTTACGTATTAAAATTGAAGAGTTAATTTAATTTGCTGTTTTTAAAATAATAAAGTATCAGATCAATACTCTGAACAGCGGATGCAGATGCATATGCTTTAGAAAGCATATTCACTATTTAATCACTTTCTATTTTGAAACAGCAAAGTGTCCTGGCCCATTAAACTCCAGTTAATATGTCGTAAAAATAAATAAACACACACATATACATTATTTTAATTACTTAATTCTGCTCTAGTGGGCTGTAGGAAAATAACACTTCTTAAAATTTTGTGACAGTTACTACAATACACCAATAAAAAAGTTTATTTTAAATATATCAGGCTGCTAGCACAGAGTGCCTGTTGTATGCAGCCAAATGAGAAGAGAATCAGAGGATGAGAGAATCATTAAGGTTGGAAAAGACCTCCAAGATCATCTGGTCCAGCCATAGCCCTACTACCAAAGAGTAAGCTAAGCAGGGCAGTGCTGGGCCCTAGTTCATTGAACTGAGGGAGAAATACTGAAGCCTTGTCACCAAAAGCATATTTAAGTTATAGTGGGATCCAGTCTGCTTGGTTTAGTGAAGTTTGTGTAGGCTCTACACCTCTGAAAAATTGTTAGCCATCTAATTCATTTAAATTATCACTTATTTTCCTTTTAGAGCCAGTGGAGAGAGAGAATTGCCTGACAGTGATTAGGGAACTGTGTTAGAAGAGAAAAAATTAGTGTTGTGGACATTGCTCTTTGCACAGGTTCCCCTCAGGTCTCCCTCAGCTTGATGAAGAGGCCTGAACACAGGACTATGACAAAAAAAGTCAGCACCGCCCTGACATTCATGTGCCTGCTCTGAGGACAAAAAGTGATGGGGGAATGCACGGTTTCCATTGGGCAGTCTGTTCTAAGCTCATTTGCACATGTTGTTAAAATAGTGTTCATTACCAACAAGGCTTTAACTCTTAGCTTTTCTTCCATGTTAGTCCTGCCTGTGATGGCTTAAACACTTCCTTGGCTTCCCGCGTTCTGTTCCCCTGACGGTGCTTATCTACTGTCCCCAAGTTGTCTCTCGGCGTGGGGACAAACTAAACAGATCCCCGTAAATACATCTTTTGTTAGGCAGGGAAAAACGATGCTTGTGAAACCGGTGTCTTCACAAAAAAGAAAGACAAAATATAAAACTGAGCTTTTCCCACACATTAAGGTTGATTCAGAATTAAGACAAGTTTATTATTATTATTAAATATATAGAATGATTGTTCCTTCATTGAGCCTATCACCCAGAACTGCAATAACTCATTCCAGGCTCAACATATTCTAAAAGATATTATTTATTCTGGAAATGGCTAAAAATGAGTCTTAAAATACAAATTTGCATTTTCCAAATAAACATTAGTTTATGACATTTTCATGTAAATAATTTATACTTCAAAGTAATGAAGCTTCTTTTACATATTAACTTAACATCTGCTTTTAAGCAAAGCTGTATCAATCCTTTGTTACTATTATGTGCCTGAAATTGTTAACAGAGACAGAAGATTCCCATCAGCGCTTCATGTTTTGTCACGGGAGAGGAGAGGAGAGGACTTACATCTACTTGTGGGCTATGGTTTTACCTGAAAGGAATGCAAAGGCGTAATTAGAGCTAAGGTAAAAGCATTTGCTTTGAGTGGTAGCATACCTCATTTATGACCCGTGGTCTCTGTCCACTCCAGGAATAAAGGTGCTGCAGGTAAACAAAGGAAAGGAGCGTCATTTGGGGAGAGGTGGTGCTCACGCTGGACTCGCAGTCACCACTTCTGTGCGGCCAGTCTGACGCCAGCTCCATTGTCCACTCAGTCCCATCCCCACCCCCTGCTACCCTTCAATTCAATTCAATTGCCTGTGTCACTCAAAAACAAGTCCCTGAAATGGCTGGGTTTCCAAATATCTTTTTTTTGTGTGTGTGTGTGACTGTGACCACTTTCCTTTCTTTTTAAGCAGAGGATTTCACCTGGTATTACACGAAGCAAAACCAGCAAGTTGGAGGAGCCCTGGAAGCCCAGCTCCCTAGGCTGAGGTTGGATATTTTATGAGTGGCCATGCTAATACGTATGGTAGCAAAGTGCCAGACCTGGCTGCATGCCCAGTAAAAGCCTCAGATTCCAGAGCAGAAACAAATGCAAAAATGAAGTCAGGAAAGGGTCAGAAAAGCAGTACTATTCACATGGCCTGTTGTTGGCCTGAATCCTTCAGATGCCGGCTGGTGGAAGAGGTGCTGACATGTGGAAGAGGCTACTGGGCATCTTTTTTTGTACAGTGGCTTTATCTGGGATAACAGTTTAGTCATCAGTGCTCTTTCTTACCTGCAGTAATAGCCCCAAGGGATCCAGATGTTCAGCCATGCAGCATCTCTTGCACTTGGGAACAATGTAGACATCCCAGCTGGTGATGCCGCTAACTTTTATAGGGACAGGCGGGCCACCAAATCATCCCTATGCTTCAGACTGCTGCACAAGGCCTTCTTACAGATGTTTTTCAGCTTTTTAAATCCCTTTGATGTTTGTGCTAAAACATCAATATGAAAATGAACACTACATGTGTTGCTGCTGGGGGAGCTGCTACAGAGTGGCTTTTGCCCATAAAACCAGTAGGCTCAGGACCTCCACCCAGCTCCACTTTGGATGACAGCAAGAAGAACTAAGCAAACCCAACCAATGTGTAAATGAGCTGCAGCAAACACGACTGTGACTTGTGGCTGTGGTTAGTTTTTTGAACAAATGCGATCTGACAGCAGGGCTTTATCCCAGATCAACATTTGTGTAGTGGAGCGCTTGTGTATTTTTTTGACCTGGTGCTGTGATGCTGTAAGCTAAATATACCAACCACAGCCTCACGGAGAACACTCATTTAAGGTAAGCAAGCCACTGAAGGCATCCTGAAACCCTCTTTCATGCAGGTGAAAAAGCCAAATCCTTTCTGCTCACCCTAGGAAACATCCAGGGCTCTGTTCAGTTGCCTAGACATGTGTCATGCTGTTGGAGACACCCCTGAGTACCTGAAATATTTACATAGATACGACACAGAACCTATGATGAATACATGTCCTTCTGAAGTGACATCCAGTGGGCAGGTCAGATGTGCTAGGTTATCCCAAAAGGAGCTGATTATATGTACACCTGCTTGGTGAATGTACACCCACTCATTATGTACACCTGCGTGGCTGGTGAATGGTCAGACAGCTAGTTTGTTGAGGAACTGGTCAGCTGCATCACTCTCCATTAATGGTGTTGACCAGGGAGCACGATTATTTGCCGTCACGTAAATAGGAGGAGCCAGCTGAGATGCTCTGGAGTTACTGACTCAGACGAGTGCAGGTCCTCTGTGAGCTCTAGAAATGTTGGTTGGAGGGGACTTCCAGAGGCCACCTGGCCCACACTGAGCATCCCAAGCCATAATTCACGGCGACTTTCTCATCTTTTGTTACCTGATGCCAGTGAAACTGAGAGAGGAAGAGCAATGATTGTCTTACAACTCCACTTCTGCCTGGAGCAATGGCATAATAACACAGCATCTCGCAGACAGTCTGTGAAATGCTTTGTAACTCTCTTAGAACAGAGCACATGGACATTATTATATGTTGTCTAGATCTTTTTTTGATGTGGTAAAGGCAGATTTAGCTTAGGCATAGCAAACAGCTATCTGAGCTATGTTTAGATGTTGTACCTACAGTAACCAGAAACCTCCCAAACTGCTGTCCTTTCAGCTTTGCCAGAAGGATTAAGGATTTCTTCTCTGAAATTTCCTTCCCATGCTTATCACTACACCCTGGAGACCAATGAAATGGGTGCCATACACTTCTGGAAATCACCTATATGTTCATAGCCTAAAAACAGCCACATGGGTCAGGTGAAGATCCATCTAGTACAGTGTTTTGTTTCTGATACGTGGCCAAAAGTGGATGTCTAGGGAACAAAAATAATGGAGAATACGGTAAATAAATAGTGGCATTTTCTCAGAACAACCTCCCAGCCTGTAACCATTGGTGGCCTGGGAAGTTCCCAGGCCAAAGGAGGTATTTTTATTTTTAATACTAGCACATTACTCTTTATGGACAGTTTACACTTAAATACATGCACATCACATTACCTCAAATCCAGCATGACCAGAGCTGAAAAGAGCGATGTTGCAAATCCCTGCCAATCTACCCCAAATTATCTCTTCATCATTTAAGACACTCAGTTGCACTAGGGAGTGTATACAAATGTTACAGGTCAAAGCTCTAGGCAAAATGCAAGCAGTAACATATTTTTTGAACCCTACCTTATATCTACTCAATGTACATTCACAGATATTGAGGTTAGAATTAACCCCTAGATCATCTAAGCTGACTTCCAGTCTAAAAGGTAATTGTATCCAAAAAAAAAGTAAATAATTTTATCCAAATTACTTGCTCTTCCTCTATTACTTGGAGTATGGAGTCAACTTGCAGATTAAATCACTTTAATGAAGGTTTTTACATGTGAGCCAAGTATCTAACTCCGTGCTGCTGTCACTGCCAATGCAGCTAGCACACTCCAGGAGCCTGGGAGCTCTTCACCCTGATGCAGAGACCAACATCTGCTCAGCTGAGCACCTCTCCTGGCCCCACTGGTGACACGGATGACATTGACACGTCTGGGGATCTCGTTCTGCAAGCTCAGCCACACTCGTTATGATTGACAAAATCAGCTTCCAGAATGACATCTAAAACTGCCTGGAAATTAATGCGGTTTTGTGCCTGGGTATCACATCAGCCTGAAGTTTCAAACTTTACGGTTATTAACTTTTGAAATACTGCTTTCCAAAAGGGTTAATGAGTCATATCACTAGCTGATACAAATGCCAATCAGCAGGGATCAGCTGTAGAATAATTAGATGCAGAATGTGAGCATTAGGTATGCAGAGAAGTAAAAAAAAAAAAAAAAAAAAAGAAAGGATAGCATAAAATTGCAGTTCCTAGGGAGCTGAATCCGAAGAAACCCTTGGTCAAATTACCCCACGTTTGGGGTAATCTGTCCTCTATTTTCATGAAGCACAACAGTTTTTAATACCATTCAAATTAGCTTGTGTATTTTTAAACACTACTCAACATTTAAACATTATTCAACTTTGTTGCAACACAGAATCACTCAGGTGAAAATTATTTGATGACTACATCTGGAAAATGCATGTATTTTAGTGGCTGATAGCTTCTGCAGTCACCCAGCAACATGTTTGTGACAATGACCTGGTAAATTGTGGAATGACATTTTTAACTGTTAGATACTGTACTAACCAAAGAGTCAAACCAGATATTTGATTGCACGTATTGGGAAAAAAGGGAATTAGGCATATAAAAGCACTGCGAGTGAATACTGCAATAACAGAAAAATCATTACGACTTCAGAAAGTATTCCTGTGATTCCAAGGAAGTAGTGCTGCTGAGAAGTTTTTCCTGCCTTCCTTTTTTTTTTTTTTCCTCATTCACAGCCATATGAATGATTACTGCTATGGTTCTGCAATCAGCTCACCACAGAACAGCTCTCATTTGCCTTAGTAGCTTAAACTATGTCAGGTATATTGATTATCTGCTTCTGAGCTATTAAGGATGCAATAAATCTACTAAAACATAGGCTTTGGTTTTGTATGCATTTTTTGTATCTTAGAGAACAATATTTATTGCTTGAATTTTAGCTAAATAATATTAATGCAGAGCATATTAGTATGTAACACGATACATTAATAGCTATTTCTATTAATATATACAGATACGGTGTGTGGTTCTTTTTGTGTGACTTTACACTACATCATTTCAACCTTCTCATATTACATATAAAATAAATTAGACAATGTACTCATCCTGGAAGCAGGCCTATGAAAAATTCACACGTTACCATAGCTTCCAAGGCTTAGTTATAGCAGGTCTGTGCCTTTCATCCTAAATACAGGGAAATGACCTTTCAGTTATATACAGCATGATTTTCAGCTTTATGGTCTGTGAGTTTGCTTCTTCACAGTCTTACTGCAGTGTGCTCCGCAGCAGCAGGGAGAAAACTTCCATGAGCATTTTGTTTCTTTGACCTGCTAACAAGATAGAGGGTCTGAGGCACAGTTTCAGTTTCACCTTGGCCAGTGAACATATATTCCAGCTTGTTACATAGGGTTGGACTCAGGTTACCCAAAACCAGACACCAACGTTGGTCAGCCAAGTCATGCTCTGTGGTCTACTGCCTGTATTGATTAAACTTGCCTTGACTAGAGTGAGTTAAGACATGATGGGGTCTTTAGAGAAGGGCAAAGAATACTGAATGCTGAATCATGCATGAATAATGAATTCATATCCCTCCACCAGTCTCTTTTAGGTTTTTATACAACACACAACAGGCAAATGTCCCTTCTGGGTCAATGTCTTGGGATTGTAAAACCGCAGTTCCCAAGTTAGCTTAGTGCACATTTCAACCCACTGTGATTTTGCATGAACATTCATTTCTTGTTGGAAAAGGAATTCACCCGTGGGAAATTGTGAATGAACATGTAGAGATTGCATGCTGAAAAGCTACCCCAAAATCTAGCTCACTATGCAGAAGTGGATGGTAAAGATGTTCTAAAAATTCGTGCGAGAAATTTGGATCCATTTTGATATTCTTCCAGAATATCTCAGCAAGGATTTGTGTTTAAAAACAAACAAACAAACAAACAAAACAGAGCAAAACCAGTTTGATTGTGAATGGCAGGTAGTTCCATTGGCTAGAAGTCTCCTCTGACAATACAATTGATCCAGTGCCTGCATTTTCTAGTTAGAAAGCATGTTTTTAATTTAGGATCAGTCTTGCATTGCATGTAAAAGTCTGTAATCAGAGATTAGTATTCTGAATCTGTGCTTCTGAGCCAGGACCTCATTTAGGCATTAGGTGGGCAGTAGATGGGAGATCACAGTGCTTGTGGATAAACAGGCAGCACACAGTTTAGGTATATCCCAATTAATTGCTGCCACTCTAGTTTTTATTTCATGTGGTCTTGTATAAACCTGCATTTAGGAGTGGAAAGAGTTTGTCCTGGAAGTAGTCCCTACTTAATACCCCTATCATTTCTCTTTGCAATCCAGCTGTGTTGTAATGCCCATAAAAGTACCTGACAAAGATTAGGTAGCTATTGTGTCATCTAATTGATGCTCATTACCGTAATTGTAAGTGTCTCAACAGTGTCTTCCACTTCCCTGCCATAAGCTGTACCATGGTCTTTGTCTCTGGGAGTTCTTTGGGGCAGGAACCAACTTCTGGGCAAATATCCTGTCTTACACAACAGGACCTCGACCTTTGACTGGAATCTTGGACACAGCAGCTTAATGTGTAAGAATATAAACAGTCTGCACACTGAACAAAGCCTTCTGGTAAGAGGGAAAGTAGAAAAGAGCTCCTTCCTATGTGTCTGAAACCACACGTGTTAAGAACAGACCATAAAGGATCTATAAACACCTGCGACTTTTGTTGCTGCTGTTCATTGAATTTTTTTTCCTGAATTTATCAAAAAGACAGGAAATCTTTACCCAATAAAGTCAAAATTCACCTAGAACAGAGGTTTATTGCCCTTATCCAAAAGGAAGAAATTGATGAGGATATTCCAGACAAATCCCCTCTAGTTTTGGTGTTTCCTATCAATATATCTTGACCATTCAAGCAACCACCTTTCCCACTTCCTTTTTATTTATTTGTTTATTTTTCTCCAGCACTGATGATATTTTCAGGGGTACATTGGCTACAGCAGCTTTTGCCCGTAAAATTCTTGAAACTTCTGCGAGGCCTCCTAGGGATCCTCCAACAAACAGCACAAGGCAGGGCCTTTTAGCATGCCCCCTGCAGCAGCAGGCCTGGGCCACAGCTCTTCCCGAGAGAGGAAGAGCCAAGTATGACATACAAAAGGACGTTTTGGTGTGCTGCCATCACACCAGAGAGGCACGAGCTCCGTACGGGCTGTCTGCGCACCCAGGGGCTTGCCCACGCGCTGTGTGGGAGGAACGCGACCGGTCTGCGTGTCAGAGGTTTGCCCAAGTGCCAGAAATCCCACAGGGTCGTGACTCGGCAAGGACACCAAACAATACCACGGCTATTAGGCAGCGGCAGGACCTGAGGCAATAGCAGCACAACCTGTAATACCAGTCATGTGCCCTACGCTGCTGCCTGGCCCTGCTCTGAGCCACCTGGATGGCACGGTTCCTCCCTTTTGTGCTCCCGTGTGGGGACAGGCAAACTGTCTTTCCCTCCAAGCCTTCCCGCTTCCTTGCCACCAGCATTCCTCCCTTTCTCTGACACACGGGGGGAATCAGAGGACCCCAAAATGGATCTGGATCGGGATGACTGAAGCGTCCCTACTCAATGGAGTGGAGAAGGTCAGAAGGCAAACTGCTCCTGTCCCCTGCAACGTCCCGTGGCTTCCTGAGATTAAATCACCAAGGAATAGATTGTGTGGCCCTGCAGGACAAAACTGGCTGATGAGTGGAGGGATTAGTGAGGAAAGAGAGCTTTCCATCTACACTCCCAGCCCCAAAGCCTCACTAGCATTTAGCACTGTGAGCACCCTGTAATTAAGGATGCACAGCCATACAGCTGCTGCAGCAGCAGCCATGCAGTGCTACTGAGTTCAACAAAAAGCAGGATGAGCACAAACACAGCAAGTCACTAATGCTACAACGTCCCACCCCTTCATGAACAGAGCTAGCACATGCCTGCACAAAACACACGTCCTGAGTCCTCTGCTGGTTCAGTTCCAGTGAGGATTTATACTTCAGTCAGGATGAATTGCAGCTAAACCTGAGCCAAAACAACGGAACTGAACAAATTCCCAAACACAGTGAGGTTCAGAGGACTTTGCTCAGACCCAAAATCCCCTATCCTATCTTTTATGAATTTTGGATCCAGACATGAAGTCAGAGCTGTACTTCATGGCTGGGACCCATTCTCTGATATACAGAGAGAGAGAGAAAGAAAGGAAAGAAAGGAGGAAGGGAGGAAGGAAGAAGAAGGAAGGAAGGAAGGAAGGAAGGAAGGAAGGAAGGAAGGAAGGAAGGAAGGAAGGAAGGAAGGAAAGAGAAAAAGAAAGAAAGAAAGAAAGAAAGAAAGAAAGAAAGAAAGAAAGAAAGAAAGAAAGAAAGAAAGAAAGAAAGAAAGAAAGAAAGAAAGAAAGAAAGAAAGAAAGAGAAAGAGAGAAAGAGAGAGAGAAAGAGAGAGAGAAAGAGAGAAAGAAAGAAAGAGAGAAAGAAAGAGAGAAAGAAAGAGAGAAAGA
>NC_048894.1:10991958-11114954 GCF_011077185.1 Oxyura jamaicensis | reverse complement strand
AAAGAAAGATAGAAAGAAAGAAAGAAAGAAAGAAAGAAAGAAAGAAAGAAAGAAAGAAAGAAAGAAAGAAAGAAAGAAAGAAAGAAAGAAAGAAAGAAAGAAAGAAAGAAAGAAAAAGAAAAAGAAAGCCCTTAGAGCAATTCCTTTTGTCATGCATGACTGCCTTTCTGATTTCAGGACTTCAGTGATGACTAAAGACATGGCTGTTCTAACGTGACCTCTCCCAGCGGAGGCATCTTCTTACCCACATTTTGTTGGGAATCAATTCTTTTCCTCCTGTTTCTGAGGTTTGAGATTTTGGAGCTACTGCTTTCTTTCAAGCTCCCACAACCCTCTCAGGAACCTCTACAGGTAAAAGCAAGTGTTATCTCAAAGGGGTTCTGAGACTTTTATTACATGCTAATTTCACTTTGGTAATTTGTTATTTGCTGATCTGCCTGCCATTTCCCTGAGGCATTGTCAGCTCATGTAGAACCTCACTGTTGAAACTTGAATTTCTGAGCGTTTTGCTTCTTTCCTGAGAGAACTTCTCTGACTTCATCCTGGTAAAGTGGTGGTTTCAATCTGAAATTAATTTTCCATGTATCAGCTTTCGACAGGTCATTTCCACTTATCATCATTTTATTTTCCCACTACTTCATTTGCTGTGTCAAATCTAGTACCGATGACAGCCTTCTCCTTCTGAGTTGCTTTCCATCTCTTTCTTCTTCCAGAATTAGTTTTACCAGTGAACATGTAGTAAAGAGCCTAATCCCCACAGTGTGGTTAAGCTCCACGGTGACTGAGCACCCACACTTACCGCCTCACGTCCCCCACGTGGAGCCTGGTAAACCAGGGACTGTCTGGGACCAGTTCCAGTCCCTTCCTCAATCTCGCTGGCAGGTTCTTGCCTTTCCCCCCCTTTCTCTCTTTGTCCACAATGAACCTTAAACCTGTACAAAAACCAAGCACATGGCTTATTTGCCACACAGCTGGGCAGTTTCTACATTGGTCCTCTCCAAAAGCACATATATAACAGACAGCGAAGGATATAAATGTGGCACTCATCACATGGATTCTCTACCAATAATACTTTGGGAAGAACAGCTGCTTTGTTGCACACTGAAATTTGCTAAAGCTAGTGAGCAAAGTTCAGAAATCCATTTGAAAGGCTGCAGGTTTCTGTGTAAGCTACATGCATAAGGTGAAAACCCACCCTTCGTTCTACCTCCTTTGTGCGGGTCCTCTCAAACTGTGAAGGAAAAAAATAATTTATTTTGGCTGGCGTGGGGTAATAGGTGGCATAAAGCTGGTGTTGCCCACCAGCGTGCCCCACAGTGTCACTGGGAAGGTGGGTGCATGTGGTGGCGAGCCATGGCTGGGACATCCTAGCGGCCTGTGGCCAAGGCTGCTCTGAAGCTTCCTGCACTCTGCTACTAGGGGCAAACGGTGACGGGAAACCAGCCATGCCCTACTTTTTTGAGCATGCTGACTTCACTTCAGCGGTGCTCACGGATGACTTGGTTTCTGGAAGGCATTCAGGCAGCCCAGATACGTCTGCTCTCCCACGTCTCCACCTGAGAGGCAGCGCAGCAAGGCTGGCGTGGAGCCAGACCCGCGCCACCCGGCTTGGACGGCCTGGGGTACGCAAGCTGGCCCCAGGCGGCCCAGCGGGGTGTCCCCAGCCTGCAGCACTGTGTCTGGGGACACGTTCCTGCGTGCTGAGAGCCGTACAAAACCTAGGGGGAGGCGGCGAAGGGAGTGGGGAATCCCAGGATGCCATTCCTTAAGCAGGCATATCCGCACCAGTGTTCAGAGAGGCCTGAAGGATTTCTAGCTGCTGCCCAGAAATGGGGCCCAGGGTAGTCAGACCTGCCATCTGCTCCAACTTGCTAGAATGCTAAATATGAGCACTTGGAAACCACAGGGCTTTGCTTCTAACTCCACAGGCATCTGCTTCCCAAGCACAGATCAAAAACACCCGGGCCGTTGATTGTGCCTCCTGAGCGCGAAGTGATTCTGCTCCTTCTTCATGCTTGGTTGTGCCTTCGTGTGCGCCAACGCCCACGTCCTCCCTCAGGACTGCACAAACATCTACCTATGCCTGGTTTGCTTTGCCTCCACCTCCTGATAGATGTTGCCCACGCTTCTTCCTCTCCATTTCCTCACAGAATCCCAGACAGACGATTTCGTTCCTCCTATCTTGTCCTTGCTGCCAGCGCTGCTGAATTCTGCCTTCTCATGGCCTTGCAGGGCAGCCTGTGGATGCGGGCTGCACCGAGGACATCACAGACCTAGAGGCACACACGCAGGGACATCTCTTCAGATGCTCCCCAAGAAAAGCACACACGAGCATCTACCCTGGCATGCCCTGACAGCCAAGCAGCGAAGCTACGTGAGATGATCATTCTGCGCCAGGGGACTGGCAGGCTTCCCGAGCACTGTTTCCAGATTTTGTAACGTTTGGACGGCTTACTGAAGACAGTGATAGTCTGATTTCAAAAGCTGGCTGGATTCCCCAGGAAAACACTTTTAAAGTTAGCTCTTTTTTAACTGTGCTCTCACAATTCAATAGCTGCTGTACTGTTAACAGCTGGGCTTAGCACCTAGCTCCTGACTTGGTTTGAATAAGCAGGACGCTTACTGATCAGTCTGCTTTCAGCCTTCACTTGCAAGCAAAATACAATAATGAATGGTACAAGGTATATATACAAAAGCTTTTGGGACTGTACCTTGATGACAAGAATGACAGAATCCATTTTTATTAATATTTTCAATTTTTATCACCTCAACATAACATTTAAAGAAATATGTAGGTCAGAGCTGGTTCTCACTCGAAGCCAGGAGAAGCTTTTCTACTAGTTTTGATGAACATAAAGTTTGATGCATTATCACTGGTGTATCAGTATCTTCCAACTTGCTTCCCACACTGGCAAGGGTAATAATTTTATGGTGAATGCTACGATCTATAAAACGAGATTTACATTCAACTTATCACCAGAATATGACATTTAAAAATGTTTCCAGCTGATTTAGATAGAGATAAAATCTCAAAAGTGTGAGCCCTCAGTATTTTAATGCGAAATATAAATAACAACTCTAAGGTAATATTTTCATATTTCACTCTTTAAGCCATTCTTGGCCTATTTGGGGGTTCCACGTACCTTTTTTTTTTTTTTTAAAAAAAAAAAAAAACATATTTGACAGAACAGTTAATCTTTGTTGTGAACAAGTCGAACCTCTGCTCCAACACCAGGCAGTCATCGCTCATCAGTTTAGACTTCTTCAGTTGATTTTCAGTTTTATTTCACTGATTCCTGATACAAGCAGCCTTGATGACATAACCAGTGGCATCCTAAATTTTCAGCAGGTCTGCCATTCTCCCCAGAAAACAGGCAGTTCAGGAAGCCTGACAATCCATCCAGTCTCTCATTTTTTGCCACCCCAGGCCAGCTGCTCAGCAGACCCCTGCAGTGCCAGATCATCCCTGGGCACCCTGAACCAGGCAAGATGCAGGGCAGTTTACTTATAGCACAGGGCAAACTGCTAATCCCATCTGCCAACAAAGAAAGCAGAAAGAAGCAAGGAATGCAGCCTTAGAAGGAAGCTCTTAGTGATGTTGCGGTTTTCACACCTATTTACGTACCATCTGCTGGACAGAGCTGTGCCTCCAAGGACAGGTTGGCATTTCCTTTGAGTGGGCCTGGAGAAGCAGAGTGTAGGAATAGTAATGCAGAGATGGACAACACAGGCATCATTTTTTTTGTAGTGTGATGCAACACAGACTTGATATCTTACTGCATTTATTCATTCATTCTTTCAGTCAGTCATTGTAAGGGGAATTTTTCAGCCCTCTTTTCCTTCCTGTCTGCAGTGTAAACCACAGCACAGTTCTGCAGCCATCTAACGAAAGCGATGCACATCTCACCATGGATACCCATTTAAATAGAGAAGTCACAGGACAGTTGCTATTTGTGTGCCTGAATGGAAGTCTATTGTGTTATTTTTTTTGCTCCAGTGAAGCAGAACAAACCCTTCTTTTTCTTTGTTTATAGGAGGTGAAAAAACATACTGGTACTGACTTTCAGATAAAAACTCTTAGTGGTGTTCAGTTTCTGCTCATTTGAGAACATCTGGGAATGCAGAGGCAATCAGTCCATCTGCCCTGCTGCTACACGTGGGCAGCATACCTGGGAGGTTAAATGCCCTTCTCATTTCCTTTGTTTGACCTTATGCTGTAATTCCTTGTGGTCAAGGACTGTTTCTTTTCTCCATTTGCCTACATCTGGGACAAACAGCAACCTTTGGGCACTACCCAAACGCCATTTTTTTCAGTACATAAGAGAATGCATGGAAATCAGTGTGGGTATTTTTATATTCAAAGTATTGAGTCAAAACTCAGAAGGCCTCAGCCTTGTCTCAGTGTGCTTGTGTGCACCTTTGATTTCTACCCACATTTTTAATTTGTTTTGCCACAGTATCCTTCTCAGCGAGTAGGTGCTCCTTGTGTTTGTGTTGTATAAATACATAAACAAAAGTTACTTCTTGCTGCAGTAAGTTCACATACTCAGAAGGAAACACTTTCTGAGGAAAAAGGAAAACTAAGGAGAAGGAAAGGAAAAAAAGAAAAGATGTGGAGATGTATAATGCATTTTCTGTAACATCTGAGAACATGTATTCTCTGCACAGCCTTCTGCACAATGCGAGGGCAGGGGTTCTCCACGCTGGTTAGTCTAGCTGGTATCACACTACCATGAGCAGACTGTTCATGGTCCAGAGCCAGCTCAGGTGTCTCTACACAGCATGAGCAAACTTCATTCCTCTGTTTAGAGGGGGCACACTTAGAGCAGATCTGAAGCCAACTCAAATGCAACTGGCTCCTGATTTTAAATTGGAGCTTGAAGAACGTTTACACTATTAGCATTAATTATTTTAGAAGTATTATCCTGAAGGACACTAAGATAAGTCTTATGGCACACCTCAAAGGACACTAAGATTCACCTTGCAGGTGAAGACACCTGGCAGGTATCTACATGTGAGTTGGATGTCCAAGCTTTCACTGCAGTCAGTGGAATCCAGAGCTCTGCCCACCTCATCCTAAAGTAGACCTCTCAGGACACACAGGTACATGTCTAGTGCCAGCTTTGCCTATGGTACCCAAAATGTTTATGTGGAATTGCTAAACATTAAACATGACCTTTCCCCTTCTGAAAGCGGCAGTCAGAGGCTATGGTCTATTGTGGCACCACAAAATATATGTGGGCATCACAAATTGCATTAGAGAAACATACGTGGGCAACTGAATACTAGTCAGCGGGATGGCTCTCCAGGTTTCACTAAGTAATGGAAGCCAGGCTACATCTCACACACAGACATTGAATCCATGAGCTAAATGCCATCCTGAATGTCACATTAAGAAGAGGACTCTCTGACATTTTTTCCTTCCCAAAGGGTGGGAAATTTTGGCTTCAAGTTCCAAATCAGCTTCTCCCCAGAGCATTTTCACTCCCAGAGGATTTCACTGGGGTCTTTCAGCTCTTGAGTTTCCATAGCTCCAAGGAATACCCAGGCTGCATTTAGCCCATGTACTGACATGGCTTTGTATACTGTTAGAATTAATTTCACTATAACATAAGCAGCTGGAAAGAAACAGTGTTTATCCAGGATTCAGCATCTCTCAGGCTTTCTCATTATTTACATAGTGTTTATATTGCTCAGCGGTGCCAATCAGGGTAAGTATTTATTGCTGCAGGGTGTTTACTGCTCCATATCTGAATATAGCTTCTGCCCTGAAGAGCTTCCAATTTAATTAAAAAAACAGGATGCCAAGAGTTTAAAAGCGGAGAGAAAGTTGATGGGCAAAAGAGGTAACAGTACTAGTCACTAAGTCAGTCAAAATATTTTTTTCTCCTGCTCTTTATTTTTTTTTAATTATATGCTTTTCAATTCAAAAACAACAACAAAAACCACAACACCAACTGTATCCTTCTTTTCATTTCTCCTTTCCCCCTTCCCGGTGATTTAATGTGATTTATATTTATATCTTTATAGTAAAGATTGCACTTTAAATAATATTTGTAGGTTTCCATTTAATCCTATTTAAGATTTTTTTGTGTTCATAACTCCCATCTACTTACTGGTCCACTTCTGTCTCTCACAAGCATGGGCCTGGACTATCAGCAGGAACATACAAGGCCTTTCTCTCCCTGTGGTCTTTGAAGCAAGGCGGGTCATGTTCCTCCATTTCCCCCTAGCTCCTCTTGGTTTATTTGCGTGCCTGTGACCCAGCCTCCTGCTGGCCTCTCAGCAAGACCTCCCCTGGATTTCCTGGGACCACCAGTCCTGTTGTGCCATCCCGGGCCATCAGCCACCATTGTCCCACCCGCTCCACACCACTGAATTCCAGCTCCCCTCTATCTGCCGGGCACCCTGCCTCCCTACAGACAGCATCACTTTCACAGTTAATTTAAAAAGACAGCTCGTGTTCTCTCTGTGGGATACCCCTCACGTCTTACTCAATTTGGTGAAAAATCTGAAACATATGGCTACAAATACTATCCACAGCAGACATAAAAACGTGCTACTACTGTGCCGACACATTGGAAAAGAGGTGCTGGAAATGCAAAAGATAATATCACAGTTCAAGGCTTTTTCCAAAATCACTGTGTATTGAAAATCAGGGTTTAAGTGTACACAACATGTATTTGCACAGTTCACATCCTATTCCAACTTCATAGCTGTACTAGCAGAGCTCTGCTCTTTGTCCAAACACAGAGGAGGCACAGAGGGTTAAAGTGAAACAATGAACAGGGAGCATGTTGTGAAGAAAGTGTCTCTTAGATGCACAAGTCTTAAATCATTTCTGTCTCACTTGGACTCACCTCTTTCCCTATGAGGCGTTGGCTTTTGCCACAGAGCCTGTTGTTAAGTCAGGATATTTGCACAGAATCTGTCAGAGAAGCTCCCAGCCCAACAGACCTAACTCAGGACTGAAACAGCATTCTGAGGAGAGAAAGAAAAAAAAAAGACAGTATAAACATATTGTTGTTGCTTTTCTCTACTGGGTAGTTCTCATGTTGATCTTATTATTTCTCTAGAGCAACAGCAAAAGGATGAATAATAGTAAATTCGCATCCAAAGTCAGCGTTAGTTGACCATGTCCAAAACAACAATCATGGCTGAGTGCCACTGCGCGAGGAAAAGCTACCTTATTTCTCTGACGCATGGAGATTTCTGTGTTGGATTTAACTTAGGAAATGGCCAGCTGGGGCTTGCTATTTGTGTATCCTATAGTATAAACTGGTTTTGCTTTTGCTTTTAAATCAGATTTCTATCTCCTTCCTTTTGCTGAAGCAGAAGTTAGAATTAAGATTGCACAAAAACTCTGTATAAACTGTACTGTTTTTACACGTGTCTTGCAGTGCACTGCGGTTTCCACACAGAACTAAGTGCACAGCTTAGGTGTGTAACAGCTGTGTCAGTAGGTTACAAGGAGACGTCTGCAGCAGTCACCATCTGCTGGGATTTCCTTTCACAGATAGCTCCAGGCCCACAGTCTGGCACACGTGAGCCACTCTCTGATGGCCAATTTTCTTCCAGCCTGGTACACTGAGACAGGTGCACTTGCATCTCCGTCTCTCTCTTCTGATTTATTTTACTTCAGTTTAGGTTTATCTTGATGCACTGGACTGAAAACCATGGTGACACAGAAACTCATTCTTTTATAAGCAGATCAGACATCCCTGTTGCACGGGCAGCAACAATTTTTAGGGCAGTCTGGGGATCAGCACAGCTTTAGCCCCAGTGTAAACCCATCACCACAAGTGCAGGGCCCTGCACCATGGATGATTTACAAGCTCCATTTCTCAGCTTGGGTGTTTCCTTTAACCAGAGAGGTGCTACAAACACCAGTCAGACAGGGAGCATTCCCTCCAACATGCTTGGACCTGGGTACTGTGATAAAGCATGGCAGACACAGCAGAGAGAAGTGCTGGATTAAAGAAAAGACCCATCTGTAAGTGGAAAAACAAAAGGTGAGATCCTAGGAAGGGGGAAACTTATAGACTGGAAGAAAGAAAGCAAGTTTTTAAGTAAACCAGCTGCCGTTAAGTGTCACCATCCCAGCTTGGAAGAGGACAGAGGGTGCGTTGAGGCCAACATCACGGCTGAGTCAGGGAAGCACTAGGAAGAGAGGAACAAACTGACCTCACTCCTCCTTAGAGATAGATAGATACGTTAGCAAGCCCCCTCTTAGAGAGTTTTGAAGCAAGCAGCAGCATGAGCAGGAGGCTCTGTTGTAGCTGAGGGAACAGTTCCGTCAGAATTTTTTATGAGCAATAGCAATTTGTACAGGAAAATGCTTCCTCTGAAAAATGTCCTGAGGATCAAGGCCTTCTGGTTAGAAACATGATGGAGATGCCAAGACTGCTATCTGAAGCTTAAACTGAGATGAAAGCATAGTAGCTTCTCAAACAAGGTTTTGCTGCATCTCTTTCTGAGTGTTAGAAACTAAAGGGTGTAGGAACCCTCCCTCTTGAAATTAACTGGAATCTTCCTGCTGCCTGAAAACCAGGAGCGAATCCCCATGTCATGGAACAGGGCTCAGCGAAAAGGGGTCACAAGGCTGTATCGAACAGCTCATCTTGACAATTTCTAGCATTCAGCGCGTGAAGAGATCCTTCCACCAGCCTCAGGAGAGTAGCTGTGCTCTCTGACTGAGGTGGAAGAGGTGTAAAGAACAGTCAGACATGACTTGACAGATTATTAACTGCTAACGGTCTTCCATTGTGAAAGCATCGCTTCATTCTCGGAGGGCCTGCCTGCTTTTGCAGATCACGAGAGACACGCCAGAGAACCAGTCAGAGTGTACATGTTACAGTGTAACTGTAAGTTATGGGCATAAAATACCTGAAGACAGGGCAGTGGCGATTTCTTTAAGGTAGATAAAACCTAGGCAACTCTGATGTATGGCAATTCAGAAGTATTTACAAGCAACACTAGCTAAGTGGAATATGTGAACGTGAAGCCACTGATGGTGGCTCTGCCCCTCTGCACCAGGTGACAAAGTTGGGGATGCTTTTGTAAACGGAGCTAAGAAATAACCAGCTCTGCTCTCTCACTTCTCTCCTTAGAATGGCAGGGAACTTGGGCTTGGTTTATCAGAGAGCAGGCAGAGGCTACCAGGCTTTTCCGGACACAAATAAATAAAGGAATATATCTTGTAATACATGAGCAACTGAAAGTACAATTCACAAATAGTAATAATAATAATAAATCATTAATTTAATCTATCCAGGAATGATCTGTAGATTTTCAGGACTGGATGTAACAGACTCCCCTTGATTACAGACCCCGCTTTCATGTGATTCATGTTTGTGACTCATAAGCTGACACTGTTTTTATTTATATAGCAGAGTACAGGTGATCTACCATGGAATTAGCTTTTAGACATTTCAGCATGTGAAGAATGACACTTTTTGACTTATCTAATGATCACCTTGAGCTCTACAGCTTCAGGAGCAGTAAGCCTATAATTCAAAAGGATATGTGAAAAGAAAAACCAAAAAGTCCTCCTGTCCTGACTGATGAATACAGCTGGGGTTTTCCTGCCACTTTTGGTGCTATTGTCCCTAATCACCTCTTCCAGCAAAAAATATTTTTAATATCATTAAGAAAGATATTACCTCATAATCAAGCCATAGGGTGTAAAACTCTCAAAACAACCCCATTTGCTGGATATGTTTAATTATAAGCAGCAGGGTGAATCAGTTCTTGAAGCTGTAAAAAGAACAGCAAAGCCAGGAACTGTCAGCTTAGGGGATGCTGAAATGAAGTGCCAGGCATTGTACGTCCAGTACTTTGAAAAAGGACACAGGTCTCCTTATTCAGATGGAGCAGTTTGGGTGCATCTGAAGAAGAGTGTAGCACAGTTGCCTCGACCCAGTTTTGCAGTTCCACTGTTGTTGGTATGGGCTGGGCAGTCCCTTCCCAATCACATCAGCAGCCTCTGGTCTCAAAGGACTATGACAGCAGCTGGGAATTGCTAGCACTGAAAGGGTGTTTCGGGTACACTCCTTGGTAGCCTGAGCTGCAATGACCCTGAAAAGAAGTAGTGTGAAAGAGATTAGTGCAACTCACTGTGACCTTAGGATCTCTGGACAAAAAGCATTGCCCAGCACGTTGACATCAAAGCATGTCTCAGAGCCTACAACTAGCCCAGAGTATTTCAAAGTATTTTTAAACTCCTACTGATACTCACTGTTTTATGGCATTTGAAACACTAAATTGGATCTGAAATTCTTGGGCATTTACTGCAGACTCCAACAAGTGCTCTTTATTATAAATATGAAGCTTTTCCACTTTACAGATAACCTGTCCTGTATCTAACACCCAAATGAAATAACAGTCTGCAGCAGTTTTCTTCTGTGGTGTTAGGGTAAATTACACCCTCAGCGTCCTGCTGTTCTATGCATTTGATGGGGAAGACGAAGGGGAAGCCTGAAGCTGCCCAGTTGAAGCAACACCACTCAGACATGCAGAATATGCATGTAATGCTGACTCTGAAGAGTGAAGGACTGCATACCTTTTCCCTTCCTCAGTCAGTACGTACCTGATAATCCGAGCCCAGACTATCTGCTAACGTGCCTGACCATGCTGCAGGCTGTTACCAAGCTGCAAAAATGACCTCTTAGAAATATGCAAGTCAACGCTTAGAGCTCTACTATAAAAACCACAGTAGGCCAGCTTCACAGTCTATCCATAGCCCAATTTGACAGGGAAAAAAAAATCTTATTCCCTACAGCAATTCGGAGACCTGTGTGTAATACCACTGTATGCACGATGCGCACCCAGCACAGATTTAACTATGCACTGATCACCTGAAAACATCCGTTTCTGTAAAAGACAAGGTGGCAACTCCAATTTCCTTGTCCTTCAACACTGTCCAGTCATTTACACAATGGCAATGAGAAGGGAATATCTTTATGACCAATTAGTGCTACAATTCCAAGTTCAAATGAACATTCTAGGTGAGCAGAGAACCTGCTAACACTTCATCAGAAAGTTTTACCATTTTTCAGGTGTGCTCTTTTATCCACAAAGGAATACATGCCTATGAATAAGACCTAAAGGATTGTCATTATCACTATAATTGAACTGGTACACTTCTGGTGAACTGCCATAAAAAACTGTTCTGCACTTCTGTGTCGCAGAGGGATGTCTGATGCTGAGTTAAAGTTGAAAAACACATTTCTGCAAGTAAATTGAATTTTTTAGGAGAGCTCTGTGATGTAAATTATGTTCTATGTTAATAACACATACCATAATATTTAATGATAGGACTATTGCTAGATTCAGGGAAATCTTGCTTTAGAACCACATTTTCTTTTTGTAATTAGCATTTTATTTGGTCTGAATAAACTTCAAAAAAGAAACGGTTCCTGAGTTCTAAGTTTGGTCTATTCCTACACATTCAAATACTCTGCTATGATGCGTGGGGCATACTAAAAAGTCTATCTGATAATAAATTGACTAATGGTCAAACAAAATGTTAATTTCAGTTAAGGAGTACATTTTTCCTGAATAACTGGAAACAAAGGTGCCACAAATCTGCTTCTATGGAGGGCACTTGCTCATTTCTCAAGTCTTCAAATTTAAGTTATCAACTTCTGACATTTTATCCCAGCTCACTATTACAGAATATGTCTTGTATGATATCCATAGTTTTGCAAAACATTAAACCAGTGGACTGATTTTTTTTTTTTTCATGCAATTTTCTTCACAGATCTCCAACATAAGTGAGAAGGGAAGAATTAAAATTGCATCAAATAAGAACAATATCAGGAAATATGATTCAAGACACTAATGTTTGAAATAGGAAGTTTGTGAAATAAAAATGTATGTATATGTGGTCATCATTGGGTCTCAGCATAAGGCTGAAGAAGACAGAAATACAAAATTATAACCACTTCTCAGAGGAGACACAGCTTTTGCACAGGATCAGTTACAAGACTGAGCTCAAACATCTTCATGCTTTAGTTTGCCACCTGTTGATTGAGGATAAATGTTCTGACATACTTCACACAGTGGCTGCAATGATATTTAAAGAATGATGTGAAACGCTCAGAGACAAGAGTGATAGAATAACAAAAAAAAATACAAAGGAAGAAAATTGCCAACATGGGTATTGCTAAGAAAATTGGAGTTGATTTTCAGATCCCTTCAGAAAATTCTTACTCAACCACAAAATCTATGTAAATTATATGATTCCTTATTAAGGTTTAATTAGGTCTTAAAAATGGGCTCAGCAGCTAAAGAACCAAACATCCTCCCAGATGAACAATGACTGATGGAAGCCAGTATCAACTGCTCAAACCTGGAACGTGAGAGATCTGGTTTCAAGTCCTGGCTTTGCTGCAAACCTGCTATATATAGAATAAGGCCTATGTACTGGTTTGTTAGATGATAGCGTAAACTCCATGAAATAGGATGGCAATTTTCAGACCTGTGATTATGCCCAATTAACGGTAATTATTACTGCTAAACCATCTTTTGAAAGTTTGTAATCAGCTGCTGTTAACAACAGTTTTAATATTTATCATTACCTATTACAGCTTAGGCTTTTTTACACTGCGTTAATGAAAGTCAGTGTTTAACAATAGCCGGTACCTACACCACAACCTTATTTTAAAGTTGTCTCTGCGTGTTAAAGAAATATAACTAACCTGCCAAAGGGACAAGGCTAGAGGGAAAAATCTGTTAAGTAAGGGTTTGTTTGAACGAGTTCTACAGCAGCACTTCACAAGGTTTGTTACCAAACAGAGCAGCTGATCCAAGAAAGTCAGAAAGTGCACATGTTCATGTTGTCAATCACATGAGTCAATCGCATAGCTCAGTGCTGCTATCTCTGCATTGGAATACCATTGCACTCAAATTGAATTTTGGCAATAAATATAATGAAGAAATTGTCTCATGATAGCCTAGCCACTTTGCTGTAAATTATTCTCCAATTAGAAAAGAAACAGATCCAATACTCCATATTTACGCATCAGCACTTAATCGAAAATAAAGGATATGTTATTAAAAAAGCAAATAAAAATCATATTGGAACATCTCTCTGGCTATCTGATCTGAAACTGGATAATTCCTACAGTTAGAGATGTGTAAGTAATAGAGATCATAGATCTGTGTGAGCAGTAATGGACTTTCAACAGTTTACTTGATAACGAATCTTCATTTAGCTGTAAAGGAAGACTGAATCTTTCACTAAACTATAGGATACCATGTAGAGCTGTGACTCAAATGTAGATATCTTAAGTAATCTTTGGGCGGGTCAATTATCTGCCTTACTTTTCTCTCCCTTTCAAATCAACATTTATCTTCTCATCTTGGTCTGCTTTGACTGTTTAGATGGTAGTTTACTTGGAATAGGGGCCGTCTTTTACACAGACAGTCAACTATTCACTTGTGAGCTATGAAAGATACTGACATAGAAATAATGTATATTTAAAATACTACTCACCAAATCAATGCAATGCAGAATGATTACTGGATTTCATTTAAATTGCAGTTTTATGACAGGGATAGCCCATTGCATGCAATCATTTTGTATCTTATGTTTGAAAAGATCTCTCTCTTCTTGCACAACAGCATCAGGAACTGTAAAGTATTATTACTTGCCTTATGAGGGCTCACAAACTGCAAAGCATTGAGTGGTTTGTGAGTTTAGGCAAGTGTTCCGGGTCAGCAGTTCTTAAATACAGGTGATTCATGGAGACTTATTCCACTGAATTGCAGGATAAAATATTTCGAGAATGCAACTGCTAGTGTGTATTGCAAAGGAGTAAAATGGAAGAAAAGAAGAAGGAAAAAAAAAAAAAAAAAAAAAAAAAAAAAAGGTAGCCTAAACCAGGAACAACCTTACAGAGCAGAAATCTTGTCCTGTTTCAGTGGAAGTTTTTTTATCACGCCAACAGAGTGCTTCACAAACTTTAATGAGTTAATCCTCACTGCTCTTGTGAGGAAGGACGTATTATCCTTTGTATTACACTAGAAAATTATAGACTGTAAAGCACAAGCATTGCAGTAAATTTAGTGATTTTTAAGGGTTCAAGTTTCTGACTGCTCAATTCTATGCTTAGTTTCTAGGAATGCTGTACTTTTTGCAGCTCACCTTCATTAGGCATTATCTTCCTAAATACATCAAATTCACCTCATTCTTTTTCACTGAACTAGGAATCTTGATTTAAAAATCCTTATGAAGTATAATTTTCACAATATGTAACTGATGTATTGATAAGTAACTCACATAGTCCCTTCTATATCTCTTTGACCACGGATCAGGAATGAAAGAACTACTTTGTCTAATGTTGTTTTACTTTTGTGGGCTAATAATGTCCTAATAATGTCCACATTGTTCTTTTAGAGATGCATTCTTCCCCCAGGCTGTTGAGTTGGAACTGGAGTAGTTTCTATAATCGCACAGCATCCAGTGTTATTTGTAATATTTTACTCATACCTGTGCACACATTCCTCAGCTACTAGCATACAAAAGAAAATATGTCAAATCTCTTTGATCTTAGCTGTATGCCATTAAAAATAGAAGCATTCAGTCATTAAGCTCTACATCCCCCACACTGAGAAGGGTATTAGAACTGACCCAGGCAAGTAGAAAGCTCACATTATTGTATGGAAAAAGTGCACTAGTTTGACTGTTAGTGAACTACAATAAAACGTAACAATAAGGAAATAAAAATCATAAACCCAACACCTACATATTGGCCTGTCTGTCAATATCTAACATTTTTATAAGATTGACCTTTTAAAAAAAAATAAGTCTCAAGAGTATTTTTCTTCTTAATAACACAGTTCAGTTACTTTGGGAAGAAAATCCCAAACAAACAGTACAAACTTTATCCATTACAAAGCGTTAAAGAAACTCCTACCTACAGTGAAATCTACCTACCTACATGCCTCTAAGTGTTGGTGCTTTACAGGAATCAATTGCTGTATCTCTCTTTCCCCCTTCTGTCAGCCATCACTTCAGTTACAGAAAGGGACACGAGCCCTGAAATCATAAACTTTGAGTTAGCAGAAGGAATGATGCAGTGCAGTCTCCTTGTTAGTCTCCTGTGTTTGCTTTCCTGCCCCAATATTGCATGAGGATAAGGCTTGGGGGAGACAAAAAGTCTGTATGTCTAAAGGGGTAAGTATCAGGAATTTTGAGGCCCCTCTAGAGCAAGGATGTAATGGGATTCATCACATTTGAGAGTTTAATATTAAACTTTTTTTTTTTTTTTTTTTCTTTTCCTTTTCTGGATGAGAACAGTAATCTGCTGAGAAATAGACTGCCTTTAAAGAAAAAGAATTAGATTTATATATATATATATATATATAAAGAATTAGGAATAGCGATTGTTTCACTGTTTTAGACTTTTAAATAATTAATTCTTTAGGCAAGTTGCATGGTCACCAGCTAATGGATCAGTCATAGTTCCTGCACCACCTGTGGCATCTTCTAAATACCTATGCTAAAAATTAAGTTTTATTCCTTTTCCCAAACTGTCTCTATCCTAGCCATCTGCCTTTGCTCAGGTTTTCTTCATCACCGTAATTCTGGAAAACTGGAACAACTTACTAAGGAAAACAACACCTAAGCTAGCAGAAATACTGGTTTGCCCAAGAATGAACGCTCAGACACGTTTCCCTGGGAAGAACAGTAAAACCTCCCCTCTGGTAAGACCTGACCTCCTCTCCAGCACTATGAGGTACTTTATTGCCTCTGCTTGATAGGGCTGTGGCAGAACACAGCAGTCTCAAAAACAGTTCCAAAGGGTACCTGTGGGTCATAAGAAGAGGTGTTCTAGGTTAATCGAAGCATTGTTTCTACAGGACTTTCTGTCAGATACCCTGAAGGCAGGAAAATGACTCTTATCAGTAAGGATTAAAAACAGGATCCAGGAGGCCTTATCTAGATACATTCATGAGATAAAAATACAGGCAGCAGCGCATGGTGCAGAGACTTGTCACTGGATGGATGTGAGGTGCTCCAAGTGTGTCACCTGAGGTGGACAGGAAGCGGAGGGGTAGGAACAGTTACGGGGCATGCTTCTTTCCACCAGTTTTTTGAAGTGCTGATGGAGAATACACCTCATTTTCCATTTCCCTAGGTAACTGTAGTTAAAAACAACTTATGATCTGCACTGAATAGCCAGAACTGTTTGGCAAGGTTTGTTCTTCGGGCAAAGAAGTGTGCTCTTGGAATTCACCTCAGCTGTACACAACCAAAGGCATATGAAGGACCGCATTTGGGAAGAACAGGCTAAAAGGGACACCTTATTATTGCTCGCTACAACTCCCTGAAAGGAAGGTGTGGGGAGCTGGAGGTCGGCCTCTTCTCACAGGTAACTGGTGATAGGACCAGAGGGAACAGCCTGAAGTCGCGCCGGGGGAGTGTGTGTGTGTGGGGGGGTGTTCAGGTTGGAAATGAGGAGACATTTCTTCTCGAAAAAGCAGTCAGGAACTGGGACGGGTTGCCCAGGGAGGTGGTGGAGTCACCGTCCCCGGGGGAGTTTGAGGAAAGGCTGGACGTGGTGCTTAGGGACATGGCTTAGTGGTGACATTGGTGGTAGGGGGACGGTTGGACCAGGTGATGCTGGAGGTTTTTACTAAACTTTATCATTTTATGGTTCTGTGATTGTGTAACACTCTGAGGGCAGCCCCTACAACCGCGGGCAAGCACTTGGACCCCCCGGCTTTGTGCCAGGAGCCCTCAAGGGCCGACCGCTGCCCCCCGCAGAGGGGCCTGGCCTCGGGGGCCGCAGCGGAGGCCGGGCCGCCCCAGCCCCTAGCAACGCCGCCCGCGGCTACGGCGGCCTCGCGGCGCCAAACCTCCTCGGCGCGCGCGGCGGGGCGGGGCGGGGCGGGGCGGGTGCCGCGCGGGGCGTCCCTCGGAGGGGAGGGGGCGGGGGAGGGGGCAGCTCCCCCTCCGCCAATCCGGCCGCGCCGCCGCCGGCCCCGCGCGCCCGCCGCGGACTCCGCCGCCGCCGCCGCCCAATCCCTTCCGCCGGCGGAGGGCGGGACTTCCGCCGGGAGCCGGAAGCGGGTCTCTCATGCGAGCGGGTGCTTGAGGCTCGGCTCGGAGACGTCGCGGGCCCCGCCGCCGCCGCCGCGTCCTTCCTCCTCCTCCTCCTCCTCCTCCTCCTCCTCCGCTCCTTCCTCTCCTCCCCCTCCTCCTCCTCCTCCTCCGCGCCCCCCGCCCGCCGCCGCCCGCCGCCGGCCCCGCCCCGCGCTCCGCTTCTCCTCCTCCTCCTCCTCCTGGCGGCGGCGGCGGCGCAGCGGCAGCCACGCACGGACAGGCCCCGGCCCGGCCCCGCTCAGCGACAGGGCCCCGGCGGCGGCGGCGGCCGGCCGGCTGTGTCCCGTCCCGTCCCGTCCCGTCCCGTCCCGTCCCCCCCGTTCCCTTCCCCAGCCCCGCCGAGCCCGGCCCCTGCTGCTCTCCTCATCGTAGCCCGGCCAGGCCCGGCCGCGGGGCGGCGGCGGCTGTGACAGGTGAGCGCGCGGCTCCTCCCCGGGAGGCCTCTGCGGGGAGCGGCGGGGCCGCCGGCACCCCCCCCCCCCCCCCCCGCCTGCTGGGGAAGCCGCCATCTTCCCACCCGAGGCGGCTCCCGGGGGAGCGGGAGGAGGAGGAGGAGGAGGGAGGCCGGCTCCGGGCCGTGCTGCGGCCGGGGTAGGGCCAGGCGCCGCCCCGGCTTCGCTCCACCCGGGGTCCCTCGGGGGAGAAAGGGAGCGGAGGGTTCGGGGGTGGGGGGGGGGGGGGGGGGGGGGGCGCGGGGGGGGGGGGGGGGGGGCATGGGCTCGCGGGCTTCGGCCGCAAACCTCCGGGACGCGGAGCCGTGACCGCTCCTCCAGGAGCACACCGGGAGCGCTTCAGCAGCAGGCACCCCGGCGGCCCCGCGGACTTTTTGGAGAGCCGCGTCCCGAGGAGGTGAACGGGGGGTGCAGGTCGCAGAGCAGTGCTCGCGGCAGCAGCCGGCGCACGAACGGTGCTTTGCCCCCCTCGGGTCGCGTCGCTGGCTGCCTCAGCCGAGTTGTTCTCACTCTCGGTTTCAGTTTGTGCAGATGCTCGAAATTACTACATAGCTCTGTCCGCAGCTTAAACAGATGCGCGCCTGCCAAACAATGTTGTCCAAGGTTCCTCTGCGGCAGATAAGTATAATTATTTGTGTTCTGTAGGTGAGGGAATTGAGGCAGAGTGGTTAACGCTTTGCCCGTGGCCACGCAGGGAGAGTTGGTTTCAAAACCGCTGTTTAAACTTGAGTCACAGTTGGGGTAAAACCATGGGAATTCTGGCTGGCAGTGCTGTGCCTCGTCTCTGGCCTAGTTTTGTTGGCCCCCGTCTGAACCCTCAGTAAAATAGCAATAGGGAGCTTCCTTAAGGGCTGCCCCAGGATCGCGATCGAAAAGCTGTAATCTTTCATGTGGCTTAATTTTTATGCAAATCTGATGGGGTTTTAAAGGACTGGATCATTTTTAAAAAGGTCGGAGCGTGTTTTGTGCTTTTTCTTTCAACTTGCTGGGATTTCACAACTCCAGGGTTTTGATTCCGATCTGGGAACTTTTTATCAGTTGAACTTTCACTTGTTTCCTGCTGACTTGGAAGCAGTTCTTCAAGTTAATTCTCGAGATATGAAACTAATCAGCTTATTCACCCCAGCAATTAGGACGATATTGATATTTTCTATTAGATATTCTGTGTTGTGGCAAGGGGGGGAGATGACAACGCTATGTCCTGATAAGGCGAGTGTAGGAAATGGCAGGTATGTTATCCATAATGTCTCTAAGTGATTTATTTTCCTTATGTTGCCATTTATATGGATGTGCTGTTTGTACAAGAAGCCCAAATTACTGTTGTGTTTATTTGATGTTATATTCAGAAAAAAAAGTAATATTCCTTGTTGACACTGAAGTACAAGGTTTGGATAAATGAGTTGGTAGGAAACATTTGACCTCTCGAGTGTTCCTAGACAAGTGATTGCATGTTTTCCTCATATATAATTGGGTCCTTAATTGCACGTAATGTTTGGGATTAGGCTGAGTTTTTCCCGTGTAATTCTTTGTTTTTCTTAAGTGTTTACACGCGGATGCCCTAAAGGAATGAGAGGGTCAGCACGAGTGTGTTCTACCTTGGGTGCTTTTTTGGCTTGCTGTGATGCAAATACATGCACAGAAAGGTATGGCTGACTTACAGATGATAAATGCGTTCAGATCTGCGGCTGGAACGTAAATCTGGTTTGGTACAGGGCAAGATGGAGGATCTGTAACTGAAGGCAATCGTGGGGACTTTAGGATTTTGATTTTTTTTTTTCAGACGTGTGGTAAACCATATGGGCAATCTCCTGCTTTGATGTTTAGCTCTAAGTGAAATTAACTACCTGGCTTGTTTCATTGAAATGCAAAAGAAATGCAGCTTACCTTCCTGTAATCTACATGCGCCGTGGAGATCTCTCGCTGCATTTCATATTAAGTCTCGGATCTGGTGGTGGCCTTGGCTTTAAGTTGGTAGTGAGCTTCACGGGCAGGGTAATGCAAACTTTCTTTAAATATTTAGTGTGTTACCTACCCAAATGCACATGCTAAACACAGAAAAGGCATACTCTTAGCCATGGTGCTTGGCAAATCTAAAGTGACAGCGGAAAGGCAGTAGGAAAGAAGTTATAAAGAGCGAAGTAATAGGGAGTAAATGTCTTTCATTAGCTTATATTTTTAAACCAGGTGGCTTTCTGGCCCCTCAGTGCTAACAATATTTAATTCCACGGTGCTTAGATATATTTCAGACTTTCACAGTCTTGTAAGGTAATGGCTAAGCCATACAAATGAGCGCCTAGAGCACTTGATTGATGTTTTTTTGTGTCTGTTGGAAGGGTAGGTGTGTTCAAGGGCCCCAGCCTTACTGACCTTCTTGAAGAGGAGCCTTCTTGTCTTGGAGATCTTCTGTGAAAGGCACAGAGGTGGCTGTGGAGGTAGCTAACGAATGCAGTGTCAAGAAGGCTGTCCCTGGCACAGAGAAAAAGGCAGAAGAGACCAGGTGAAGGAGGCAAAGAAACGTGGTTTCAGGCTTTGGAAGTGCGATTTTTGTGTGTACACATTGATATGAAAGGGACTGCTTTATGATGGAAGATACTCGTTCTGTCAAAAATGTGGTCTGCCTAGCGTTTTGTTCCTTTAAGCATTTACTAGCAATACGACATTTTTAGAGGAAAAAAATGTGTAACTTAGAAATAACTGTTTGTATGGCATCGGTGATACTACACTGACTTCAGTCTTACCACTCTTGTAGTTTGCATTCAGAATGGGCACACAGGTACCAGTGGGAAAGGAAGGATGTTACAACATAGGACGTTGTAAGGAAGAAAATTAACCCCTCCCCTGGCAGTTTTGTAATAGGCAATAGCATGTGGAGAGATGTGTAGAAGATGAGTAAAAGCCACTCATGTAGTAAAAGGCCCAGGAAAGGCATTTGAGTAATGCTGTTCCCTGAGCAATTCATACCTACGCTGAATCTAACTTTTTATGAGATCTATCTAACTTAATCACTACAGTTCAGACAAAACGAGAACTAGCCAGTTGGATAGATTTTCGTAGCGTCAGCAAATTAGGGAGGGGAAGATGATGTAAAATATACATTTTGAAGTAATTCTTGTTTTAGGTGATACCATAAAAAAAAAAAATACTGTGTCAAAAATACCCACTGAAAATGCTGTGAAGCAGAACTTCTCCAAAGCTTTAGCTTACGACTGCCGTTCTTATATGTGTTAAATTTGAGGCAAGTGAGTATGTCATAAGTCAAACGTGAAAATAGAGCTTCTGAAGCACTTCATGAATATAAATAAATAAAAATATAAATCTGAATATAAAGCTCAGTGGTATTTCAGCTGGTCAATAAGTCATTGGATGCTACACAAGCTGGATAATTGAAGCAGACTCATTTCTATTACAACAACCTGTTTTTTTTTTTTAAAGAATATACTGGTTTTGTCTGGCTCACGATAAACGAAAATTATCTTTAAAATATTGAGTTTGAAGAACTTGTTGGACATGGAGACTAGCAGCTGGTTTCTGTAGCACCCATTCATTTAAGTTTAGCCCAGTTCCACAAAGCAGTGTAAGAGAGAAGCAGGTTCAGATAGTTGGTTCATAGCTGATATATCAGAAGTTTTGGTGATGGAGCCAAGAATACTTTGCCTGTTTTCATCGGTCTCCCACGTTTGTGTGCTCCCTGCAGGTTGCTGGTGCGTGCCCTGTCCCGGGGAGAGCGGCTTCCCCTCGGTCAGGAAGGCGGTGCTGCGGGGCAGTGCCTGCCGAGAGCGGGGTGCTTTGGAGCACTTCCATGAGGCGTGACTGTAACGCGGGGTAATTTTGCGATTAGGATAGCCGTGACAGCGTTGTGTGCTGCTGCTGCAGGTATTTTATGTCTGGCTATGTGTTTCAGGAACAGCAATTAACTCCAAAATTGGAAGTCTGACGGGGTTGCTAATATGTGGACAGCTACTTAGCCTAGAACATTGCAGAGAATTGGGGAAACGCTGTTTTGACGCCCTGATGAATCACCAATTTCTTTGAGCCTTAATCTTTTCTAACACTCATTTACCGTGGAGGGCTGGGCTATGCATATTCTGGATCCTGTCAGTCCAGCTCCTTAATGGGTAGCTGAGTGATGTAACACCAAAGGAATCACTCGTTCATAAGCTCAATGGATTGCCGCCTCTGCGCTCCCAGCAGCTCTCCTGGTGCTCGCATCAGGCTGTTGGCATGTAAGGAGCTGGTGGCCCCAAGACTGTATCCTGCAGTGGAGGTTTATTCTGGATTGCTTTTATGTGCTCACAGGCATCTCCGATTCCATACACACGTGCTTGAGGTTGCAGGAGATGTGCACGAGGTTCAGTTCTGGCCTGGCACACACAGACATCGGTGCATCCATCCGGCATGGTGGCCTGTGGTGAAGGGGACCCCAAATTGTGTTATCTCTTAGGGACATCTTCCCGAAAGTCACTAAAACTGCACCCAGACAGCAGCATAGCAGCTTCAGAGAGACACCTACAGCTGCTGTCAGTAGTTCACACAGAACTTCGGGAACGGCGTGTGTTTGGAGCGTAGCTGCAGAGCGTAGTTATTTTATCTGAGGCTCGCTCTTCAGGGTGTGCTGGGCTTGTTGCAAGTCAGTTTAAGTACTGTATCTCTAAATTTGGCTTTTGAGATTTCCCACACTTTCTTGCACAAGTATCAGTTATCTTCTCTTTGCTTAGATTAATTCTCCTTTGGTTTCATACTGGCTCCTCCCTACTAGCCTCTGTGGATAAGTGACAATGGGGAAGTGTTGATGCTTTATCGAAGGAATTCCTAAGATAGATCCCACCCCCAGTAAGGGGGTTACAGGCTAACTTGACAGAATTGTAGCCTGCTGTTATTCCCTGAAAATGTTTCTTGGTATTTCTCCCCAGACCTGACATTCTGCCTCTCTTTTCAAGTATTTTATTGTCACAGGGTGTCAGCGATCTGACAGGGAGTCTGGAGAAACAAAATGTTACCCAAATAGTAATTGTGTCGAGGAAAAAAAATATTTAACCATTTGATAAAACTTGCGTGTCGGAAACTTGGTGAAATGCTTGAGCAGCCTTACAGTGCAGCCTGGTGCCAGCCTTACGGGTTTGTTTGCTGTCAGTGCTGGTATGCACAGGCATATTTTTACGGGTTGTGATGCTGTCACAGGTTGCCCCACAACAGAGCCTTCCTCTGACTGTTGTTCAAACAAGGAACTGGTGAATCAACAGGCCAATGTCCAAAGCAGCGTGCTTTTTCATACCCTGACTCTGGAGGTTTCTGCTCAGATCTTTTGATGTGTTCATCTGGCTTCTGACTCGTGTTCCAGGAGTCAGAAAAACCAGAGCAAAACTGCGTAGAGTATCAGGGCACAGTTACTTGGAGCGCTGAGTATCAGAGCTTAGGAAACAGCTACTTGTATGTGCAGAACTCACAGTCTGAGCTCAGAGTTTCATTCCCATTTGGTGTTGTTGCTGCCTGCTAGATAGGGACAGAAAACGATCAACATGTTGCTGTTTAAAGCAGCAAGGCAAACAATTCGGGCAAAATAGCGCTGCCTTTGTTGGAGCGTCTCCAAGATCTTAGGTCTGTACTCCTGTTCCTGCTTAAAGCTTGCCCATTTTTTCCCTAATACATCTCTGTAAGACTTGGGCAGCAGGGATTCTCTTTATCAACCTGTTGCAGTTTAGTTTACAATGCACTTTGTTATGGTTATACTTACTTAATGCCATGTATTTTAACTGCTTGAATTCAAGATGTCAGTGGAATTTTTAGGAGGGTCTTTGCTCAGGTATTTTAATTTGCGTGAAAGTGTTATTGTCCTTAAACCCAAGCTCCAGTACTGGAACAGTCCATCCTTTAACAGTGAGTCAAAACCTGAATTACCAGTAGTTTTGATTACAGTGATACTCTGAAAAGGTGGGGTGCTCTAACTTTGAACCCAGCAGGTGATAGTCTTTCATGCAGTGTTTTAAAAGTAAGCAAAAGTTGCTGCTGATTTCAGTAAGGCTTGTAATGGAGGATGGTAGCTTCTTTCAAAAGAGGAAGTAATGCTAAAATGACTGGATTATTTGGGTTAAATTCTATTTCTGGCAAAGAGGTTAATGAAATAATTGGCAAAAACATCAGCTTCCTCTTTGTATTACAAAGCCTTAAAGTTAAATGACGCTTCTGCTGCAGGTAGCTTCACTTGGCTTTAGGTTTGGTCCCGAGCATGTCTCAAAACTTAAACTAACATATTTTAAGTAGATGAATGCCTTTCAAGTCACCTGAAAACAAACAAACAAACCCCAAAGCCAGAGGGAAGCTCGTGGTAGGTTGTATGTTTTTGCAGAACAGCTGTTTATTAAAATAACCCGTACATACTCGAGGATTGTTGTATACATTCCTGTTGGAAGAAAACTTGTATTGCACCTTTTAGTACTGTAATTGTCGATGGTTTATTTGGTTCCACATACGCCTCCCACCTGGACTTTTAAGTAGGTATAGACCCTTTTCTGTCTGCAATTTTTCCCAGACTGTTCTGACCAAAGCTGTACTGTGAGAGCACCGCAGCAGCTGTCCCGTCAGCACACCAGATCTGTTTGGGAGTCCTAGATCTGCTTGCATTTGAATCCCAGCTCCTTACTTTAAGATTTCACCTTCCCTGAATTAGGCGTTAATTGTGTGTTTCAAGAAAGAGATGATAAAGAACTTAAGCACAGCTTCAAAGCCTATTTGCTGTCTTATTTTTTTTTGGTGTGCTTTGAATTACTCTTTAAGTGCCCTAGAAGCTCTTAGTGCAGTGTTTGACCTCCACTTCCTTAAGCACGGCGCTGATTGCAGACTTGCAACGTGAAATCCAAATAAAGGCAATATGGTTATGCGGGGATGATAAGCCTTTTAAGACGTGTAAAAGAACGACAGACTTCTAACCTCACCCTTGGAACTACCCGAAATATTAACCTCAGTGCTTCGAGCGATGTTTTTGCACTTTCATCATGACAAACTGTGTCTTCCTCTGCAAATTTCTGGGCTTTTCTAGAAATCAGCAGATCTGTAAGGAATAGTCATTTCCTTTACCTTGGGGAACTGTGCTGCCTAGAGTCACCGACAGATTTTTAGCACTGTGTGTGTCTGTTGGCGACTTTCTGGTTAGCAGCACAGAGAAGTATGCGGAAAACTAAAGGATCATGTTGGTAAATCAGGAGGAGGAACATCCTGTAGTTGAAACAAGGAAGTTCGTTGTTCCCAGCATTGCTAAACTGCCTCTCTTCGTGCACAGCACTTAGCTTGTTTCCTCTAAGTAAGTGCTGAAGCAGTTGGTCCTCTGTCATGTGTCATCTCCTGAAGGTTTGGCTGCTCTGAAGAATTCAAAAAGGCCAAGTAGCTGCTGCATCCTAGCTTTAAACGGGTGCAGCTGCTAGCAAGGTACTACAGGCTCTGCAGTTGTTTTGTGAAATAAACAATTTATAAAACCGCGGGTCCGTTTATGGTGAGGCTGCCCTGCCGAGGTGCCGGGGAGGTTGGTAGTGAGCGAAGTTCAGAATCTTACATTTTCCAGTCCACATTGGGAATCAGCCTCAATGCTAAACTGAAAATTGCCTCTCCTGACAAAAGTGCAACGGTTTCTGTAAACTTCCCTGCTGCACGTGAGCTCTCAGCATAGCTCGTTGTTGCTGCCTTTGGCTGTGGAATTGGCTGTGGAAGATTAATCTCTCTCACTTCCCTTCAGCAGATAGTTTAAAAGAAAAAAAAATAACCCTCAATTAAATGAGAGTAAGGCAGCTATGTTTGGAGGGAAGGTTAGCTAGGAAAATACATTATTATGCATGATAGTATCTTTGCATAGTCATTTTTCAGCTGTGCCTGAGAAGATACGATCGAACGAGACAGACCGAGTGCCACGGTAAATTCACCTGCTGGAAATAAGGTGTGTCAAAGTGAAGAACTGGAGGTTATAGGGAAAATACCTGCGAAGCCTTTCACGTGGCTTATTTGGATAGTCACATTGATCTCCTCATCAGGGTGTTGGCAGTGGGAAGGAGTAACTTGGGCTAAAGGTGAGTGCAAGTTTTTGGAAAGTTTCTCTGCTAAGTAAATGGGAGTTGAAGTTACCATCTGGTGTTCTGCAAATGCCTACTTAGAAATAGCACAGAAATGAAAAGCAGTGTTTTATGAAATCCCTAGCCACTAGCAGATAGCAGCTCCTGCCCCATCTACTCCAGGTCAGGCTGTAATTTTCTTCCCAGTTCGGTTCCTGGCTGCCAGTCAGTTGTCGTGGTCTTCTGCTTTCTGTGTGCACAGAGGCGTTGAGCAACTGTTAATTCATGTGACCGCAGTGCGGATGAGCAAAGTGGATGGTAGAAGCTGATGAGGAATTAGATGAGGTTTCGCATTTGATGGTGCTGAACTTCAGAAATGTATTTTTGTGATGCTTTCTTAATGTTTGCATTAAATGAAACAATAACTTCTGCATCAGCAAACAGTGGTACAAAATGAAAAGCCTGGAGTTGGTAGGCGTAAACGTATCTAAAGTTGTTGAGAAGCTTTAACTTTCAGAGAAGGATGCATTTAACCTACAAGAGATCCCACCAAAGCATCTACAGTATTTCTGTAGTAGGGAAACAATTTTAGCAGTTAGAAGTATTTCTGTTAGGAAAAGTACCAGCGCATTTTCTTTGTATTAACTCAGCTTTCACCAGTATTTGCAGATGAGAATCCCAGCACTTAGGGCACCATGCAGACACGGGCTGATGCCTCCTGGTGTAGCTGAATGTAACAGGTGAACGCGGATGGATGGGAGCATGGATGGAGATGGTTTCTTGGGGAGCAGGAAGAAAGGAACATTAATGGCATCGGTTGTACAGGTTGGCTTCTGTCTCCTCTAGTACTGTGCTGGTGGTGCCAGAAGTAGCAGTGTGTGTGTGCACTCACTGTGCAGGTCTCTGGTCAGCTCCTTGTGGGAAGGAGCTCGCTCAAATCTGTTACAACTCTGTTCTTGCTGCTGATCACTATCCTGGAAAAACAAGAAGAGAGACCAGGGCTGGGAGATAGGATAGAGGTCAAATGCTTGTGAACCTAACCAAGGGCAAGCGAGGGAGTGTTTGAATGGAAAATCCTACCTTCAGGTACTTACCCGAAGTGCTTGAGTGTCACATTTGTGATCTCCTTCCCAAGAAAGAATTAAGACTCTCTCCTTGAGTGTGAGATGTCTTCTGCTTTTGGTAGGCCTTGGTGATGAGCGTAGTGTTGGTGATTCTCCAGCTGAAAGCATCAGCTGGTAATTTTTATCTGGTTACTTCAGAGAATGTCTTTGTGGAGCATTGTGATGTAGCTGCTTTATGCCAAGGTGGCATTCCACCTTTCTCTGCAAAATTGTCGTGGTGTGGCTGAGCTACTGACAGATTTACCTCTGCTGTTTGAGGGTTGCTGAAATAATGCACAATAGGAGAGTGAAGAGTTTATTTTAATTAGGTCTGGAATGTTTTTGAAATTGTCATCTGATAAAAAAAAAATACCCTACCTGACATGCAGTCGTTATAATGGAAATAAAATATGTGTCTGTATGGATAACCTGCAGGGTGTGTGCTGTTAGTCCACTTAAGGTGAAGAAAACAAGCTTGTGGCTTCGTGATGGATGTGCTGCATGCAGCAACTCCAGTTAATTAATACTTTGGGGTTTATTATGTTATGTGCTTCAGTCTGCAGGCAGGAAAGTGCTGCTTCAGATCTGAAAATTGAGAACAAGCTGTAAGCAAACTGAAACTGCTCCTGACACAATGTCACCTGTCTTCGGGGCACGTGGTGCTCTTATCAGGCACGAAAGCTTCATCCCAGTAGGTTATTCCTGATTTGGTGAGCGCTCTGAAGCGTTCTTAAATGGCAGGACTCTTTAGCTTACGTGCCATGAAGTCCGCGGTTTGTTGTGTTAGGAGGAGGACGTGTTCCACAGGTCTGTTATTCTTCCTGGAGTGATGTTCCGGTGTGTATGGGATAGTACCTGCACCTAGACCTTTTCTTGGTGTGCAAGAGGACAGCAGAAATTGTGATCCCATTTGGTAGAGTAAAGGGATTTCCTTTTAAGTGTGTGTGTTGGAAATGCAACGCTCGGAAGGCTAGACTTGAAAATGATAACCGGGATTGTTGGCTGGTAAGGGTCATTCCCTCACCTTCTGTGGGCTGTCACACTTCCTTCTTACTGCCTGGTATCGAGTGGGTGCGAAAGGCTCCAACTTTCTGCCCTTCCCCCATTTCTCTTGCTTGTGACTGCCAGACCGTTCCATATACCTCTGCATAGAGCACTTATTCACTAGCATCAGGTTTCTTTGGTAATCTGTCACCTTTGTTCAGTAACTTATTGCTCGGTATCTCTTGGACAGCTAATTACTGTTAACGATCTGAATTTCTAGACCTGCAGAGTAATCAGTTCTGCGCGCAGCACCATTGCCTGTGTTTGTGTGCGAGTCGGGATCAGGAAGCTTAGCAGGGGATGAGATTGCAAATTGCTCACGAAGCCCAGCACAGAAATGTCTGGCAGGTCTTGAAATAAGGAGACTCGGTGTTCCCTTCGCACAGCAAAGTTAACTCGTGCTCTTGAAATTTGAACCATTCTCAGAGGAGCAGCTACACCTGAAGAGATCGTTACTGGGATTGCGGAATAGTTTTGGAAACTATCAACTGCTTAAGGAACAGAAACAGAAAAAACTTGAGAAGTGGAGGCAGCAGCCCTAAACCCTCAGAGCAAGTGTTTGCTGTTGCAGAATGTTTTTAAAAAGAGTACAGCATTAAAATGGCCTTCTGGTGCAGTGTCTCGTTAAGACGTGGTGCCACATGGGTTTTAAAATGCCTTGCATCTGTCAAGTGAGTATCCAGGTGTGGGCTCACCTGCCGTGCGTATGTACGTGTTCCTCGTCAAAACCCCAATTTCTGCGTTGTTCTGGGTGCTTCCCGGGGAGTGGCTGGGCATGGGCAATTTCCTTGTCAGGAAGGAAAAATGAAGAGAATCTGCTGGTACTTCTCAGTTTTTTTTTGAAACCTAACCTCCCTGTAATCGTGCTGGCACTTGCCCTGGCTGCATGCGTGTTCCGAAGCCTTCATCTGGCAGGCTCTGATAACGTCTGCACATGTGGTCAAACTAGGTGAAACTTTCAACTTTTCCCCCTACTGTGGAGTTAATTAGCAGTTAAATCGGGAGCTGTGTGCTGATTTTTAAAGTAGTAGTGTACTCAATATTTAACTTCTGTGGACACATGCTGTGACTATTTATGTCATGTCAGCTTTTTAATTGCTGTTGGGTAACACGGAGTTTACAACTTAGGTAGATGTGATGGTGATTGCACTGATCGCTGCTGACAAATGGCCTTTTTAATGTCCGCTGTGGTAACGTAACCACCTCATAGTGCATCTTCTTTTAAATAATACTGCCCTTTGAATGATGAATTGCTTTTCCCATCTACTGCTCGGAGATTGATTTCCCGTTTGGAAAGGGAAGATGGGAACCTGACATCTACATAAGAGTAGTGTCACGGGCTTTCCGTGAGGACCATCACGACGACGGAGCTTAGTGTGGTTATTTATCTCAGTACCGTTGGTCTCATGCAGGGGGATGATGGTGCTGCTCCGGCATTAACAGCTGGAATCTTTCTTCGGAAGTCTTTTAAAACAGCCCTCTGATGAAAAATGGCAGGCTCCGATTTGTAACGCTTTTCAATGCTGAGATGGAGGGAAACCTGCAGCCATTAACGAGTTGGATTCACCGGGTTTTCTTGGTGCTCTATAAGCAGCTTTACTTGGAGTGAGAATGTGGTATGCCAGGAGTTGACCACATATTTCTTGGGTATTCAAAACACTCGTGAAACAAACAAGCAAACAAAACAAAAGTAAACTTAAACAGGAGGTAAGGTATTAAACTGGTGACATACTTTTGGAAGAGGCATGAGTTGTTTCTCCTATCAGCTATGAAGTCTTAAGTAATTTTCTAAAACTAAGTGCTGTTCAGGCTCTCCTAGCTCGTAGGAATATAAGACAGTGTTGTGGCAAATTAGGAAAGTGATTTCGGAGGTTAAATACTGTTTTTCCATTCTCTATTAAATACCTGCTTCTGCGTCCAAGCCTGTAATAGAATTCATGCTACTATGTAGCTAACCCATGTTTCAGGTGTTTCTTGCTGCAGGAAATCAGCTATGTGATATACTTGGCAGGTGCCAGAGCTCTTTTCAAAGCTGAAGTCAGTGGTAGTTGTGATTACTTCTCCTGGTCCTCATGGATGCTCTCAGGAGGGCGAGAAGGATGGTGAGAAAGTATGCTGTGTGCCAGGGGAAGGAGGGCTTCTGGCTGGCAACTGGCAGGTTGTTATGAGGCGTAAGTTGAGAAGTGCACCTCTGTTTTGAAAACATTTAATGCTTTCTCATGTTACTGGAAGTGTATTTCTGCATTATCAGCCTTGTGAAAAGTTTATCTCAATCTGTGTTTAAAGTTTCAAAAATGTTTGTGAGGAAGAGTTGTGTGCACAGCCGGGCTCAAATCTGGTTTTGTTTTTTTGCCTGCTGGAAGAGCAGTGAAAAGATCTTTTATTCTAGCGAGCTTTTTTGTTTTATGGTGTTGCTGTTTGCAGTGTGAAAGTTAGTTGTCAGCACTTGCATTTGTAAATCTCTTTTTAAGGGCTGATTACACTGGGCTGAAAGTTGGCAGGCAAGATCTCAGCCCTAGAGCATTGTTTTGGGTTTTGCATGTTTTTAAATAACAGATCTATCTGACTGGTCTGATGGAGGGAATGCATGCTGCTACTCATACCTTTGTAACTCTAGGCAGCAAAACAGCCTACATAACAGCGTGCTTTGAATATGAATTACAGAAATTAGAGGCGACTAATGGAAGCAGAGGTGTGGGGGATCGGGAGCTGCACTCCAGGGAGGTTTTGGGGGATTTGAGGGGGTGCAGCAGTGGCTGTGTAACGACTCAGTAGATGTCTTGGGAGATGTTGGCAAGGTTGTGGTGTATGTGGATGTGGTGTGTTTGTGTATAAATACCTTCAGAGGGTTGAACATTAACTCTGCCAGTGCTATAAGATACCTCAGCCTGAGCTAATATGCGGTGTAAAGGTTAGCCTGATGTTGGCACTCTAATGACACGCACGTGTGGCTGGTGTATGAGCGCAGCCCCAGCTGCGGTTGTCTTGGCACCCAGACGAGAGCGATCGCGTGGTTGTGTGTGCTGCCTCTGTAGGTGTCTCATGGGCACTGGGGGATCTTCAGAAACGATGCTTCTTACAATGAGGTGCATGCAACTTGGTAGAGAATCACACGGACGGCTTTTCAGAAGACTTAGTGAAGATGACTGTGATGTTTCGGAGGAAGACCAGTTCAATGGAGGCTGAAATGCCTGCTGTCAGTGTGGCTCAGTCCCTGCTGAGAATATTCTTGTAGCTCCTCAGATCAGGCACTGCTACCAGGTGCCTACAGGGACAGCTTCTCTACGCATACCTGTAAAGAGTTACTGTACTCGTTGTGTCTTTGCTCTAATGAGAAAACAGCCACATTAATGCAGTTTCCCCTTCCTGTTGCAATTACCGGTCTAGCAGACCAGGTAGTGTTACAGTTTGGGGAGTAATAAGGACTTCAGGGCTCAATGTTCTGGGAATTTTGGTGTTGTTTGTAAAGAAATACGTTTTCACCTGTATTTTAGTATTTTGGGGTTAAGCATCTTGCCTGCTTACAAACCAAGTCCAAACTGCTTTGGGGAAGCTGAGGTAAAAGCCATTCAGCTTCTCTCGGATTAGGCAATTCTGAAAATGAGTATTTGCATGTCTCAAGAGTTCGTTTGCTCTTCACATAATATACCTGACGTTGTTCAACTTGGCTCACTGTGGTAATCAAATGGCAAGGCAGAAGGAAAAGTAATGATGTCCTATACATATTTACAGAACTGAAATGATATGTAATAACAAAATCATAACGGGGTACTTCCAAATCAAATCATAAATCCAACCATTCTGTAGGCTACATGACAAGACAATTCATAGAAGACACAGATTTTTTTTGTGAATCTGCTTCCTATAGACTAAGAATATTATTTAAAAGATTGCATGCCTGTGAAGGCTTTTCTTGTGTTTTAAATAATTTGAGTGAAAAAATACCTCTGACAGCTCAGTGTTGTGCCATGGGGAACGCTCTCCCTGTCCCAAAGCGCTCTGCTGACCTGCATTTTTCTTGTCTCCTCCTTGCTGTGGCAGTATGTATTTTATGCAAAGATACAGTTTAGCAAACAGCTAGCCAGTGTATCTGCTAAAGTGGTGGGCAAGTTAACTGCCTAATGGAATTAAAAACTTGATTGCTGTATTGAAATGCCATGTTGAGCTTGTGCATTTGACCATTAAATACTGTCAAATACTGGCTGGTTCTGTAAATAAGCTTGTGTCTAAAGGTATTTATAACAATATCAATATTAATGAATAGCATGCTAAAAACATGCTGCCAGTAGCCTTTAACATCTGGTGATGTTTTTTTTCTTTTTAATTCATCTGTTCTTCCTTCTCTATGAAATAGCACTGCTTTTTTCCACGAGCACTTTGTTCTCTGACAGGACAGTCATGGAAGCTGCTGTCATACTGCTTTTATGCTTTAAGAGACTGGCAAGTGGAAACGGCGGTGGAAAAGTGCATGCAACTAACTTTCCAGAACAGCCCAGCACGTGAAGTTGTATTGAAGTGTAGCGCAGCAGATGGGATTTTGCATCAGAGCATTTGATATCCTGTAGACTTCAAGCAGTGTGGACTACTAAATGAAGAAGGCTGCAGGATGTTTCAGTATGGTTTACCCATTTGTAGAAAGGCCATAGCTGGGCATTGTTAAAAGCATATGACTTAAAAGGCAGGTAGAACATCCTTTAAAACAGATTATAATAGTTTGTTCTGAGAAACATTTTGATCCTTAATGATGGAAATGCGACTTACCAATAATGCAAAACCCATACATTTATTAATATAACTTCTCATGAGGTCAGTGGATTTGTTGTGATATCTATCACAACAAATATGTGCCACTAATGAGAATAATAATTAGTCTGAGCAATCCAAACAAAGTTACCTGGAGCTTCAATCTAGGCCTAGTCTGCGATAAGGGTCTTGTGTAACCTCATCTGAAGGGCTTCTGAAAAGCAATGGAATGCTGTACTGTTCTTCTTGCAACTTCAGATTGCTTGGGCAAGCCACCAGTAATGTGAACGTTGCAGGCATCTGTTATCTATCAAGCTGGCTAACAACTAGTCTGCCCTCAGCCTAAATTAATGATTTAGCTGAATATTTTGTGCTCGATGGCCAGTCAGCAAATGCTTTAAAGAGCATATGTGTAGTGGAACTTTACTCTTGTTTGTTTGAATCACATGTTCCTCGCTGTTTTCCTTCCACAATCCATGGATTTACAAAGTGCTGGCGCTTACACGACATACTGGAGGATGGAAGAGATTGTGGTGTGACTGGGGACGTGCTGAGCCTGGAAGGGAAATGGGAATCTGAGATGAGCAGGTGACATAAATGGATGCAAAGAGTGCCGTGGCATTGATTTGGGAATCGCCGTGCAAAGGAGACAATAACATTACTGACTAAAACACAGTAGTGTTTCTGTAGGGCTTAGCTTGTGGCTGAGGACTAAAGTGCATGCTTGAGGTTAGGATGAACAGCAATGTGGATTACGTAGAGTGAGCATGAAATGCGTAGTAAGTCTTGTGCTGTTCTTACATTAAAAAAAAAAAATCCGTAATTATAAAGAAAATAGTTTTAGCCTCCTTAAAGTTAACAGGAGCTTTCAGCAAGAAGCTTGGACACCTGTAGTGTTAGTGTGCATACAGCTTCCCGTGCTGGGGTTTGGACGATGTAGGATCGTGCTACTTACTAGCTTTTGAGGAATGGTTTTCATCCTGAGGATGATTTTTGTTTATTTTATAAAAGACAAGCATCTCAAATTAATTCCAGACTTTCTCCTGTGTTGGCTCTGTGTATGTTTGTATGTGTGGGACAGTATAGTTTTTTATTTCCTCTTTGTTTGCTTTTCGTGTCAAATTCATTTCTCCTGTACTTGAATAGCTTTTAGTCGAAGATGAGAGGCAGAGTGTTTAAAAAAAAACAAACAAACTTCTGGGTGTTTGAACAGTGACATAGTGCATGTGTTTCTGTTGAAAACATCTGCTTTTTTAATGCTGACTTCACACCAACCGCATGAAATGATGTTCAAGTGTCCATCTAAGCTGAGTATTAGCTCCTGTCCAGGATGTCAGTTTTTCTTCAACAGCGTTGGCAAAACAACTTTTCTTCTGAATGACTCTCCTACAGACACGTGGATCAGTTTGTCACATACATAGCTGAATATTATGATTGCACTCGAAAAGTTTGGAATGTACTAAATTGTATGAAAGACTTGCTCCTTTCAGAATATAATGGAAGAAAAGGAATTCCATGGAAGGCCATAAAGCCATAGATTGACAAGAATATTCTTTAACTCCAATCTTTAGGGTGTCGAGATACTATAACAGGAGCTTATGCAGCTAAGGAGTGGAATCATACTGTTATCTTCCCTGTGCTGCAAAATTGTAATTTCTGGGTGAATATGTAAACCAAAAAGCATATTAGAACTTGTTTGTAGTCCTTATACAAACAAATAAAAACCCATTACCCTGATTTAGTTCCCAGTATTTACTTTTTGGAACTTCATTTAAATGAACCTTTTCTTTCCTTATTGACCAGGTGTTGTTTAAAATAACAATATTAATAATAGTCTCAAATTTCAAAGCTAAGCCACTCAGACTCTCATCAGTTTTCCACTTGTCTAATCAAATAAAATAACATTTTAGGATGATGGAGCAGAACAACTTGTTGAGCGTTACTAATAGAGCAGAAGTGTTGTAACATGCTTCTTGCAGTTGGTGAAGATTAAGTGACTGTCAGAGTAGCTGGAGAAGACAAAGGTTGGTTTGTGACTAGAGTGCTTCCTAATAAGTCTAGCAACTGGTGTAAAGAAGTCATAGTTTGAAAAGCACTCTGAATAATTAAGGTGAGAATGAAATGAAACTTCCCCATGGAATTTCCCTGCCCAGTGCGATGGCAAGTGTTCTGCGTGCTGTTCACCTGTGCTCCCAGGGCTGTACTGGAAGCTGGGCGTATTCACAGGGTTGCTTTATCCATGCCTGCTGCCCTAACATTTTCCCTGAACCCGTAATGACTGCGTCGTGGGGAAGTTCTTTGGGCTTTTGGTCTGAATCAGCATGGCACGTCAGGAATGGGTATGAAATTGCAGCAATTTCAACCACTGCTTAGAGAATCTTTTGTCTTTGTATTTCCACAGCTTCCAAGGGTGACCAGTAAAGTTCTCTCTGAGCAGCCAAAAAGCAGACAGCTCATGACTTCTGATCAGGACACTAAAGTTGTGGCTGAACCGCAGGTGCAGCAAGTACAAGAAGTTAAAGACGGTTCTCATCTAGTAAGTATTATAATTACACATTCCCATCACGTAAGTGTTGCATGAAGCAGGTTTTTAGTATTTCTTAATCAAAATTACATCTTAGAATGTTTTAGAAGAAGACAGTGGGCTATGATAGTATTGCAACATAAAATCCTAGGACAGAGTTATTGAAGGTGGCTACATATCCGTACCTGGTAGGAGCCTTAACTTTTTATCAACCCTACAGAGGATATAAATAAACTCAGTTTTTCACTCAGTGAGGTACAGGGCTTTGTAGCTATACAGGAATTGTACTGCCAGTCTTGACTTGGGGTCTGGCTCACAGATTAACGTGTAGCAAATGCACTTGTCATGCATCTATAACTGAAAAAATATAAACCCTTAAAAATAAGAAATGGTCTCCTGCAATAGGAATTGCTCAGTCAGTTCTGCCAAATGGCATGTGCTGCTGCTGCGGTGCTGCTGTGCAGGATCCGGTAAGCTGCTTTATGGGATGCTTTTTGGCAGATAATACAGTGGATAGTACTCTGTGAATATATGTTGCAGTAAATGTTACAGATGTTTTCAAGTAGATTGAATGCTTGATTTTTGTATAAGCTTTACTCATAATGTTATGTTTTCATCTTTGATAGTTAATTGTATATTGGGAGGAATGTTTCCTCTTGGAACGTCTTGGAGGGTTTGATTTCACTGCATATTCTGCTAGGCACTTAATCTTTACTGTGCATTAGTGGATACTTGCTGCTTAAACTTACTTTGCAGCAAGCACTAAGAAATGTTTTCAAATACACTTCAGACTTATGTTTTGCTTAACTAACTGAGCTGGTGTTCTGTATGCTGCACCCCCTTTCCCTCAAAAAAAAATGTTGGCTCTTCTGTGATCTCTCCTGTATTTTCTTACCTTTCTCAGATGTGAATTTCTTCCATTTGACAGTAGAGGAGTAAGTTGAGCCCACTTTTGTGCCAAAAAAAAAACCACTGAACCTTTTTTTGATTATTCAGGTTCTTAATTCCAAGAAGCCCTTGAAGTTCTGAAAGTTATTTTGCCACATGCTTCAACCAATGTGTAAGCCTAATTAAGAGGCTATTTGCCACAGACTTGCAACTTTCAGTGCACTTTTAACAAGTGCATTGGTATTAGAGGTGGTTTGATTAGTATTTGCATTGATGGTAGTTCTTATAATTTAGTATTCTTAAGTTTATAAAGGTACGTGTAAACTTGGATCTAAATCTCAATTTCAGTTCTTTCATACTTGGAGAAAGACTAACCGTTTCTTGTAGTTTAAGGAAAACTGCTCAGTTTCTTAGCAGAAGATGAATCCATTATTTTAATGTCAATATGGATATCCTGGAATCTAGCTGTAGTGCTATAATGCATTTCAAATAACTTACTGTTTTGAGAGGAATGCTTTTGCTTTTCTGAATATTTTTTGGAATATTTTATTCCCAAAAGATGGGTTCTGTAGGTTTTCAAATTTTTCTTTTTTAAATTGTGCTAGTTTTATACTTCCATATGCATAGTATCACAAGGTTATTTTGTTATATCAGAATTCTTGTCAATACATGCTGTCACCCTCTTTTAAAGGAGGTCTCTTTCATGCATGAGTGTATTTTACCAGTGTTTCAGAACTTCGTTTGCAAGTTTTGCAAACTATAACAATGTTATAGTTTGAGTAAAATTTCTGAAGACAGTTGTATCTCTCCAAGAGTGTGGTAGGTAAGAAGGAGAAAACCTTCTGAAGTTGTGATTCTATTACATTTAGCAAGTGCATACTACAGGTTAACTGAAGTTGCCTGCTGTTCCTTCTTATTTGAGATCAGAGGGCAAGGCTTTGTCTTAGCCTGCAAAGAGGTATAGTTTTATCATAGAATATCCAGGGTTGGAAGGGGCTCACAAGGATCATGGAATCCAACTCCTGGCTCCACACAGGACCACCCAAAAACCAGACAAGGTGACTGAGAGCATTGGCTGAATGCTTATTGAACTCCAGCAGCTCAGTGCTGTGACCTGGGGAGCCTGTCCCAGTGCCTGACAACCTCTGGGTGCAGAACCTTTCCCTAACCCCCAGCCTGACCCTCCCCTGTCCCAGCTCCATGCCGTTCCCTCGGGTCCTGTCGCTGTCCCCAGAGAGCAGAGCTCAGCGCCTGCCCCTCCGCTCCCTGTGAGGGAGCTGCAGGCCACCATGAGGCCTCCCCTCAGCCTGCTCTGCTCGGGGCTCAACAAACCAAGGGACCTCAGACGCTCCTCTTACATCTTGCCCTCTAGACACCTTCATCATCTTCATAGCCCTCCCTTGGACACTCTCTCATAGTTTTATGTCCAGTGCTCAAGGTGAGGCCGCACTAGCGCAGAGCAGAGTGGGAATCCCTTCCCTCGAGCAGCTGGCCATGCTGTGCCCGATGCACCCAGGGTACATCAGGCCCTTTTGGCTGCCAGGGCACACTGCTGGCTCACACTGATCTCGCCATCGACCAAAACTCCCAGATCACTTTCCACGGGGCCGATACATCATGTCTTTGGTGATCCGTCCTCCAGTGTGTATTTGATGTGAAGCCATACTTCCATGGTATCTGGCAAGACTTCTAGGAGTCTTTTTAAATACCTTTAAAAGAAATTTGCTGAATTATGTTCCCTAGCTAACTTGGCTATGCTGTGCTGCTAGGATCAGGTGATACTTAGTCTGAGTGTTTTTCTGGCACTTCAGGAGGAAAGCTGCAGAACTGGGAATTTTCATGCAGCTCTTTAAATTCTGGAAAAATATTTCCCCAGAGTGCATATATAATGTATTTATTATACCTTTAAATATTAAATTAGTCTAATTATCACTACATTTGGTCTGTTTTCTTTGGCAGAACCTAAACATAACACGTGCTCTACTGTTAGTAACGTTGAACAGATAGTAGTAACTGATTTCAGACTCAAGTTTTGGCGTTGTGACTCATGACGGAGCCCTCCAGAAGTCTTTTGCCAGGGTTGCTTATGTTAGTGATACAGAGGTCACTTACTAATAATTTTCGGAGTCTTAACCTGATGGTGAGGGAGGCAGTCTTTTCTTTTGTCTTAAAATAACACAGTACACTAGGTGTTTCATTTTAAACAGTTTCTCTAGAGTTTCTTTTTTTTTTTTTGTATCCTGATAATTCTGTTTGAGAAAACCCTTGTCAAACTGGACCCAGGAAAGTCTGTGTTTGAGAAATGTTCCTCTTTTCGCTCACTCCTTTGACTTTTGATCAGTAACCCTTTGCTACTAGAGATCCAAATCCCATGATGGAGGTACCTTGTATGACCTCTCTCTGCCAGACAGGACTTACCTAACCTTTAGTGTTAGTCTTACCTAGTACATTGACCCGAAACTCTTCTCCTGCCATGCTGTCATTTGAATGTGGCCTCTAGAGCACTTTCCGAGGACCAGAGAATTTTCTTTAATTGATCAGCTGAATCAGAGACCTAATCTGGACATTGACAAGAATCCTTTCTAAAGCTTAATTTCAGAAAGCAGCAGCTGCTTCTGCAAATGTTTATTCCAGTGGAGAAGGTTAAGGGTGGGGGTGCAGGGGGGTCTTCTAAACCGTGCTGTCTGATTGTGAAGTGCACATCACCCATACTGTCTAACTCAGTAACTATCAGGTGCTGTCATGGCTTTCTATTAGTGGAAAATCAAACTGCTGTGGTTTGCCGGCTTTTGCCAGTGTTCATAATTACTGTAAATACAAGTTCAGTCAAATTGTTGTTTCTAAGCCCAAGAAAAATAGCTACCAAGTTTGAAAACTTAAGATGGGACTTGATTGTAACTTGGTAAGAATTTTTTCACAGCAGTTAATATGAAATGAAGTCTTGGGTGTACAAGCTACTATGTTATGTTCAAAAATTCTTTTTCAGCCCATTCAAGAATTTCAAGAATAAGCCTGATAGAATTTACAGGGGACTGAGGAAATTAGATTCAAGACAAGGCCCTGAGCAAAAATTCAGAATAGCATATAATTCTGAGACCATTTGACTCCATACAGTATGACAGTATGTGCCAATTAAGAGTTAAGTAACGGTTTGTATAACATGTAGGTGATATTTAATAATTCAAGAGGTCATGAATAGCTTTAAACAAGAGATGGGAGGATCAGACCTTAAACCAAACATGTGCAGTATCGCATCTTGGAGCATCGCTGTTGCTTAGTGTTCTTTTTTCTGTTGCACAGTCAGACATTTAGGATATAAGAAAAGTATTTAATAGCACTGCATGTTTAGGTGACTTCTAATAATGCTATTTTAAAATTGCCTTGATGTGTAAAATGTGCATATTTAAACGGTCCACTTAACCTTGATGTACTGAGGGAAAGTTAAGCAGTCTGATCAGCTGTCTTCCTGCAACCCGCAGTAATGTCATTGCGATGTCTGTCATGATGCTGCTCTGCCCTTTTCCTGTCACTGGTGGTGGGCATGACACCAGGCAGTTGCCTGGAAGTGTAGGGTAACTGTTTAAGGACCGATTACAGTTGCATGGCTTTACTGTTGGAAAAGGATAAATGAAGTTAAATGTCAGAAGGTTGTAAGGACTGTTTTAACATGTGCTATTGTAACTTCACAGATAGCCTTGTAGGCATTAGTTTTAAAATACAGTCTCTGTATAGATACAAACCCTTATTCCTTGAGAGCGTTAACAGATGCATGTAGAAATGAAAGTAGGTTGGAGGTAGACTCCTGTTAATAAGTACGTTGACCGATGGTGTCCTACGTAGATATATGCAGCATATATGACTGAAATACTAATTAAAAAAATCAAGCTGTGAAAGTGCTGCTTCAGAGCAGTTCTGTTTCATGGGAAGGGGAAACCTTGAGTATATGAAAAATACATACACAAGAACCACAATTGCAAGAAAAAGAAAAAAAAGGCAGATACAAATGCCTCACTCCACTGAATCAGACTCTGAAGCGTTAAAGCACAAATTCTGTTAGCTTTGGTAGTGCTTTTCAAGCCAGGTGGAGGTGTTAGCTTAGAAGACTTTTAAGACTTGGTGAGTCTTGGAAGTTAATGAGAAATGTGGATTCGTGTTTGCTATGGGTGCTTAGATAAAATCCAAAGGAACGTGTACAGAATGCACCTCTGTGCATAAGGAGAAGGGTATGGGAAAACCAGAAGAACCTTCTGCTTGCCTGAACTGCTTCTGCCATTTTCTCTCCATTAGCTGATAGCAGAATTGCTTGTTAAGGCACAAGAGGAGTGGACTTTGCCCAGGTCTGTCTTTTAAAGGCTCTCAGTTCCTCTCCAGAAAGCATGTACTTAGTAATGGCTGTATCACAGAGGGGAAAATCATGCTACTTCTTTACCTGACAAGAGAGTTTTCTGAGAAGTTAGAAACTTTGCAAGTACTGATGTGGATTTATGCAGACATTAAAAACAGCTGAATTGTTTGTCCATGGCATTTCTTCAAACAAAACAACAACAAAAGCTCTTACTAACAACCCCCTCCCCCTTTCCCTGCACTTCGTTCCAGGGAATGCTAAAGAGGGGAGTGCCTTGGCGTAGCTTTAAGTCTGAATCAAGCTGGATGCAGCTTGAATAACTTTGTCCCAGGGGAGAATTAAAAAAAAATGCAGCAGATGGCAGCAATGATGCATCAGACTTCCTATCCTTAAGAGTAATATAGCTGCAGGTGCTTGGAAGGCTTGGTGTGTTAGACAACCTGGGGGGCAGGGTAGCCTTTCTCTTGTTACTCTGTGATTTCAAAGTGGACTTGCTAGGCAGGAATGTATTTATTTCCTAGCCAATTCAGTAATCTTTTTAATGGTCAGAGAGGATTAGTGGTGAGTAGGAGTTTTCCCCTGAAATTTAGCCAGTATGGTTCGTTTGTAGGTACTAATCTGAGTCTGCCAAAGGCACTGAAATGTACATGGCATTTAAATATATAACCTGTGCTTCACAATCTGAAACATCATTTTCTTTGATTCCTTTGTCCTGCAACCCGAACGCTTGTCTGGGGAGAAAAAGCTATGCTGGCAGCTTCATTATTACAGCTTTACACTTTCGTGTGTTACACAGAGCATTTGTGTACAGGATATAGGAGGAGGAGGATAAGAAGCTGCTTGAAATAAATATTTGAATATCTCATGAAAGCTCCAGAGAATAACATTTCATGCTGTATTAGGAAAAAAGGTGAATGGGTGTGGATTCTCACCCTGCTTTGGAGAGTGCATTATCCCTTAAGCATTACCTGTCAGGTTTATGGGACAACGGGCCTCTAGTCTGGTTTATGCTACTAAATTTGTAAACTCCACTGTTGTTGCTACAGGAGTACCTCATGGTGACGGCAGCGGAGGCTGTCTGAAGTGAAACATTGGAATTTCAAGAGTGCTTCTGCATTTGCACAGTGCTACCTTGTACTTGCAAGTTATTGTCAAAAGATTGCAAACAGTTTGGGATAGCGATACCTTTTTTTTTCTGCTTTCTACCTGATTTTAATTCTTCTTCTTCTAAGCTTACTTCTGCTTACTGTGGTTCAGCGCAGCATCATCTTTTTCCCCTCACTCTTCAATACGGAACAAAGAAAGCTTGCTTCCTTTTTGGTTCATTAAACAGATGTAAACCTTATTTACTTGCTAGACATGAATGAGTAAAAAGAGCTAATGCTTAATTTAATTACAATCAAGCAACAGCTACATATACTGCTATCTTGACAGTAGTAGGTTTTTCTGTTGGAGTAAAGGAAGTAAGGAAGGTTGAAAGAAGTGACTATGGGCTTCTCTGGTTTACAAAAAAATCCTGAAGTCTTGGAAGTTTGCAACACTGTAATGTACAAAATTTTACTACAGTTCACAAAATACTGTAAGATTACAATATGGCAGTGACTGGGACCATAACGATCACTTAAATAAGACCGAATCATGTCCGAAGCCTTATTATAATGACTTGCCATGACTTGCCATGAAAGCAGCTGTAAAGTAGGTTACAATGACAATCATGTTTAAAAAAAAAATAAAATGGAAAACCAAAGCATGGATCTAGATGTGTTAAGCAACAGTTACCCTGCGAGTATAGTTTACAGTGAAAATTAATTAAACTAGATCTAGTTCCAGTTAGTATATGGGTACTAATTAGTACTAGTACCCATATACGCAGCCGTATGAATACAGTGAAGGCAAACTACCAGGCTAAATCAAAAGTCTAGTTCAAATACATCTTGATTGAACTTGCCATAAGGTGCATGACCAATTAAAAATAGCACTCAGTTCGATGTCTGGCTGAAAGAACATCTGAAATAGGTACTCCAAGGGTCTGTCTTGTCCTGCCTCCATCAGTGTTTTCAGTACATTTTAAGGGGTGGGGTAGAGTGGCCTTAGAGTCTGCAAGCTCTCTGATGGAGGGGCTCCAAATTCAAAATGATACTGCTGGATTTGAGAGGAGATATAAATGGTGTAAAGCCAAATAAGAGCAAATACGAGCAACTCTGTTTAGAACAGAAAAGTTCGGGCATTTTCAGTTTTTTATTGGGCTTTTATTTTTGAAGGAGAATCACTTTTTTAACATATGAAGGGACTTAAAGTAGCAGAAGCCCTCCAGTATTTAAAAGTATTCATAGAGATGGTCTGTGCTGTCAGGATAGAAGTCAGTTTACGCACAATAAACAAAACTTACTGTTGACAGACTTCTGGAAGAAGCAGCATCTGGTCAAACTACTAAAATCTTCAGAGTTTTTTTTTGTAAAAATACACAGTTCTGGGGGGAAGATTAAATATAATTAATCCTGCCACCGTTCCACAAGATGGCTAGATGATTGTGAGGCCTCTTCCAGTGCTGTAATTCACTGAGGGATTTTTTTTTCTTCACACAGATAACGATAAAAAAAAATCCTGGAACAGAACTAGCTTCTGATAACATACAATGAGTGTTCAATGGAATACATGAGGTCTTATCTATCTTTAGCCTGTTTTTCCTAAAGAAGTCATCTCGGTGTAGATTCAGCTCTAGGGGGAGGGAAGAGAAGGAGAAAATGGCACAAAACTTGTTTGATCTAATAGCTTCCACTAATTTAGTCTTCAAATCAGGTTTAAACATGTGAAGCCAGACTGCATTTTTCCTAGTATAGAAAGTGGGAATCACATTAAGCTTGAAGGCAGGCAGCTTTTTTGGCACACAGACATTGTGAAAGATGTCATTTAAATATTTTAATGATTTGGATGAAGGAACCTTCAGGAAATTAAACAATGGAAGTTCGTAAGACTTAGTAATACTTGTAAACAGACTGTAATCTCATTAGGAAAATTATTTGGCTTGAATATTGCAGCGCATATGATGAAATACTAAAACATTGCTCAGCAACTGGGATTTGGACTTTGAGTGGCACTGACATATGAACCCCTGCATGGTTTTAAAGTGCTATTTTTGGCAGCTGGGTGTTGGCTTGTCTCCTCAGTAGCAGTAGAAAGCTAGCTTAGCGTATAGAGGAAGGTGATTTGCAATGAGAAGGCTCCTTTGACAGTAATTGAACATGGGCTGCTGCTTCAGTAAGGAGTTGAGTAACAGCACAAATGAGGAGAAGACTGGCTTGTTACAAAAATCTGTGGAAGAGGAAGCACCAGACTCGCGGATAAGTAAAACTTTATCTTCAATTTTAGGAACTGTAGACAGCAAGGATCTGCATACAGTGGGAAGGACGGTTAACGGGGCGGCTGGGATAGCTGGCACTGAATGCGTTTGTACTGGTGATTGCGCAGTGTCAAATTCTAAATCTGGGCTCTGGGATAGAAAAGCAAAGTATCGGTCATACAAAAGCATGGAGAACAGTCACTGTGAGAGCTCTAGGAGATCATATGACAGACCTTTAAGCTTCTTTAGTTCCTTTAGTCACCTCTTGAAGGTCTCTGGTGGGTACAGAAGTCTGCAGAAAAGTGAAGAAAAGAAAGATGGGGTTATTAAAAAACGAGCACCTAAACAATCTATTAATAGTGGTCAGCACATGAACAATGTAGAAAATAATAGTAATAATGAAAATGTAGCTGCAGAAGAGCATTGTTCACTATATCGTATTTCTACTTCATGTGTACCGGCCGTCATAGACAAAGACCTACAGGATGAAATTTCCTTAAATAGAAATTCTCCGGATGATTATGCAGTTACATGCAGCCATTCAAGACGGCACGAAATTATAGTAAATGTTGAAGACGACAGGAGTGACAGCTCACAAAATATTTCAAGTTCACATAGGCAGACGTCGCCAACCTTTTCCTATCTTGATGTAGACAACAGACAACATTCAAAAGATAGGGAGTTTTACAGCCTTTGTGTTGTAGATGCTGAAGATCTGCGAGGGGATGAAGATGTGCCAGCTACTGTGCATGAAGAGATTGCAGCAGACATAGATAACTCAGCTGTTACTGACGAAGGAATGTGCAGCATGGCACAGCCTCTAGACACTGGGAAGGAATTTCCAGTGCAGCAATCAGCACAAGTGGAAGCTAAGCTTAATTCACAGAAAGAATTGATTGTGTGTACAAAAGAGGACAGGTCAAATATGCAGAAAAATGAAACAAAGGAATATTGTAGCATGGACACCCAATCTTCTTACAGTAACTTACTGGCTGACAGGTGTCAGATGGATACGTTAAACACTGGCAGTATAGGAACAGTTGGCTTAAGAGCAAAAGTATACAATGAAGTTGTTGCTGAGAATCAACAAGAGGAGGAATATGACATAGCTAATGCTGTCAGTTGGAATGAATCACTTAATAGAAGTTGTGATTCTGTAAAAACTCTGGATCTTGCGAAAGAGGACCAAAACAGCCCTAATTCAGAAAACATGAAAGGTGTTGGTGATTATACTTCTAGTGTATTGTTAAACACTGGAGTAGGCAATTCAGGGGAAATTGAGGGAAATAATGATTCTGAGATTGTAAGCATTCATCCCTCAAGTGTTGCAAAGGAAGTAAATACTAAGCAAGTGGTAGAGAATATGAAGGATAACTTTAAACTATCATTACAGTTGCATGAAATGGGCCGTGATTCTTTTTTGGTGAGTCAACATGTAGAAAACTTTGCTGAGAAATGCTGCCTAAAGCCAGTAAGTGAAGAAAACTCACCTGTGGAAAAGGGAATATTTCAAAGGAGGTGCTGCAATAACCAAAAGCTTGCTCCTGACTCATGTGAACATCACAGCGCTTTGGAAGAATTTTTGAAAGATAAAGAGAAATGCACAGGTACAGTTCTGCATAGCTGTGAAACTTTGAATATGACTGATATGCATGAAAGCTTGGAAGAAAATTCTGATTTTCAAACTCAAATTAAGGGTTGCACTGAAACCAAGACATCAGCTGAAGGCACATGCCAAAGGGTCATGCAAGAAGATGTCTGTATGAGTAACATTGAGCTAAAAGATGACATGCTTGAGGAAGCTTGTAGACTGAGCAGAACTCGATCATGGGTAAGTGGCGCTTTAGCATCTCGTGAACTTCATAACACAAGCACAGATGAAATATTCCGAAAGGAAAACAGCCTAGAATTTCAGATTTCACAACTGTCACTAGGGAATAAAGGTAAATTATGCAACTATTCAAATTCAGCTAACAAAAACAGTGTCTCTTCTGTTTCTGTGGAATGTGAGGATATGAATAAAGTGGACTCGAACTGTAGACAAAACAAACAACAGGCTGCATGTTCCTTCCATGCAGTGGAAGATCAGTGGAATGCAGGAACTGACCTGGACGCAGTAGCTGGGGATAGAATAGAATCTGCAAAACAGACAACATTTGAAGTTCATCCAAATGAAACAATTAATAAGACAGAAAATGTAAAACAGAATTCTGATGCAAATGTTACTGATCATGACAGCAACACCTTAAATTTCCATAAAGACTTGACTTGTGAACAAAATACTTGCTCTAGGTTTGCTGCGCCTGCAGTTTTGGACAGTTGTTTGTACAAGAGTGTAAAATTAATAAGCGACTCTAAAACTTCTGAAGATACTAATCTTTTTCATACAGACCTTGATTGTTTACCTTCATTGTGTCAAAATTCATATTCTCATGTGCATCATAAACCAATGGAAGAGAGTCAGTTATGTAACCGGGCCAGCCCAGAGCCAGAATTCAGGAATACCCAAGTTTCTTCTGGGCCTGTTACTGAAGTACAGTCAGAAACTCATGAAAAAAGTGTGTGTGATGTAAATGAACGCAATCTTCAGAATGAAATAAAACAGTGTGTCAGTATCCACTCAACGGAGGAAAACCTCACTGCTGCTAGTCTGTCAGCTGGCACAGTAGAAGCCTTTACTGTTGGGAATTTAAAGCAGTTAGAAGCCAAGTCTACTGAACTGAGAAATACCAGTTACGTATTAAATACTCAAACGAATGACTTGACCACAAGTTGTGAACAGTCAGATCACAAGGTTTCCTCAAACATGGAGCTTGGAGCTTTTGTTGACCCAGAGCAGGTAGACAAATATGCTGCTACTCCTTCATATGAAATACACTGCACCTCTTCTGCTGCCGGAGGATTTCAGGGAGGCAGTGAGAGGTGTGTATTAGATCTGATGGAAGACGTATTGAGTAACCAAGAGTGTTCCTATCAACCGGACAGACAAAATCCCCAAGTTGAAATATGGTCACACTTCATAAGTCTGCAGGGTGGCAGTGCTGATTTGACACATCAGCTGTTTTCTGACTGTGTCAGTGCAGATAATGGTCAATATCTGATGGGTTTTTTATGGAACAATAAAATTTCTGACAGAACTGTAAAGAATGCCAGACGACATAAAGGTAGCAAAAACTTCCAGAACAAAACTGAAGATTTAACAGGTGCATCATATGCCATGGGAAGATACCCTTATCAACTGCTAGCATCAGAAAATGTTGGTATTTGGGGATGGCAAGATGAAGATGAACTTGTAAGTATTCTGCAGAAGTGATTTTGATGTTAAAGCTTGAAGCTGAAGCTGTAATTGAAATAAACTAAGTCAAACCTTGGTTTCTTTAAGTAGTTAACAGTTTCATATGAGTTTCTTTTGTCCTGAAACTGATCAATCTCTTTCCTTTGCAGAATGTAATGTTAAACAGAATGTACAGAATAGTACAGAATGTTACTGAATATTGATATTTCCTTTCCTTTTTGATTGTTTACCATGTCTGAAAGCTTAAACCTAGGGTAAAGTATCTTGATTGCCAATTCTCAATTCTTGATGAATTTGAGACGACCAGTTCAGTATGTGGAGGGCTGTTAGTAGTGCTCTTTACCTTTGTATAGGAAGAAATGTTTGTGGATTTCCTGAAATCTTAAAGTTGTTGCTTGATAGCAGTTATGAAACCTTTTGCTCGCTTCTGGAGGTCATCTTCTGAAGTGCTGTAGAAATGAATGGCTGCAGGAGAAGCATGGGGAATGAGCTATGCATCTTGGCTAGCTGGGGTAAGAAAGCAACAAACATGACCTGTGGCAGCTCCTGCCCTTCTTCCTCTGCTTCTGAGCAGATCCAGCGCTTAGCATTGTTCTCCGCACCATTACAGCAGCTGCTCTGACCTTGCCCAGCTATTGCAGTGCCAGCAGTGGATCACTCTAGCAGCTGAGTTTATCTGTTAGGGGAGCTTTTTACATTAAAAAATGGAAACTGGTGGAACTTGCTGTCATCTTTGAATCCTTACTATTAAAGTAGTCATGTCCAAAATCTTTTCTACTTTTTAACAGCTCTTTTTCTGTTATTCAATGCACACATTTAAGTTGAATTTCCTTTTATTTTCCTACCTTCTTGGTTTGCTTTCCATGCACAATAATAACTTATCTGGGTGCAAATGTTCATAATTATCAAAGCTCTGTGGAGATTTGAAGTGCTGGTACTGAACTATGTGATGTTCCTAGCATCCCTTCATTCACAAAATAAATTTTAATAAGTTTAAGTAGTATGTGATAGCATGAGTAGTACTGTTTCACAATATGTTTATCATGTTAACACACACCAGAGATACGGACATGGAATAAAATAATTCATTTTGCTTGAACAGTAGCAAAATAAGAGAAAACTATTACAAAAAAATATTGTAGATGTTGGCACTGCAGAGAGCTGTCTCTGAAGTGCAAATATAACTCTTCATATAATAGTTATATATCTCTCTATTTTACCGTTAAATGTAACAATTTCCAGTCCAGGTTAAAGGAGGTAGATTGTGATGGCTTAACTGGAACTGATAACTTGTTCCTTTTTGTCTTGCCCAAGGAAAAAAACTACCCTAATTTTTTGTTAATGCTGTTTTCTTCTCTGGAAGTAAAGGTAGTTGTCACACACATGCACGCAGTTTTCTGTAATGCTTTTTTTAAAACTATTTCTGTGCTAATGAGAGTCCAAAGGCAAACCAAGCATGGTTTTGTGTTTTTCTTATTTTGTTCTGTCACAGAAGCAGATGAAATAAAGTTGTTGTTATTGTTAACGTGTGGTGGAGACTTGCCTAAAGTCTACAGCAAGTTCAGGTTGCATCGGTCTGTCAAAAGCAAAGAGTGAAATGTCTGTTGTAGTTTGCGCCCCTTGGCTAGTATTTTCTGGTGGTTCTTAATCAGGAAAATGAATTCTGTGCTACACAATTCAGGTGTTTTTGTACTTAAAACCACTATTGGATGTCAATTCAGTCAATATGTTCAGGTGTGAAAACACATGGCATTACCGTATTAAGATGTGTATCGGGTGCTATTCTTTGAAATGTATATGCATGCACGCAGATGTGTGCTGTGTATCCACAAAGTGCTCAATCAAAATAAAAATTTCTTTTGTAGGAATCAGCCAAGGTTTCTGAGCTAAATCCTAATGCAAAGGTTTGGGGAAATCATATGTTACATTTGGAAGCAAGTGGTGCCACTGATGGTAGTGTGAGCAAAACGTGGGAAGAAATACCTGACCAGCCTCCAGATTCCTGTAAAGAAGGTACGAATAACATAGGCAAGAAGGTATGAATAACATACTCTTTAGGCTGTTGCTCAAGCAAAAGTTAAAAATCAGTGCAGAACCTTTTCAACTTTTATTTTGTATTTAAAAAACAAATGCAAGTATATAAGCAACTCTGACCCTTGAGATTTAGTTTCAGCTATGATGTTACTGTGCTTGGAAGGAAGATTTTTGAATATGTTACATCTGTGATCTCCACGGCAGGACTGGACGCCAATGGAGACAGCGACAAAAAGCATCAGAATGCAGTGCTGACAGAACTGCAGGAGCCGTCGCCAGCTGTTCCGGTGTCAGACCAGACAGATATGAACCCTTTGGCTCTCGATCATTCTGAGTATGAGTCTATGCATGAAACCGCTCAGACAGGTAACAGAAAGCTGATAGTTGTTTGGGCTTGATTTAAAAGGGGGAAAAAAAAGAGTTGAATGAACAATGAACATCCGTTAAAAGATTATATATATATATATATATATATATATAATTGTTCAGTATATGCATTCTGTAGGCACATCCTAGTGGGAAAAAAAAAAACCTCTCCTTTTTGCTCTCAGGCATGTTTGGCAAACAGTCTTCCTCTTAAGAGAATAGGCCTCACAAGTTAATAGGCCTCACATCAAAAGTTACAATTGGTTCTGTATGTAACCGAATATCGTCTGCTGAAATATTATTTTGAACGCAAGTCCCTAGTGCTGATATTTGTATTTAGATACCCACCTGTCCAAGCTGCGTGCTTCTAATTGGGTCAGGCGCTGAGATGAAATTCACATACTGTTTGTCTTTCACAAGTATTAATGTGATAAATTTAGTGTGTTTAAAGATGAGCCTTGTACTTAAGATGCTAAAATAAGCAACAACTTAATGTAATTTCTTTGACTTTCATGTGTTTTTTTTTTCAGTACAGCCGTTAGCAATTGTAGTCTATACCAGATGGCATGTTTTACGAAACTTCTGGAAACTAGTGTAGAGATTAAGCCATGCTTATATTTCACTGAAATGGACAGAAGGTCTGCTAGATTTGTGTAGGATTACTAGTTCAACTGAGATAAGGGATGAAGAGGAAAATGTGCTGTGGGTGTTTCTGTTTTGAGATTCCTGAGAGGTCTGCCCCTTATTTATTGTGGCTAGCCGATGATAACATGTATTTTAAATAACCAGAATAGCATCCATAATATTTGGAATAAAGACACCTGAAAGTAGACGCAGTTGCTGGCATCATTCTTACTTGTGTTGAAAACAAAGTTCTCTTGGCACTTCTACTTAAAGGTGCTATTGTGGAATATTAAATAATAACTGGCAAATGGAAATTACATTAATGATGCCTAGCATTCTAGAAGGGAACAGTTTTCCTCAACTTATGTTAGAACTTAATCAGCATATGCTTTACCTGTCTGAGGTAGTTAATTTTTTACAAGAGTTGAATAGTGTTAAGCAGCTGAACAGCAGGCTGTATCTATTCTATTCAATAAATAGTCATATAGGTGTTTCCAACTATTGTCTGTTCTTCGTTATTATATTTAAAAATGCATGTAATTTTGGTCTTATCAAATAATGTTTGCTAGGTTTTGTCCAAGCAAGAAAGAGGAGATGGGGGAAAGGGAACACTGGTTAGTATGCGACATACATATTTTTCAGATGTTGGCATTATCTACCTCAAAATAGAACATGTGAAGGACAATACTGGCAGGAAATTTAAAAGTTGTATTAGGAAGAAGGAAGGTTAAGGAGAGCTGAAGAAAAGGTTGAAGGTTACTGAAGAAGGGAAGGGTATAGAGGGTAATAGTTTGTATGCAATAGCTTTAGCTAACTTACATTTAGAATCATAGAATTATTAACGTTGAAAAGACCTCCAAGATCATCCGGTCCAACCATCACCCTACTGCCAATGTCACCTACTAAACCCTGTCCCTAAGCACCACATCCACCCTTTCCTTGAACTCCCCAAGGGACAGTGACTCCATCACCTCCCTGGGCAACCCGTCCCAGTTCCTGACTGCTCTTTCTGAGAAGAAAGGTCTTCTAGTTTCTAACCTGAACCCCCTCCGGTAGAACTTGAGGCCATTCCCTCTGGTCCTATCACTGGTTATCTGTGAGAAGAGGCTGACCCCCAGCTCCCCACACCTTCCTTTCAGGTAGCTATAGAGAGCAATGAGGTCTCCCCTGAGCCTCCTCTTCCCCAGACTAAACAACCTCAGTTCCCTCAGCCGCTCCTCACAGGACTTGTGCTCCAGGCCCTTCACCAGCTTCATAGCCCTTGTCTGGACACGCTCCATGGCCTCGATGCCCTTCTGGTAGTGAGGGGCCCAAAGCTGAACACAGCACTTGAGGTACGGCCTCACCAGAGCTGAGTACAGGGTACGTCACCTCCCTGGTCCTGCTGGCCACACTACTCCTGATAGTGTAACATATTACTGAATGCCTTAGTGTGGCTTTTAGAAATTTATAAAAGTTCTGGTCTTTAAAGTGTTCTCCCACTGACACTTTTAGCTTTCACTTGACTGACTATAGCATACTGGATCCAAACTAAAATGAACAAAAATTGTTTTCCATGCAATAACTTGGAAGGCTCTGGATGTAAGAAAAAAACTACTTTTCCTTTGCTGAGAGGTGGCTAATGATTACATTTCTGTTGTTAATTGATCACATCTGTTGATATTTCATAACTACATTTTTAAAACCTTTCCTGAATTAGTAGATCAAGAATTTAGAGCAAGAACAGAAGAAAGAATGGATATGCCTCTTGCATTGCGTTCTTGCTGTGTTCTTGGGTTTAGTCAGCTAGAAATTGGCTAGTTTCTTGAGGCTGGAAGACACGTAGATGAGATACATCAGTTCAGTACTTACTGGGATGTGTTTGTAGCTGCTGTTCTAAAGCTGTTTCAAATTTCTACATATATGGTTTTCTTTTGTCTTAATTTAAGTGTTACCTTGGCAGTTTTATTGGGTAGTGAACTACAATACTCAAATGTTTACTGAACTTAATTGTTTACTGGATAGACAGCCAGTAGTAAATATGATGACTTGATTAAAGTATCTATTGTTTAATATAGCAGAACTAAATTTTAATCTTTTTTTTTAATTCTAGGTGGAAACGAACAGTTGCAGCCAGAGGGGCAGGAAGATCTACGAGAATTACTGAAAAAAACACTGGAATTCTGCTTATCTAGGTATGTGTATAAATGTAGCAAATTGGTGAATTACCAACAAGATCTTGTACTAAGTTTGGCATGTATGTTAATATATTTCACAACTACCACTTAAAACTGATTGGAAAGGATGAGAATTTGGGGAAGGTAGCACAAAAATCATATTGATGGTCCTTTCAGTATGATAAAGTATCATATTGATGTACCTCCTAAAGCTCCCATGAAACTTCTGAGGGTAAAATTTAAGCTAGTAGATATATTGCTTTAAAGTAAGAGTTGTTAAAATATACCTAATGTGTAACAACTTGTATTGTTACTGGGTTTCTTTTGCAAATTAAAACTGGGTAGTTTAACCCATTTGATAAGCTTTGAGTAAACTATTTTTTTTTAATTTGGCTTGAAACAGACTGGGATTTTTGTACCTGCATCTGTAGATTCCTTTATCTTTTAATGATCAGCTTAAAAAATTAAGAGCTTTGAAACGTACACATTCCAGTAAAGACTGATGCAAGCTTATCAAAGCCGTTTGTTCTCAGTGTTTGTGTCTAAATTAAAAAAAAAAAATCCTCAGCACCTGTTTTAGTAACCTAGAAAAACTCCTAATCCATATGTTCCTGCATTGCTTGTTGCAAACAGTGGTCATTTGAAGTAATAAGTGTGTACCAGTATTACATGTTTGTGGGGGTAATGTGCTGCCTTAACAGGAAGATGCCAATACTGTTGCATGAAGGAAAGTGAATGGGCTGGGGAACTGAAAACACTGAAAATACAGCTTACTGCAAGAATGTGTCTTCTAGCCTGTGATAATGAGTTTTGGTCTCAAATTTATTAAAGATCATAAAAAGCTATGTCTATGATACGTCCCCATTTTTTCTCTCCCAACAGAGAAAATCTTGCCAGTGACATGTACCTTATATCACAGATGGACAGTGATCAGTATGTGCCAATAATGACAGTAGCAAACCTTGATCATGTCAAGAAACTCAGTACTGATATGGATTTGATTGTTGAAGTGCTGAGATGTAAGTAAAAATAGCTCAATGCTTGAATGCATTTTGGTAACTGCTGTAGGACTATTAATCAGGATTTTCAATAACTTTTCATTTTGCTTGTCAAGTATTACAATCAAATGTCGTCCTTTTTACTGTAAAGCTTAAAGAGCAGGCATCTTCCAGTTTAGACCATCACGCTTTTGGAACAGTAGCCCTGTAAAAGCTACTTCACATTTGAGGTATTGAGTAATGATCTATGTAAATGAGAGTAATGTGAGTTTAGGTTCTCAGAACAGACTACTGGACATTACCTCTAAAGTAAGAATTAAGAAAGAGCAAGACTCAATGTGCGACTTAAAAGGGATAACAAGTGAACTGAGATTTCCTAGTCTGGAAGCATAGGAAAAGAGTGGAGAGTTTGAGGAACGTGTCTGTTCAGTTTCACGTGTTTGAAATTATCAGCAATCTTCTGCTATTTCTTAATATTTGAAAATATTTAAAGTTTAACACACAAAATTTTGTTGTAAAAATTTGTCAATAGCATCTTCTGGTGTGCAAAGCCATTATGATTGCTGACAGCTAAAATACTTTTTTTCTTCTCTTAGCGTTGCCTTTAGTCCAGGTGGATGAGAAGGGAGAAAAAGTTAGGCCAAATCAGAATCGCTGTATTGTGATTTTACGTGAAGTACCTGAATCTACCCCCATTGAAGTAAGTAACTGTTTAGTAAGAAGAATATTTCTTACTTAATATTTGGAAGTTAGATTTTTTTTCCCAGGTTTTAATAAAAGCATCATATTTCTTACTATGTTTCTTATTACTGTCTGCATTTGTAAGCCTTAGTTTATAGTGTTTGTTTGGATAATAAATATATTTGATAGAAGCATATCACTCATGGAAAGACTGCAGTAAAATCTGTAGCTCTAAAGAGGGCTGAATAACTGATGTTGTGTTCAATAGAGATACAATCATTTTATTGGACTCTGGCCTATCCATACACGCTTAGCTCTTAGCTATTTGGGTAAGTACCAAACAAAGATGAGAGGAGATAAATCTTGGAATGGAAAATGGCATTGGTGCACCTTTTCAGGGTAAAGTTTGTAAAGTTCTGCAAACCTTTTCACAATGCTGAAGGTAAAGGTGTCAAGTCACTAAGCATCTTGCTGGCTAGTGGAATAGGTATAAGAGTGGTGAGCTTGATTCTTTGAATGTGTAAGTAGTACTGCTAGATTAAAAACTTAGAGTAAAGAAATAAGTGGCCTAGAGAGACTGAAGCACAAAACAAAATACTCAAAGGAATCAGAGGGAAGAAGTTAGATGTGTTATGTACACTGCTTAAAAATATCAGCTGCTTTTAACTTTCAAAATGAAATGTAGCCTTTCAAAGACTTGCCTGGCTTTTAATATAATGTATTGTTTTTCTTACTGTCATCGGTTTGTCAGGTTGGATATATTAGCGCTGGGTGGTCTGTCTTAAATGCTTAAAACCAAAAACAAAGTTCTGAGAAGTCTGAAGTGAAGTGTGTTATACATTGTGCTTAAACTTGTGAGACTGGAAAACCTAGACTTAACCAGCCAGTCTTAACGGGATACATTTTCTGGCTGAGCATGGTCAGGCTTTGTTGAAGCAGCAATGTTCTGACATGCTGTAAGGCCTCCCAAGTTGCATTGCTTTGCATTGCTTTTTGATGCTGGTTGACTCCATTCAGTGACAAAATTGAATAGTATGCAAAATAATAAAAGTCCAAGGTGTATTTCTCTATAAAAAATAGTTTTTTTTTTTTTTTTTTCAGGTAACATAAACCCTGCTCTCAAATGTATTAGTCTGTATAATCTGTAGCTGCTTGTGTTAAAGTGTATCTCCAAATTTCTGCCAGAAGGTCAGGGATCTCCTATCCCATGCAGTATGGACAAGTTTGTGTGGCACCATGGATCTGGGAACAAGGGACATGTGTTGTTCTGGATCAGCTTCCTGATCTCTTGTGGACAGTGGTGCCTCACAAAAGGAGGGAGGAAGAAGTGGTTTTATGCAGGAGTGATAAGGTGCAACCGCTTTTCAGAAGAATTCTGCACTTGATGCCAAATTTACTTGTCTCTGTATGGCCTAAATAGCTTATCTCCCCTAGCTGAAGGGAGCAAGCAGGAGCTGCTTTTGATATGGCATAGAAAGTGCTTCCCTGTATTTCTTCAGTCTTCATACTACCAGGGAGCTCAGAGAGTTAAGTAGTTCTCAAGTTCTCGGTTCCTGTTCTGTAAGCTGAAAAGTGCTTTTAATTTTTCTTACCAGGAGTTCTAGAGTCCTGTTTAATGTTGTTTTCTTTTCTCTGTCCACTTCTTCTCTCCCACACTTTTCCTTCTTGTCAAAAACTGCTTTCCTTAGGAGGTTGAAGCACTTTTCAAAGGAGATAATTTGCCTAAGTTTATCAACTGTGAGTTTGCCTATAATGACAACTGGTTCATCACATTTGAATCAGAAGCCGATGCACAGCAGGTAACACTTTTTTTTGAAGCGTTTGATATTATAACAGGAAACAAGGATGAAATGAGGAAAGATTGACTGGGTTATAGAATCATAGAATGGCTTAGGTTGGATGGGACCTTAAATATCATCAAATTCCAACCCCCCTGACATGGGCCCTCCTGGAAGAGGTGTTATAAGCTGTATTACAAATGTGTAAGAACTTAAGAAAAAAATCCTTCAAAAATCAGTAGTGCTTCCCATTAGCTAATACTCAGTTATCAGTACTATTAAACATAATCCTTTAAGTTTTATCTTGTTTGCATATCCTGGCTTCCTGGCCAAAGCTATAATACTGTGTGCTAAGAGCATTGATATTTTAAATGACGCATTGAAACACTTCATTTGTAAGACTTAAAATCTTGTTTTAATGCTACTGAAGCACTTCTGCAGTGATAACTTAAATCTGGCCAAATACAGATTAAATATGAGGGTTTTCTTTAGTCTAACATTAACGGACACTTCAAGAATTATTGTTAGGCTTAGCCTGTCAAAACTTAACTTGCCTTTGTTTAAACTATATTTGACAAATTTTACAATGACTTTTTAAAGGCTTACAGATACCTTAGAGAAGAAGTGAAAACTTTCCAAGGAAAACCCATTAAGGTAAGTGAGCTTTCAGTTTTATTTCTGTGTAGATGTGTGCATATGTTCTGTTTTATTGTGGGGGCCCACTTGTGTTTTCTGATATATATAAAAGTGGTCCAATCTCAGCAGCCATTTGACCTGGCGATTGGTTTTGAAATGTAGCAGATGCTGTTATACTTTTCCTTTTCCTCCCTTCTGGCAGCAGTATGTCCAACCCAGCATCAGGCCAGCAGGGAAGCATTCAGCAGTTCCTGCCTTCCTTGAAGGAGAGAGCAATGACTGACAAGTGTACAGTTTGAGATCTGCTAGTTTGAACCATCCTGATTACATTTGAAAGGCTGCTGTAATAAATAATCTGATCTCCTTTGCAGGCAAGGATAAAAGCAAAGGCAATAGCTATAAACACATTTTTGCCAAAGAATGGATATAGACCTCTGGATATGAACCTCTACACGCAGCAGCGTTACACAACATCCTTTTACTTACCTCCAGTATACAGCCCCCAACAGCAGTTTCCGTTGTACAGTTTAATTGCCCCACAGACCTGGTCAACCACACACAGCTACCTTGACCCGGCTTTGGTAAGTCTCTTGCTTAAGAAGCGGTTAACTCTGCTCCAAGTTGGTATTTTTGGTATGGAGTCTTGAGGTACAGGAAGCATATGTATCCTAAAAAGGGTAGTTTAAAGATGCTGATTCTTCTTGAAAAACAGTTCTTCAAAATTCTCCACGGTGTACAAGATTGAGAATAGCATCTCTTCTTAAACTGGAGCAAGATTCTCTTCTTAACCTTTTAGTTGTTGAGACAGTAGTTCTTTCCAGTTCTTTTCTCTTGGTAATGGCCAAGTAAAGACTTCTTTCATCAATGGTCAAAAACCCTCTGTAGAAACTAGATCTTCAGAATTACGTATATGAATACTAGAAAAAAATTGGTAATGAATAACTTTAATGTTACCATATCACATAAATGAGGATGATTTAGCATCTTGGTCTTCCAGCAGGGAAGTTCTAGCTTAACCTGCTAAATTCCCTTAAGGACATGACAAACAGGGTAAAATATTTTCTGTGCATCTTTTTGGCAATAAAAAATAAAATTAATGTTAATTAAAAACTTTAAAAACACTTATTTTTTAAATTCTTTAAAAAAGGGTAAGCTTTAGAGCTAGAGTGGTAGCAGTAACTCCTTTTATACTCCACTGGGACATCTGTCCTGCAGTGAGTGTTCCATCTTTTCCTCCATTATGACATTCTTGGCTCGTTTTAGTCTTCCATTGTCATCCTATGGAAATTAATATGAATATAGTTTTCTGTTAATGAGTCAGGGACTAATGTTGTCCTCTGTTGGAGCCGCTTTGTCCCCTCTATAAATGCTTCTTTGCTTGCAGCTAAAAAACTAGGGTAGTAATGCTTCAAAATCAGAAGCTTTTTAGTTTTTTTGGCAGAGGATGAAAGTGTCCTTGAACAAACTTGAGCAAACTTCCTGTGTACCAAACAGCAAGCTAATTAAAAAGTTGGTGTGCTAAACACTTCACACACAGGGAAGGCAGCCAGCGCCCTTGCAGGGGAAGGCTTTTTAAGGGGGATGAAGAATGCGGAGGAGACAAGGTAACGAGCATAGTGAACGATGTTATTCTAAGAGGCAGACATGTTATTAAGCAGCAGCTAAAATGAATGTGGTTCTTACTCTAGAAAAATGAAACCCAGCTATTGCACAAGTCTTGCTGTGGAATAGTGGAGTCATTTGGTAGCTCCGATGTGCATGTAGATTGATTGGCCACAGGTTCAAGCACAACATTGTCTGTATCTGCCTTAAGTTATTGTGGAGCTTCGTACTCCTGAAAGCTTACTAGTCCTGGCTTTTGGGGGGGGACTTTAAAAGTTTGTCAGCATTAAAGTTCTCATACCTTTCTTAGTAAAAATCTGAAAATTAACTGGCAGAGCATTGCCTCCCACTGTGTTGAGGCATGTTGCCATTGGTTGGCTGCATTTCTTTACAGCATTTGGCTGCAGTTTGTGTACATGAATGTAGTATGATGTTTATTGAACCTTTGTGGTGGTTTCACACAATAGAAAAAGCTGTATTTGAATAGAAATTATCTGTGAGGAGAACGGGGACCAAGAGGAACAATGATACTGCAATAATTTTCATGAGACAAGTTTGCAGTTTGCGTGTGGAGACTGGTGTGCACGTATGCCAGAAGTTCCTCTCCTCTTCTGCTTCACCATAAATGCTAACTGTACTTTCTCATCTCTGGCTTGTGATGAAATACACCCAATAGTTTGAACTTAAAGCTTTAATTCTGAAACTAGAATTTGGCAGCATGGCCTCCAAATTTTAAAATTACCTACTATTTCTTCAAGTACATAACAGTATTTGAAAAAAGATCTAGTACTATTTGTAAAAATAGGTGTACTTTTGAGGAATCAAATTAATTCTGTGGAGAAAGCAAATTAATGCTTTTGCCACTACTGGAAAATGGAAATACATTCTTATCTCTAAAAGGATCATCCTAAAGAAAGAAGAGGTGAATATTGGTAGTGTCCATTTAAGCAACGAATTAAATGGATTTTCCTTTTCTGCGTTCAGTGTTTTTTCATTATTCAAGTTCAGCAGCTGTTTGCTAGCTTTGGTTGAATTTACAGTGTTCAAGTTATAAATATCAAAGCACAAAGCACTTCAAAGCAGTGTTTTGATGAAACTTTCTTCCTTCATCAAACTTAAGGGTCTGGTTTGGGAGTCAGAGGTAGCATTTGCTAACGTGTACAAGGTTAGGCAAACAGTAGTTTGGGATAACAGCTTTGGTGTTTAAGTTTTCATTGATTAGTGATTTGCTCTAAGTTTCGCAAGAACAAAGACAAGCTTTTTTAGACAAGCCTACAGATCCATTTATAGGAAATGTTAATCCCAGCTGTTTTAGAAGATAGTCTTTTTCATCATTTAATTATGTACAGAAAGTGCTATATTGAAGTTTCATCCTGAGTATGATGTAAGTGTTAATAGAAAATATAATCTTATTCTTCTGCATTTTAGTTATTTTCAGGGAGAGAAGACGATAAGCATTTGCTTTTGCTAATAATACTTCCTAAAAATACTTCCTTTAAGTTAGTAAGATGCAAAAAGAATCAGAGCTGTTTAACATCTAGCTCTCTTGGCTTTATATAGGTGTCATGTGGAAGATAACTAACTAGAATGAGGAACTAATGGAGAAGGTTTATTTTAAGGAGTGATTTGCATATAAATAAGGAACATTTACATGTTGTGTACATTGGAGACTAACAATGTGTGGCTTCAGGGTTAGAGATGCTTCATAGTGTGGTCTGAAATAGGAGGAGTGTTGCTTACAGTTGAGAATTTTGGCTCAATATTTCTCAATACTTTCAACAAGTCAGAGCTTGAATATATGTGTATAGTGGCTGTGTTCTCAAAAAAAGAAAAACAACACAGCATTTTGTAAGGTGGTTACAAGGCACTGGGCAAATGCTCTATTTCTGTTTGAGGCATTCTTTTAAGCACTGACCTGTGTAGAAGGATGTAAAATAAAAGGCTAAGAGAAAATAGTACGCAGTTTGCTTAAAATTATGAGCATGCAATTATATATATATATATATATATGTATATATATTTTAGGTAACACCATTTCCAAATACTGGATTTATCAATGGGTTCACATCTCCAACCTTCAAGCCTGCTGCTTCTCCACTGACTACACTCAGACAATACCCTCCCAGGAACAGGCAAGTTCAACTATCTTTTAGCCATATACACACTACTGTGTTACCCGGTATGTGGGGTTTGAATCTACTCATCTTAGAAACACCACCGAACTTGAAGATACTTGTGAAACTGAACTTGGTGCAAGGTTAAGTGACACCAAAGGCCAGATGGTGTTGCTATTGTTAGTGAACATGCTGCTTCTAATTGCAAATGGACTGTCTGAAAGCTGAGAACTTGTCTGTTCCATGATTTAATACGTTCAGATAAAATATTCTGAATGATGGCAAGTGACCAGCAGGATTATTGACCTAGCATTTTCAGTTTCAAGTAGTTTTTAGTTAAGACAGAGTTGAAAATACAATGGAAAGCTTAACTTGATAGTTCACATGGCCTGTTCAAATGAATACTTAACATTCCTGTAAATGAAACACGCAATAGAGGACCAAAGATTTTGTTTCTTCTGAATTCTGTGTATAGACTTAGGCCTCAGAAGATCTATCATAGTACATATGTTGAAATGACTTTTGAATTTGTAGGAATCCTAGCAAGTCTCATATACGACATACAATACCCAGTGCAGAAAGGGGACCTGGGCTTCTAGACAGTCCTACAATATTCAACTTTTCTGCTGATCGTTTAATCAATGGCGTCAGGAGTCCACAGACGCGGCAGCCGGGACAAAACAGGACACGGATGCAGAATGCTACTACGAGTTACACCAAGAGGGAAGTAGGAACTGGACGAATGGAACAGACCAGCGTGGACTCATCTCCTGGATTAGGTAGAGGAAGGTGAGTGTGCTTCTGTAGGTGTCTGCTGAAGAATACAATGTCAGTGCTGCTGCTTTTTGTAAAAGGAATGCTGTAAGTACTGTTCTCATTACTATTTTAATCTGAGACTCTCCTCAAACCTAAAATCTTGGAAAGTACTTCAGAGGAAGTCCTAAATAGAGATAAATAACATAAAGTGGAATTACATACTTTGCTACCAAATGAAAGCCATTAATGGCACCTGATGAACAATTTATATAGATCTAATCCTCTATGCTTTCTTTAGGTGTTGTAGGAGAGCTTTTTGCATGTTTGGCTTTAATGAAGCAGTTCTGCCATTCCATTGTCACAGCGTAGATTGTGCTCCTGAATCTGTATACCAGCAGAGCTTATTGTTAATACGTCCAGTCAAAAGACCAGAATTCTACCCATATTAGATGTTTACAATGTCCAAGATGATGGCTTTGTATGGAGGGAAGAAGAAGGATTACGTGCAACTGAGAAAACCTGTTGTTGTGCAGTCTGAGGGGGGGAGGCTGAAAACTGATGGCAACAATTTTAATTTGAGAATTTAGCAGGTTTATCTTGGAATTTTTGAAGTACAGTGCAGTTCAAACAAGTGCTTTATAAAAGTAGTTTATTTAATGATGGTTGTGCTTTTGTCTCCAATTAAATAATTTTGAGTTGCTTACAAAATTGGAAGATAACTTGAGTCTTTTGCAGATGATCCTGAATTAAATTTGTGTGTTTAAAAAACAAAACAATTTTTTTCCCCTGGCTATTCAAAGGTTTTGTTTAAACATTATACACATTTGGCACTGAGATGAACTTCTAAAATTCAGGAATTACTTGCAAATAGTGTTATGCTGACTTGTATAAAGTCTGTACCTTTATTTTAATGAGTTTGCTAACCTTTCCCTAAAACATTCTAGGCAGGTTATTAAAAGCTGAAGATGAATGAAACAGTGATTCAAACTAATTTCTGTATTCATGTAGAGGCAAGGTTCTGATAACTGTTTTCTTTCCCTTAGGAAAAACTCGTACGGCTACCGAAAGAAGAGGGAGGACAAGTTTACGGTGAGTTTTCATGATCGTATTCAATTATAATTAAAGTGGGGTAGTAAGGCAATAGTATTGGTATTATATGTAATAGCCAGTGAGATGAGCTATTGCATAAGAAGTTGTTTGACTGAAGATAGCTGATTAAATTCACTTGAATTTACTGCATTTGGGTATCAGAGAAGATTGTCCATTAATTCAAAAGTCAGCAAAAAGTTAAAATTACTCTTTTATCATGGCAAATGACTTCTACCTTAGTGTTATTTTGTCAGTATGATTGACTGTTCGCATTCATGGAGGGCCAACTTTAGCTTAGCTTGAGATTTGATTATCATTCATGTAGACATTGAGTATTTTATAGATCAATGTGTCACATAATGTATAGCTAGAATGTTAGTTATGAAGAGATAAGTTATATTTCTTAAATCTAATACCTCTCCCTGTTTCTCCCTTTCTACTTCCAATTCTCAGGAGAGTTTAAAAAAAACAACAACACAAACAGTTCTAGTTCTCCTTGGAAGAAGGACAAAGCTGTTTTTTCAGGAACCATGTCATTCTTCATTTATAGGGAGTGTATGAGAGATTCTGCTTATGCAAGAGGCACTGAGGTGTTCAGGACCACTTGATAAGAGTGGATATACTAACACTTGAAATACTGTGACTTTTGTGAACTTAAATTCAAGGTGGATACCCAAACAAATACTTGAAAAGGCTGGTCTTACTTCTTTCTTCTACCCACTAGCTATATTTTTATAGTACTTAGAGTTTGGTTTGCTAAAACCAGACACTTCTCTGCAATTCATTTCTGCTTCACATGGCAAGTTCATGAAGTCTCACTGGATTATTTCATGATTCACATTGTATTTCACGATTCACATTACAGTTGCAGAGAAATGCCACTGCTTGAGCCGTAACACATTCTCAGAAGTCTGAAATAATTGCATTTGCATACTGGTGCCTCCTGCTGTTGAGTAGTTTAATGGGACGTGGATAAAAAAGAACGTCAAGGCTTTAGGAAGTATAACAGGGCAAGTGGTTCCTTTTGGTTCTTGTCAAACTTCTCAAAACTCAGATCAGATTACATGTAGGGTTCTCAGTACTTATTTCTTCTGCTCTTTAAGAGCTGCTTGATGTTTTTTTCCATCAATGATTTTTTTTTCCTTCCTTTGAAAGAACAAGGAAGTGGTACAGGTTAGGCATGATGTATAAATGAGTGGCAAGAGCAAGGATTACCTGGGGCACTCTCTCTGAACAAAGAGGCTCTTCAGACTTGGCTGACTTTAAAGGTTGTTTTAACTTTAAATGTAAAACTGGTAAATCTGACTTCTTTGGAAGTCAGGTCTACCAGTTCCCTTTTCTCAGCAGCAGGCTTTAACTGCAACCTGTGTAGTCGGGTTCCTTACAGTCTCTTCTGGCCCATGAATCTGTAGTCTCTACTGTCCCATACTGCAGCTTCAACAAAGGTGGGAGCAGCTGCACACCCTCAGTGCGTACACTGAGTAACATATCCTGAAGTGAAAGATTGACGTTTGACACCTTCAGACTGTAGAATCCAGGATCCTATTTCATGTGCAGTGGTTGTATATTGTATGTAGGACATCAGTACAGCCGGCTGTATTTGAGAGGAGTGATAACTTATTTTAATTTTTAAAAGGAGCACTTGTAGGAAGAATGCATCTTCGCTTGAGAAGGCAAACGAAACCTGAAATTGATGAGTTTATATCTGAGGCTATATAGGGGCATAAGCCAATTACTGAACTTGTATTAAGTTGACTTGACAAATTTTATGCAGTTGGCAACTTAAGTTATGTTTAAGTCTTTCCTAGTCCCTCTAATTCAGAACGTTAATATACCCACGCTACTCCTCTCTTACATATTTTTAGGGGGTTCTATTTTTTAGGAATATCTAAAGCAGTACCTAATACAGGACTTTAGTCCTGTTTAAGAAAACAAAGTTCTGTGATTTGAAATACTGTCTTAAAAAGGAAAAGGTTGTTCCTCTTACAGTTTGAGCTGGATAAGTGTAGTTTCTTTCCACAACCCTTTGATGGGTCATCGAGCTTTTGTTTTGGGAGGTTTGCACCGTTCATTGCTGTAACACTCTTCAATTCTGTCTTTGGAGGGGCATAATGCTGATTGAGTAGCAGTCCTGAGGGTTGGAGTTGTTCTTGCTTCTCTGTCTATTCTTCTGTGTCTACCCTCACGGGTAGTTTTTGTATGTCTATTGCCCTTCATGAAAAAGAAGGGGATAAAACAGTAAGTAATGCAACACTTTTCCTATTGTCTGTCCATAAGCATCATTCTCACATTCAGACCATCTTAGCGATATACCAGTAACTGTTTCCCTTGTCAAAAATAGGAATAATCTCAAAGACAACTTTGCATTTACTATTTTGAAGCAGAGATCATATTAGCACAGTCATGAGACAGTTACATCTTTGTTTACGTGATGTAGACAAAGTTAATGGGTAACTTAAGTTAGTGCATAACAAAAGGAATGGTATTTTTTCAATGGAAATAGAACAGTTTTACAAAATGAGTTTTACAAATGCTTACAAGCAGTCTTCATGAGTAATCTTTGCCTGAAGTACTCATTTAATTCTTGATGTGCTGTACATGGTACAGATTTTAACCCAATAATGTTTTTGCCTGGAACTTTGCTTTTCTTAGACTTAGAAAAATTCTTCATGTTTCAATAATAACTTTGATTACTTGCATTTTTAATGAGAATTCATATGGTCACTTAGTAAATTGGATGAAAATTGCCATCGTCTGCATTACACGCAAGGCATGCTGTCTTGCCAATTTTTAACATATCTGAACTTGAATGATATAAGATCCTTGTTAACTCTCGTCTTTCACATAAAATGTTAACATCAGTGCAAAAATGGGCTTTATATCTGAATTTTCACTATATCGTGATATCTAAAATGGTCTTTTTCTTTTCCGTGTCAATGTATTGTACATCCTGAAAGAGGGGTCAGGGAGAAGACTTAACTATACTAATAGCGCTAAAGCTTATGCGCGTGATGTTTTTAAAGATATTTATGCCATCCCATTTAAATTATAATTAAATATTTTAAGGGCACCAATGGAAATTAATTTCTGGGCACTGTGATTTTCTTGGGAAGTGAGGTGGGGGAGGCCTCTAAGGCTTTGCAAGTATAAATCAAATGCAAAATATCATTTAGAGACATGACTTTCCTTTCTGTCATCCAGTCTGGTAACCTTGGCATGTTATTTCTGTTCCAGAGAGGCCAAACACAGTCTCCACCACCCCCAAAACCTCCATCTCCTAGCTTTGAATTGGGTTTATCTAGCTTTCCTCCATTACCTGGGGCTGCTGGCAATTTAAAGACCGAAGACCTTTTTGAAAACAGACTGTCCAGTGTGGTAATAGGAACGTCAAAAGAAAGAGTGAGTAGTCAGTGTTTGTTTTCATTGGGAAAACAAAGAATTGCATCTCTCTTGTTTTCAGATTTGGTGTCTTATATGTAGAAAAGACATGGGTTGTGAGAAATGCTTTTTAAAAAAAACAGCTGTCAGGTGTTGTGCGAATGCCTTCCGCATTTATATCTTAGAATTTGTTGGGTATTCTCTTTGAAATGCTTTGGAATATGTTCACCCGCACAAGTAGATTATCAGAGATTAGAAAATGTACTTTTTACTGTTCCTGATTGCCTCAGTGTTTTTGATGGACCCATGTGAAAAATGATTAATTTTCGTCCTATTTGAAAGTCAAGACTTCTGAACTGTATATAAAACACTTTCAAGTGACAAACCTTTAAGTGCTGAAACATAAAGAAGCTGCCTATGTAATCTTAATACACAAAGCATCACAGCCGGAACAAGAAATGCTATCAAAACCAGATGGATCCAAGAGTTGTCATATTGCACAAAGATAAAATATAACTATGATGTGGCAACCAAAGTTTGCTCTCTAGATACAGTAGAGATACAGGTGAGAATTGATGTTCAGTAGCTGTTCATAGATTTTATCCTTAGAAATGTTTGCTGTGCCATGTGTGAGTGACAGTATGTTTTCTATCAAGAGTGATAAAACCCTGTTGAACAGTCCAGGCTATAGGAGTTTATATCATTTATTTTGCTAGCTCTAATGTTAATTTGTGTCTTTCTAGCTTTGCACTGCTATATCCAGGGGCAGACTTCTAAATGAAGAAGCTAACTGCGGAATATAGCAGTACAAAGCAACCCAATGAACACCAAGGCCTTTGGAATTTTCCTCTAGAACCTGGACTGTTGCAGGTGTGTTCTCTTGTTGCCCAGGTATCAGAGGTTGTTATGATATAGGTTGGTAAAGGAAAGAAGTAGTAGCAGGGCAGTCCCTGTCCAAGATAAATTACGCAGACACGGTGTTTATTTTGTCTCCTGCATGTGAGACGAGACAGCTGTGTTCCAGGGCTGTGTTTAGGAGGAACGTGGAGAATAGTGCCATGATAAGAGCAGTCGTCAATTTAATGTGTGCCAGTAGTCTAGATGGTGATCTGTTCTTGACAATCCGTGTATTTGTATTTTACCTGTATTATTTCTAGAGTGGTTTTAGCTATCGTATTTCATGTTTTAAATGTAATTTCAGCAGTCACTATCACTGCTACAGTTTAAAACACGTTGCTCCTCCTGTTACAAATTCAGTACTTGCTTTGCGCTGTACCTAACGTAATGAATCTGCACTCCTCCCCTGTAGGGGCACTGAAGGTTTGTGATACCTTGCAGGTACAATGCACTGTCACATTTAAGTTTCCTTTGATTTCCTATTTTTATTTTTCTGGGTTCCATGAGTTAATGTCTGTACCACTGTGTGCAAGAGAGGAATTGCACTCTTTCCATGTTGGCGTGAATAATGAATAAGATAGCAGTAACTGGCTTCGAAGAGCAAGTGTGTTCTACTAGTAAGGTTAACATTGGGATCTTGCCAGTTTATACAGGCTACTTTTCATTGTAATCTCAGCAATTTTTGTTGCATGACATAGTTACGCAGTGCTGAACTAGATTTATGCAGTGCTGCTCTTGTTTTATAGATCAGCAAGACCTGTGTAAAGAAGCTAAGTGGACTTAGGTTTTATGATTTCCAGCAATTGTTACGGAGGCATCATATCTTTCTGCTCTTTAGATGTAGCTCTGGGGAATGGCAGGAGCTAGTCATTTTGTTTTCTAACTGGGAAGCTGCAGCTCTGTCAGATGAGAGGCTGAGAGTTTTGGCCTAGCAACAGCACTTGCATGTCTGCTTCACTTGAAGTTAATCTCAATTAACCATGTACCTACAAATTTCAATGAACTTGGACCAGAATGCTCAGCAACTTGCAATTTCAAGACTAGGCATGTGCTGCTACAGTGAGTACGACTGTAAAATCTGTTCCTTTATTTTTAAACATTCGCCTCCTATGGTTCTACTTTTATTTCAAATAAAACTAGGCTTAAATCCAGCATAGTAACCTATGCTGCCTGATTACGTGTCATCAAATACCATTTTCTTTTTTAGTAGTGACCACAGGAGTCTTGTGTTTTATGACCCTTGAATGACTGCTGGCCTTAGGGGTAAAAGGAAGGCTATTTTGTTCCTTCTGTGCTGGGGTTCCACCATTGCTCTCCTTTCTTTCCAGTTCTGGTTCTAGAATCAGTCAGGTCAGAAGAAGTATGAAAAAGAACACCTTTTTAAAACACGTGAAATGGCAAAAATACTACAAATACATTTTTAAAATTAGGGAAAGTCTTGTTTCACTTTCCTTCTTATTTTGTGACAACTTAAATTCATGTGTGCATCTTGAATCTATCTGGCCTTTATCTGGAAGCACAATGTCACTTAACATTAGAATAATGTCAGGGCTACAGAAAAAGCCTCTCAAAAAAAGCAAATCACACTGTAAGCATAGAAAAGGGACTTTGATGGTCATAACCTAGTTTGGAAAAACTTCATTTTTTAGAGTTGTTTTGGTTTTATCACCAGCTATCAGGATGGTGCTGAGTTAGAAGCTAGAGCTTTGCAGAAGCTAATTCTTAGTGTATAACTGTGGGAGACTTGTCTTAATAAGCTAACTATGGGTATATAGGGAGACACCAAGCTGCCTTTGTCACCACTGGATGTCACCACCAAAATTCTGAGGTCGAAAGAAGTGATTTTGTCATCCAGATATATCCCACGGGGAAAAAAGCTTCAGACTCCTTGCAAAAGAGCCTCGGTGTGATTTATTTGTCAGTGATTCTAAGTAAATGAAAAGGAAAAAACTTGTTCCAATCCATATATCGGACCCTTCCAACATATGTAGCTAATTCTGTAGCTTCCTGTAGCTAATTCACAATTTAAAATCAACATATAAGCTGTTTCCTGATTGCATTAATTTTCAGGCAAACCACCTTAATTGGATACTATGATTGCCCTTCTGTGCCTTTTTTCTCCTTCAGAACCTTAATGTGGATGCAAGTACAAACACTATTCCATCTGGAATTCCCCGAGAGCCATTGTTGCCAGTCTCTTCTACATTGCCCAGGACGTTTGAAAGGTCTCCTTCGCCAACCCAGTCTGCTGAGTAAGTACTTAATTACACATCTGTAATTATTCTACTGTCATGTTTGCATTTGCTGTCATCAGAATGCAAGATGGAGCACTGTAAATAGCGTTTAAAACATTGATGATTGTACTTGTAGTAAAGGCAATAAGACTTAATTGCTGAACGGTATCATAATAGTGACCCGGACGGTCATTCAACAGACAAAAGTTTAGTGTTGTATTTTAGCCTTAGAAAGGATTAAAAAAAAATCCTGAGTACTGTACTGTCTTGTATTTAGATAGCTTTGAAGCACAGGGAGTAAATTCATGATCCTGTGGGCAGTATCATTGTCCATACAATAAAGAATCATTGAACAGTTTGGGTTGGAAGTGACCTTAAACATCATCTAATTCCAACCCCCCTGTCAAGGGCAGGGACTCCTACTGCTAGACCAGGCTGCCCAGAGCGCCCTCCAGCCTGGCCTTGAACACCTCCAGGGATGGGGCATCCACAGCTTCTCTGGGCAGCATGTGCCAGTGCCTCACCACCCTCTGAGTGAAGAATTTCTTACCAATATCTAATTTAAATCTCCCCTTTTAGTTTAAAGCCATTATCCCATATCTTGTCACTATACCCTCTGAAAATGAGTCCCTCCCCAGCTTTCCTGTATGCCACTTTGGGTAGTGGAAGGCAGCTGTAAGGTCTCCCTGAACAACCCGAACTCCCTCAGTTTGCCACTGTAGGAGAAAGAAAGCTTTCAGTAAGACCATTTGGAGCCTGCAAATCACATAGAGGTGTTCAAGTAACAGGAGTAAGATAACTGACTACCAAATGCTATCTGAATGTCACAAATAGAGGGTCATGTCAAATTCCACACTAATATTTGTTTGATAGTGTTTTTTAAATGCAACGCTAGTCATAGTGTGCCAGGCAAATTATAGCTATAACTTCACAGTCATACTCAAACACAGTTTCAGAGCCATTATTAGATCAATCACTTATCCTGATGTTTCAGTTTTCCTGAGACTTTTTTCTTGCTGGATGCTTTACAGGGACTCCAAGGTTGTGGATAAACAGCAGAGAGAGACACAGAGTACAGAAAGGCTTTCTTCTTCCACACTCAGTACTGCATGTAAATCGGTACAAGTCAACGGGGCTGCCACAGTAAGTGACCTCACTACTTCACTTGCTCTTAATGATTTACTGTGGTGTATTTAACAGAACATTGCTTCTGTTGCTCTCCTTTGCTGCTTGGTCATAAGATACGCAATTAACAGTTCAAAAACGTTCAAGATAACTTCCAGTGAATGATAGCACTACCTGAATTGTTGTCTTCCTTGGTGGTTGCCTTGAGGTAGAAGTATTAATCTGTATGTTGATACCTAAACCACAGTATTTGTGCTCTTTCAGCTGTTTTAGTGTTTACCAGAATTAGAAGTATTTTCTCTGTCACAGTATTCCATTGTTCTGGAATAGTGTTCTGTATTTTACCTTGTCTTGCACCTTGTTTTCTGTGCCACTTCTGTAAACTTCATATTCAAACTCTTATATGCATATTTAAGCATGGAAGTCTCTTGTCACAAAAGGTTTTACCTTTTTTGTTCATTAAAGTAAATGATTTTTGCTGAGGATGCTTTAACTCTGCTGTCCTGTTTGCTGTTGGTTTCACAGGAACTGCGAAAACCTAGTTATGCAGAAATTTGCCAGAGAACAACTAAGGATCCTCCTACATTGCAACCCCAGAAAGAACAGAAGCCAAACACTGTAGCATGTGGGAAAGAAGAAAGAAAGCCCACAGAAACAATAGAGAAAAACAGAGAACCTCCTCCTGCGAAGTCACATCCTGGGCAACCCAAAGACCAGAGGAGACAGTCAGGACGCAGATCGTCCCCTCCAGCTGTTGGCAAACGCTTAAATAAAGAACAGAACACCCCTCCCAAATCTCCTCAGTGATGAAACTAACAACTGGGAGGGATTCAAAAAGAGGTCTGCTTCCCACAAATTAAACCCATGTTCCCACTAAGATACCTGAGAATGAGTTGCTGGTTAGGAGCTTGCAGTGATACTAGGCATATAACAATGCCTGCAAGTTATTTTTCTGTGAAATACTTTTTCCCCTCTTGAACAAACATTCTATTTTTTCTGGATATTTCTGGATAGTTGTTCTAAACCTTACCTTTAGGTTGGTGCTTAATTGGAGGTGAAGCTTAGTGTGATTATTTTTTTCAAGATGTAAAATATTTGTCTTAAAAAAATCAACTTTTTATTAAGCCTCTCTGTGGCTGTGTGAGTGCAAGCTCTGTATAGTGAGTTTTTTTCTAAACTGTTAAGCAGAAATGTGCTGCTGCAATATTTTTAATAAACTGGTCTGCAAGTACATATCTAAAGTGTCCAAAAGACTGATAACGGCAGCTAGTGTGTAGAGTGCAAGGAAGTAGATATATTTTACGAGTTAGTATGTGACCTTGAAGATTTTTTTATTGGGCTGCTGTACTAAATGTCAGCAAACGAACTTGCACTTTTAGGTTAAACGAGTAGTTGTTTCTAGCGTTTTTAAAAATCGAATCTTTTTTTGATGTTTTGCACACAGAGAATGAATCCTACGGAGCACCATAGCAGTCTTTCTAAAACGTTTCCTTTTTTGACTTACTGCAAGCAAGTAACCATCTTCTCACTCCAGAATAAAACTGATATTATAATTTGCAAATACAAAGCACATTGTGAATAGAAAGAATTAAGTCTGTGAGCTTCTATGGTGGTGAAGCTTATTAGTGGATGTTATCAGGAGAAAGCACTGTAGCCTTCTTGTGATAACCTTAGCTTCCCTGTGCTTGTAAGGGAGTTAACTGAGTCAGCGCTGTATGTTCTGGTTACCCCTGTGCTCTGTTTAGACTTTTTTTTAAACTCTACCCCAAGTGCTCTTTGAAAGAGTTCATATCTTAGTCAGCCTTGTGTTGACGTCTTCCTGTAACTACAAGCATTGGCATACGGATTTAAATTTTTCGAGACGTGAGATAATGGTGTTTGTTTTGTGTGGTGGAGGAAGAGATCCCTAATACTTACCTCTGGGATGAGGTTTCTCACACTTACTTTAGAAGTGATGCGCTTTCTGAAGGACAAGGATGCACTAAATTAGCAAGTTTCTAATAAAGTTGAATATAAATTATTTTTGTTTTAAAATGCCTAAAGCTTTTCTTTAAGTGTTTAAACTGCAGGAAGTTCAGACTAAACTCATTCCTGCTGACTATGACAGTACAGTTTATTCCACAAAAATGTTTATTTAAACAACTGATTTTTTTAAAGAATTATTTCCATCCAATATTTAAAGACTTGAATTTTATTTAAACTTGAAAATGACTTTGCCTTAACTTTTGTACAAGACAGCTTAGAGTTAATGAGGTCTGACCCCGTTGAGGGTTAGCAAGAGTGGAATACAGAATTACTCAGTTACAGTATGTATCTATTGTCACTGGTCTTACTGGGTAAACATACTGTAGTACAGGAACTAGCAGCAGTTTTTGTAATATACCTTAAAGATCTTAAACAGTTGATCTTTTTCAGATTGTTGAAAAATCTGTAAATGCAAATAGTCAATACTGTATTAAATATGTGCACTTGGAAGTGTGTGCTTTGCTTGTACAGTTGTAAATAATCAGAACATATAAAAAGGTACCCTAAAGAAAAAAATCTGATAAAAATTATTGATATTATAAATGTTGCTGTTGAGCTGGATGTAGATAAACTAAATGTTGTGGTTTGAATATTACTTTAATTTGTTGTTTTTTCTTTTTCTTATTTTATTCTGGTGTGCTGAACTGACTCTGCCTCTTCACTGCAAAAGGGAAATGGAACGAAAGTCTTATTTGAAAGCCCTCAAATGTTTTCTGAAATCCCTCTAAAAACAAGTGATTTAACCAATTCCAAAGTTTTTTGCAATGTAAATACTGAATTTTAGCAGTCAAACTGTAATTTTAAGTCATTAATAAAATCAAATTTAATTGGAAAAATCTTCAGACTGCTAAGAAACTTCAGACTGCTGAAGCTTATTTGTCTGCTTTCAAGAATATCAGTGCTTTCCTAAGTATGATTCGTAGAACTGTAAAGTAACTGTAGAAGTTAACTCCTGATAAATTTCCTATTAAAAGCATAAATCAGTAACTAGTTGACCTTCTAAATCCAGCCTGTTGTGTGCTGCAGAATTGGTTAAAATAGGGCATGCTGGAATCCGTTGATTTTTCTCGTTTAAAAAGCGCACTTTGTGAATGCTGTGGGAGGAGATAGGACTCTGACAACATCACCCAAACCGCTCAACTAGTTCTGTCATTGGATTTTAACATGCTTATCCTTTCCCCGGTGGCAGTGAAAGTGGTAGCTAGATTTGTGTATGGTTTAGGCCAGCTGTATGGTTCATTTTGTTTGTCTGCTGAAAGTGAAAGGCTTACCAGCTGCAAACAATCACAAGTGGTTACTTACAGCGACTGTGTACAGCTAGTCATAATACTCAACTGGTACATAAGGTAATATATTGAGACCAGCAGGATGTGTTGTGCTGTTCTAATGTATTCTGCTGCCATTTGTGCTAGGTCAATACACTGTAATTACTGCTTACCCAGCAACAGTCTGTTGCATCGAAAGTTTAAATCTTCCTCTGATGTGGTTTTTATAGCTTTTTTTTAAAGAGAAAAAAAAAAAAGGTGACACGCCAAATAGCTGTGTAATGTACAACTTATCCTTACTGCATTTTACTCGGAGATTTTTTTTCCACTCGATGACAAAATGGAGTTTTCGGAGTAGAGTTGTGAAGTTGCATGCAGACTGTTGCTACGATACATAGAGATAATAAAATGTGGCTTTTAAAATGGAAAACCTCCCCAAAGCAGTAGCTGAGTTCAAGGTTCAGGGATACAGTAATTAAAATTGGCATTTTACCTCGTGGGATTGTGTGGTGATGCTCTTCATTTTGCAAACAAGCTAAAACGGGATCTGAGACTCTTCTTCCAGGAATTTAAAAAAACAAACAAAAAAACAAGGGTTGCTTTTAAAACTTAGTGTAATCTTGTTTCGGATCAGTCCCCCACCACGACATTTGTCACTTGCCACGTGGAAACCTATGAACGGTGGCAATTTTCTTTGGTTGCTGCTTTATCCTCTTAAAGACTTCAGCAGTTGGCACAGAAAGGCCCTTGTTTGAGCGTGGTGCAGTGTATCACAAGCAACAGCTGACTGTAATGGTGCATACCTATCTCTGTATCTCCTTCAGCTAGCTACAGTTAGGGATTTTTATGTGCTTTGTAACCTATTACACTAATAGCAGCAGACAATCGAAGATTTCTAAGGAGACCTAACAGCTGCCAATTCATGAAATAGAAGTGTAATATGGAAGCCTTCTTGAGGGTTTTTGTTTTTGTTCTTCTTCCATTAAGACTGGAATCAAGCTTACATGTAAACTATCAGTAATTTAAGTTTCCTTTTGTGTCATAAAATGTAAAACTGTCTAATTTGAAAAAAAAAATATGTAGGTTATGAAAAATAAAGATTTAGGCACTGTTGAATTCCTGATTTTTTTAATTAAACCTTTCTTCAGCAGTATTTTATTACCTTTTGTCTTTTGCTCCCATTTTTGGAAATTCTTTATTTCTAATTTTGGGAAAAAAAATCTTTCCTGTTCAGCAGCACAGCTGTTGTAACCATCACCTAGGGCAGTGTAGCAGCAGGAGCAAATAACATCACTGGTGGAGGCAGCAACATCTCTTTTAGTTAACTATGATTGACTTGAGGGTGGGAATAAAAAGGGGGGGGGGGGGGGTAAGAGCTGATACAATGCTTTGTTGACAAGGGGTTATTGTCTTTATTAGTGCTTTCCTCAGTCCATGATCAAGTCAGAACTTTATTCAAAACGTCCATTTTAAACTTTTGGTTACTTGAATCTCAGGTTACCTGAATCTGGGGGTGTCTCTGGCATTATTTTTAGGCTACATTGGTTGTGCCTTCTTTAGGAAAGAAGGGCTTCCCCCTCTAAGCAGATCTATTCTGGAAATGCTTGTAACAGTTTTTCTTTTCTAGGTTTGTGTAACATTCATCTGTATTTGACCAGGCTTAATGATGGACATAATTCTTAAGACTTCCATGTCTGAGTGTTCATCTCGGGAAGTATTGCAGTATTATTTTACATTATTTTCTGTAAGCTTTTGTACAGACGAGGCTGCGTGATGCTTTTGTTCTCCCCCAGGTGTATGCCCAACAGAGTGGGGCAGTGCCAAACTGTCATACACCTGTCATTATGCCCATCCCTGGCATACTGGGCACTGCAGGCTTCTGCATGACAGAAAACCTTGGCATGTCAGTTAAACATTAGATTTGGTCCTCATGAGGACTACAGGTAGTTGAAGTCAACCAATTTTAACGTCAGAATAGGGTGTGCTTTTCTACCATTGGAACTTAGTCCCTATTACCTAACACACAGAAATGCACGGAAACTCACCGGCGTTGTGGCCACGATACTGATGTAGCTCCTCAGGGCCACCCCTGCTTGGGCAAAATGAGGGGTCGATGTGCTCACACTACAGAATTGGGCAGTGTCCCCTTTGTGCAAGTTTTCCCCATTATGAAGTGACAGATGATGGCTGCCCCAATGTTCACACTGAAGAAACTGTTTATTTTCCTACTGGGCATGAGGAGAGATAGCAAATGGGGAAGATTAAATGCAATCGAGTATCCAGACAGTATTTACTATCACAGAAACTTGCTGCATTTTGAACCTGGGACGGCTTTAAAATGTCATAAAATGTTTTTTCTACACTTTCTAATGTACTTCACGAAATCCTGGAAACCTCCTGTTCTGCCTGCTTTTATGGCCTGGCTTTCTGGGTGTAATGGCTTGAGTCAGGGAAGCGATTTCAACCAAAAGTTAGCTGGTGGAAATAATGTTACCCGCTTACCTCTGTGTTTGGAAGAAGGAGCTGTACAGTGGGGTAGAGCCCTGATGCCAGCCGGCCACGTCGGCTGACTTGTTGCATCATAAAACTTAAAGCATGGCTATACATCTTTCACGTAAGTCACTGATCAGTGTAAGTTGATCAAACAGCGATTCTGGGTAGAATGCTAATACCAAACTATTATGCTAAATAAGCACAAGAAATGCTACTGCTGTCGAAAGGCTGGCTTACCTGTGCCTAGCAATGTCCTCCTCTTGTTGGCTCCCTTCGTGTCATCAGCACGCTGGCCTGTCTGAAAAGTACCAGAGAAAACTTTTCCAGAACATGTCAGGTTGTCATGCAGTCGGCAGAATGGAGGAAGGGGCAGGGGGGCGCAGTCAGCACCCTGGTGAGAAAGGTGTGGTGTTTCTGGCCGTGTTGGTGTCTTACATCAGCTGAAACAAACTGGAAATTAGTACAATTAGCTTATGACAAGCATAAAGGCTTTGGCATAAACATAGCCTTACTTGTTTGTCACCTTACCTTAGGTGAATGTGGCTCGACTTGTTAGTTTGATCATTTTTGAGCCTTGTTTTCACAATGGGGAGAAGAGAGACGAAAGGGTCTAGTTCTTGCCTTAGCCTTAATGGCTATTCTTATATATACACTGTAAATGTGTCAAATCTTAAATCTGTTTCATGGTGGCAGCCTTATCAGAAGTCTGTGTTGTCTTGCCATAACAGCTGGGAGAAGTTCACTTTGCACAAAACAGCGGGGTGTGTGCTGGGGCAAGAGAGGCTCAGACAAAATCACCCCCCTAATCCCTCGTAAATTCTCATCAGTTTGAAGAGCAAATTGTTTTGTGTGCTTGTGTTAGGCACGTACAGTGTGGAAGCCATTCTGCAGTTTGATAGCTTTACATCCCGCTAGCTGTAGGCAGGTGCTTGTCTGCAGAGCAGTAAATCTACCCTGGCTAAGGGTGCTCTGAGGAAGGAGGGATGCATGGCTGAATTTAATGTTGTAAAATACGCTGAAGCTGGAAAGACCTCTGAAATCCCCATCCCAAGGCAGAATTACAGGTACCTAATAAAATGTCTCCCAGATGTCTTCCAAAACTGGAGCTGCATGCAGTGAGATGTCAGCCCAGGCACAACGGGTGCATCAGGTTCCCCAGGCCTAGCTTACCTTCTCATATCGCTCCCAAGGCTGGGAGTATTTTCCAGTAACTGCAGGTGTGTAGCACACATGAGAAACTGTTCTTGTAATTGCTTTTTGATTCTGACTTCAATTCCTTAAACCGTGAGCACGTGGCTCAAGTGCAGAGTGGGCTCAGTGCCCTGCAGAGGCTCGCAGCCCCCACCAGCCAGCCTCAGTACGGGAGGGAGCTGCGGGCTGTGCCGGGATGGGAGAGCCGGGAAGGCAGCGGGACTCGCCGGGTGCTGGGAACGGGGTTGGAGATGGCCGATGAATGGTCTGTGGGGAAGGCCTGTTTCCAAAATGGTGCTTCTTGGGGGTCTGCCTTGGCTGTGGCTAGCCTTGCCTACACAGCCTCTGACACCTCTGGAATGTGATTTCCATCGTTTCCCTTTAGAAACAGGATGTGTAGGGTTTTTAGTCATTTCCCACCCTCTTAGTATATTCTCCTTTCTAGAGAGTCAGTGTTGTCACTCTTGAGAGTTGCATCACTTGTGGAAGAAGACAACTGTTGATCCCTACTCCTAAGAATTAAACCTATATTCAAAAATGCAGTAGGTTCAGCATCTTGAAACATGTAAGTTAGCTGGATTTTTTTCCCCCCTTGTGTTAAAGCAAATCCACTCAGAAGAGGATTACCTTGATATGTTTCAGTTCTTAGGCTCTAAATTCCCAGACTAATGTATATAATAAATACAAAAAAGTATGCTCGGTCCTTGAATATTTATACCTGTTTCTGGTTTTATGGTGCTTGTCTTGTATCTAAGTTTTTCATTTCTGCCAGAACCCTTACTTCCTATATATTGGTAAACACTTGCTTCATCCTGTCTAATGTGACTCATGGTGGTGCTGAGCAGCTTCCTTCCGTGAAGCTATGGCAAGGGAGAAGTACTGGGGTTACTTGTTGAGACAGAGAGTAGGCACTGAAGTGACCAGTTTGCTCAAGTGATCTGATTGCTTGGACTGGCAATCAGCTGCCTCCTTGGCAGCAAATCTTGTTTCAAATAAACTCTTGTATTTTACTTTTTGTTTGAATTAGCTCTTGTTTAAGTGGAAAAGCCTTGGTGGCAGGAGGCTGCAGGGGCAGCCTCTGTGAGCAGCTGCCCCATGTCAGATCAGAGCCAGCTCCAAACAGCTCCAAAGTGACCTGCTGCTGGCTGGAGCTGAGACAATAATGAATCTTGTTTGTATCTCTATGAAAGCAGAATTAAGAAAAAACAAACAAACAAAAAACAACTGTACCACAGCAGCTGGGAGAGAGGAGTGAGAGCCAGCCCTGCAGCCCCCAAGGTCAGTGCAGCAGGAGGGCAGGAGGTGCTCCAGGCACCCAGCAGCAGTTCCCCTGCGGCCTGTGGAGAGGCCCCTGGTGGAGCAGGCTGTCCCCCTGCATTTCATGGATTCCACACGGAGCAGATCTCCATGCTGCAGCCCGTGGAGGAGCCCCCGGTGGAGCAGGTGGATGTGGCCTGGAGGAGGCTGCGGCCCATGGAGAGCCCCCACAGGAGCAGGCCCCGGGCCAGAGCTGCAGCCCGTGGAGAGGAGCCCACGCAGGAGCAGGGGTCTGGGGGGAGCTGCTGCCCGTGGGGGACCCGTGCTGGAGCAGTTTGCTCCTGGGGGATGGACCCCGTGGGACGGAGCCATGTGGGAGCAGTTCTTGAAGAGCTGCTGCCTGTGGGCAGCCCCCGTGGGCTCAGTTCAGAAGGATGGCATCCCGTGGGAGGGACCCCGCGTGGAGCAGGGGCAGAGAGGGACCGTGAGGGAGCAGCGGGGAGGAAGTGTCAGGGACTGACCACAGCCCCCAGTCCCCTGTACTGCTCAGGGGGAGGAGAGAGAAGAGGGTGGGGGTGAGGGGTTGGGGGCAGATGTATTTTGCTTTTAATTCTCACTACTCTGGTCTGCTAGTGATAGGCAATACATTACGTTGCTCTCCTTTATTCTGAGTCTGTTTTCCATGTGACGATAACAGGTGTGTGTTTACCTAACCCCTGTCCTTACCTAACCCATGAGGTTTTTTCATTGTTTCTACCCCCTGCCCTTCCAAGGACGAGGAGCAAGACTGTGGGTGTGCCGTGCTGAGCTACGCACTGGTGTGAAGCCACTTTCCGCTGCTTGGCAGCATTGCCAGGGATATCTCAATGTTTTCTGACATTATCCCATAACTGTAAGAACTCTTCTTGAAGGAGATTGGATAGATTGATAGTATGAGAAACTGTACAAGCAGTTTAAATTCAAAATAACTAATAATAATACATCAGTGTCCCTTTGCTCTGGGAGAAGGTGCAGGCATCTTGCAGGTCCATTCTGCTGCTTGCCCATCACCATTGCCGTGGCACCTGGGCTTCCGCTTTTCTCATAGCGTGTCAGGACCTTGCTCCATGGCAATGAAGTGCACCGTGAGCCTTTTTGCTGCCCTCATGCTCCTGGGTAGCGGTGTTGTGCATGGGAAACCCAGGTACTGAGGGCTGGAGTGGCCAAAGGCTCAAAGTGAGGATGGGGAGGTCAGAACCGAACCTGGCTGGTACCTGAAACTTTGTTTTGTCCAGCTGCATCCAGTGACAGCTGCTATAGCCAAAACAATGGTTCAAAGATAAATTCAAAGTATTGTCTAATAAACAGAAACAAAGAGTGTAGGAGAAATCATGAGTTTTGCACCAGGAAGGGAATGGCAAGCTTATCAAGGTGAGTCACATGCTCTGTGGACACGTGTGGCTGCAGCATTTCTCTGTGAGATGTGTGAATAGTTCTGTTGGTTTCCTCTGCTCATTAGTGGCCTTCCATCCCTTATACACAGCTGCCAAGTTGGCCTTGGCTCAGCATGGGAAAAACTCCCAAGCAAATGACACTAGATTTGCCTTGTAAGCAGTTAAATGGGAGAGTGTGTTAGGCTGTTGTCTGCTAATACAGCATAAAAGGGCAAGGAATGTGCATATAATATGCAGAAATTAGGTTATAAACTACTAGGCAATGGTTGGGACTCAGATTGCAGATGTCCATAAATTTAATTGTCTACTTAGTCCGTGGAGATTGGATCAATAGGCAATGCAGACTGGAGAGATCTGCATCTTGATCAGCTGAAGTTTGATCCTGCATCTTGAACAGCCCGAGTAGATCTTCAGGCTCCACTGAAACATGAAGACTCTGATACAGAGCTTGTATAGACACCTGTGTCTGGACATCTTCATCCATGAATTCAATTGCATGCACAAAAGCAGCTGATATACTTTATTAATATTAAAATACACGGCAAACTTTTTGTTGGCCTGAATGACAGTTAATTGACAGTCTTTGTTTGGAAGTGGCTGCAAATCATAATGTGCTTTTTTATTTGCTGTGAAATCTCTTCCCAGGTTCAGATTAAGTAAAAGCTCTAGAATCATAGAATAATTCTGGTCTCAAGGGATCTCGTGAGGTCTTTGGTCCAACACCTTGCTCAAAGCAGGATTGGATGAGGTTTCTCATGGTTTTAACCAGTTGGCTCTTGAAAACCATCTGAGGATAGAGACTGCACAAACTCTTTGGGCATCCCGCTCCAGTATTTGATTGCCCTCGTGGGGAAAGAGTTTAGGAAAAAATTCCTTGTGCCTGTTCCCTCTCATCCACCCTCAGCACTGCTGTACCAAGTCCACCGATCTCCACACAAAGCAAGCGCTCCAGCCCCAACCTCCTCATCGACCTCTTCTGAACTGGTTCATTGGTAGATGTTTTTCGTTCACTGGGGGCCCAAACCTGGAGCCAGTACTCTTGTTGCAGTCTACTTTCCATGCAAAGCCCTTTTCCATGCGGACGGTGATTCTAGATGTCCTTTGTCTTTGCATAACTGCAGATTTAAAGTCTTTAGGCCCACTCTTTTTGAGAGATCATGTAATGGTGTACAGTGTCACGAGTGAGGCGTGGTGACTGCTTACAGCCCTGCTCACCTCTTTGCACAGCTGATGAGGGCTTATTGATTTTCTTGTGCCTGGTGGCTTAAACATCTGAAAGCATGAATTGCCATCTCAGTGTCATAGGAAAACAACAAGTTTAGAAGGAACTTCAGGAAATGACTGGTCTATTGCCTTGTTCTTGCTCCATCGACACCAAACAGGATATTTAGGATGTTTGTTTCTGTGATGGAAACTACCTTCCCAAGCAATCTAGTGAAGGACAGACAGTGAAAAGCTGAAGGAAGTCCTGAAGAATTAGCCTTTTTTTTTTCTTTTTTTTTTCTTTTTTTTTTTTTTTCTTTTTTTTCTCTACGAGGGCTTTGAGGCACTGTACACCCCTGTGTGTTGGCAGTGAGCGCGGCCAGCAGCAGAGGGTGGTCGGATGGGCTGGCTGCTCATGCTGACCTGCTGGCCCTGCCCTTGGCAGAAGGGGGTGCATTTCGGTGAACGTCCATCCCAGCCAGAGCTGGCTGCTGTGAGATGCTTCTCTGACGTGGAGGAAAGAGTGTCATTCCCTGCTGGAACTTTAAAATCTGGTTTATAAAAAATAACATGGAAATACTGATGGTTTCCATTTCAACTGCTATTTAATCCAGTAGAAGAGAAGAAACAGAGCTTGTGCAACATGACTTATGATGTCTTCAGTGTTTTGACACTTATTTCAGCAGTGTGTATTGTAGAAACCAAAGACCGTATCTCTTCAGCCTTAGGAGTGACTTTTAGCCAAGGATGTATCATAGTAAACTAATGCTACTAATGCCTTTTTGACTGCATCTGAGAATATTTTGCTAGATGAAGTTGCTTTCTTGAAGTGTTCTTCTTCAAGGACTAGAAAATTAGCCCTGTCGTATAAATACACTTCCAGTGCATTAAACCATTGACAAATGCAGCTTAGCCATTCTAAACTAATTTGTCTTAAGTGGGCATCTGATGACTCAATTTATCTGAACTTAGTCATTTGGATGTGGCTCAGGTGCTGTTCAAAGGAAATCATCTGGACGCCTCGGCTGCTTCTTGCTCTCAGCAGTGGTCTGGGACTGCACGAAGGAGGGCTGAGCTAACTGGGGTGAGCTCCTCGTTGACAGAGACAAAGAGCGCGCATGGGGTCAATTACTGCGCCTTGCCTCGTCCCTGGTGGCAACTCTAAGCCCGGAGATCTGGAGAGAAAGCATCACTCTTTTAGGAGAGTGTCTCTCAAAAGAAATAGCCACCAGTGTTGCTAAATTAACTGCCTCTCAACCACTCCACTTTGAAGTCCATCCATTTAAAAATAAAATAAAATAAGTTGGACTGGCCAGAGCTGGCAAATTTTCCTGCTCTTTGGAGCATACTGATTAAATATTAAATTGTCACTGTCGATTCTGACCATGAGCAGTCTGTTTTTTCCTCAGCGAGAGATCTATAGAAAAATATTCATAGCATTCTTTTTTATCTGTTACAATATTTAAGAGATTTCCAATTACACAGATTTTCTTGGACATAAATCTTGTGGCAGCCTGGCAACCCCGCCAGCTCCCACCCGCTCCCAGTGTTGCTTCTCAGTGTACTTCACCGCGGGAGGCCTGAAGTGAACTATCCACAAGATGTCAGCTTCCACTCAGAGAGATGCCAAAGCCATTTGTAGTTCACAATGCAAAAAGTCATTTAAAGGCACTTTAGAGAGAAACCTGCGGTATGTTCTCACGCGCAGATATCTTAATGTACACCGTGTTCCACCTCGCCTATTGTGGAAGAGACCGAGTCTGTGTTGCCAAGGCTTTAACCATATTTTAAGAAGAATCATTCTTTACAAAAGATTGTTTGCACAAATACAAAGAAAATTAATGCTTGCATGAGCTGTGTTGAGAAAATATTTCTTTACTATAAGGATGACAGAGCACTGGAACAGGTTGCCCAGAGAGGTTGTGGAGTCTCCTTCTCTGGAGATATTCAAGCCCTGATGGATATGATCCTGTGCACTGTGCTCTGGGTGACCCCGCTTGGCAGGGGGGTTGGACCAGATGATCTCCAGAGGTCCCTTCCAAACTCAGGCATTCTGTGATGTGTTTTTAGTGAGTCACATCTCATGCCCTTTACTCCGAAGGAGATGTGGTGGGTTGGTCTTGGCTGGCTGCCACGTGCCCACCCAGCTGCTCTCACTCCCCCTCCTCAGCAAGATCTGAGCTCCTCGAAGGAGCTCCCAGGCTGAGCTAGTGCTGCCACAAAATAAGTCTGTGACTATGGCTGCAGAGTGAGGGGACATTGGTCTTCCCTGTGTCAGGGTGGTGTTACTGGAGGGCAGGACTTAAATGCAGGACACCTAGGACAGCTAGGATCGGGCAAATGTCCCTGTGTTGTAGTGTGCCACCTGCCTGGGAATAGAGCACAGCAGGTTTCCATCTAGGTTAGGGTCTGGGGGGTTCATCAGCCTCCTAAGGCTGAGGGATGGCAATTGTGTTTCCAGGTTAGGTGAGGTGAGGTGAAATGATGGCATTTTGGTGGCTGGGGTAGGCCTGGCTCTGTGCTTAAGCACATATAGCTAAGAGCAGTCTGGGGCAGGCTTAGCCATGGGCATTGAGGGCTTGTTAACCTGGGGTTGGATTGCAAGGTGGCATTCTTCTAGGAACAGAAATTGTTTGGGCTTCCCACTACAGCATTTGGGTGGGCGTACAAATGAGTTCCTGGTACACCAGCTTGGGTTTATGCAAGGGCTGAGCTTCAGCAAAGCTCCAGCTCCTGGCCATTGTGGCTCTCCCTGAGATGGTGGGCACCAGTACTTGTGGGAATGAAACATTTAGGACTTCCCACATGTCATGTTCGATAAAATAATCTTCTAATTAAACTCTGCAAGTTTGGAATTCTATGCCTATGTGTACTTGTACCTCAATAATGAATCCTGAGGTTTTACAGTCTCCCCAAATCTGATCATTAAGATTTCCAAACCTTCGCTGTTTCCTCTCTGTACGTATTTTCACAGTACAATTTTAATAAGTGCCACTGGAAAAATAAATAAATAAATAAATAAATAAATAAATAAATAAATAAATAAATAAAAGCCAGAAAGCTCAGTCTTCACTGGTTAGGGATAATGCAATGAGTGATGAAGGACTCGCTGTGGGAACTGCTGCCTGGTCAGCTATGGTATTTATTATGCAGCTGATCTAGATCCCGCTGGTTCCTTCTGGCCTTCAGTCTACAAATCTCTGCAGAAACACCCCCTGCCCTGCACTCTCTCAAGCAGATGGCTAGGCAGATGAAGAGCTGTGATGTGCTACTTCAGTGAGCGCCTTGCTGGTGCCAGAAATTTCAAAACTCGAGTTGAAGGAAGGAAAATGTGCAGGAAAAGTGCAGCAGAACAGGCTGAAACTTCCCAGCAAGGAGCTCTGTGCTGGAAGGACGTGCAGGATGGTGACCGGGGTGGGAGCAAGGGCTGCAGAGCAGTAAATTGACTCTAACCAAAGAAAAAAAAGGAAAGGGAAAGTGTGACCTGAGGTGTGAAGGACTGGGCCGGTCCCTGCCATGCTGGGCACGTTGCTGATCCCTCACTGACGTGGGTGGCGGGGAGTTGGTACCGCGTCCATATGTTAGCTGAGGATAAAACCATCACTTGGGAGTCCTTTTAAATACCGTGGCACAAAGGACATGTAAACATTGCAGACAAGTGTGAATTTTGTTACGTCAGGTGGGAAAATTGAAATGACAGAGAAGGCAGCTGAGAAGAGGGATGGTGGCTGGGATCACAGTGATTTTAGCGATGTCTAGCAGAGAGAAAAGAATACCAACAGGTCAGGGTTAAAACAAGGATGCAGAAAGGCTTTTTATCAGCTGAGACAGAGGAAAGCCCTAAGTGCTGCAGCACTGGGGTTTGTCACAGACTTGGGAGGATGATGACTTACAGCCAGATCCAGGGCTCCGAGCAGCAGGGGAGATGATGTCTTGCATAAGGCACCATCAGCACTTTAAACCAGAGTCCATTAATAAATACCACAGCACTAAAAGTATTCTGCTGTTTATTGGCGTGAGGGGAGAAATGACCTTTCTACTTTCTTCCCCTCTCCCTGGAAGCCTGATGGGCTGTGATAACCCACTTAGTGGGGCACGGGGGCGGTGGGTGATGGCGTCAGAATGACGAGAGGAACGTGGCTCATGCCATCTCCTTCGTGCTACGTTGCTCTAAAAATAAATGCTGTCTCACGTTGGGAGCCGCTGGCTGTGGCTCGGCTCTTCTCGGCTGTTCCTCTCTGCGGCATGTCTGTCAGAGCTGCTCTGCAGCAGCTGATGCTGCCTCTGAAGCATCTGAGTCACCGGGAACCAGGCTGTGGGGAATCGGATGTTTCCGCATGGCGGGGGACACCGGGGAGTCGTTGGGCTGTCATCAGGAGTTTCAGGGATTAGGGCGCCCACGCCAAGCAGCTCCTCTGGGTGCCAAGCCAGCAGGGATTGGGCCTGATCCCAAACAGGCACCGGTGGCAGTGAGCCACAAGGTGTTGTGCAACACATCTGGCACAGGTCAGCAAATCCATGCCGGGTGCGGGTGCCAGGGCTGGATGCACAGCTCTGCTGGTTTGTCTGCCTGGGACTGCCAAGCTGGAAGCACACCCCTGGCTGGGGACAGGGAGGTCAGGGTCAGCTGCTTCGGCTGTACCAATTAGCTGAAAAGTAATTTGTTTTAAGGAATTGTCATTCTACACATTTATTCATTTGTAATTTCACTTTGAAGTTCCAGTGCCTTTATTGTTTCCTGAGAAATTGCACGCTCAGGGAGCGGAGAGCCAAATAACTTGCTGAAATCAATAGAGGCAGTCTGGCTTCTGCAAACACAAACATGAGAAGTTAAAGAGGACAAAACAGAAAATAAAACCCAGGAGGACAATGTCACTGTTAGAAAAACACACATGCCATCATCTCCTTTGCTTTCCTTGTGTTTCAGCAGTTTTCCAGTTTTCCTCCTATCCTGAGCTGGGTCTGTTTAGCCTGAAGATGAGAAGCTCCAGGGAGATCTTAGTTGTGTGTCTGAATACCTGCTGGGGTCAGAAAGAAGATGGAGCCAGGCTCTTCTCAGGTGATCCAGAGAGCAGACAAGGGGCAATAGGCACAAACTGAAATGCAGGAAATTCCACTTAAACATATCTTTTTGTAATTAAAAGCTTTATTTATGGGAATGATGGCCAAGTACTGGAGCAGGTTGCCCAGACATGTTGTGGAGTCTCCGTCCTTGGAGATATCCAAAACCCAAGAGTACACAGCCCTGAGCAACCTGCTGTAGGTGACCTTGCTTAAGCCAAGGGTTGGACTGGATGATCTCCAGAGGCCCCTCTCACCCCAGCCAATGTGTGGTTGTGTGGTCCTGCTCCATCATCCCTCCCCAGTTCCTGCTGGCATCTGACCTGCTGGCACTCAAAAAAATGTGTATATTTTGGCAGATTGTTTCTGGTGTTGTTTCTTTGGCTTTGAAGACCCTGGGCCCTCCCCTTAGTGACCAGTGTCAGGTGAGATGGATGTCGCAAGTCAGCTAACATGCAATAAAGGAGCACATTACCTTTGGCGTTATGAGTGACAGATGCAGGAGAAATGAACCTCTCTTCCTTAATTATCTACGTGGATGCTGACTTACCTCTCAGCATCACCCATTAGGTTCCTGTGACTGGCACTGTTTCTGATGAAGGCAGCTGCAAGTCACCCAAACTGCATCTGGAAGGTTCTTGTGCCATGTCTTTAGGCCTCGGCATCTTGCAGTGAAATTGTGACTATTTCCAAAATCTGATACCATGAGAGAAGGTTGTGGTTTCTTGCTACTAGCTGGAAAAAGCAATTATCATTTGCTAGGCTTACAACATGGCTTGTGCGGCTAGTATTTGAAGGCATCACTCGACTGAAATGTCCTTCTGTACCAGTCTGCAGAAGCAGCTGCCACAGGAAGTTTCTTTATTTCATAGTTTCCTCCCACAGAGAGTACATCAGATTGTGTGATATACTGAGAGCAGTAGGGAGCAGAAGAAAAAGGACAGAAAAAGAGCATCCTTCCAAAACCTCAGTCTCAGTGTTGGAGGAAAAGCATCTGCAGGCCTCTGACTAAAGCAGATGGGGGTTTAGTCCTGGTAGCAACATCATGGCCAGCTGCTGGCATCTTACCTGGAGCTGCACTGCTGCGTCCTCTGCTGCACCCCTCAGCTGCATACCACTCTTGATCCCAGGGGGATATCAGAATGTTAACCACAGAACCAGAGGATGGTTCTGTGGATGGAAGGGACCTTTGAAGACCATCTGGTCTAACGCCCCTGCCATGGGCAGGGACACCTCCCACCAGACCAGGTTGCTCAAAGCCCCATCCAGCCTGGTCTTGAACACCTCCAGAGATGGGTCATCCAGCTTGACTGGGCAATCTGTGTCAGTGCCCATCTGCCATCTTTCAATTTAAATCCATTGCCCCTGCACAGCAAGCCTACATGTCTGACAAGTTGTGCTCTCTCCTGGCTTCATGGCCCATCTGAAGTTACTGAGCACTTGCTACGGTGTCCACATCACACACCCATAGCAAGGTCAGTAGCGTGGGACAGGACTGGGGACCCTGTTTTAGCAAGGCCATGGGCAATGACCACTGGAGATCTCCCCCTGGTACAGTATGTGTCCTGCTTGTTGGAGGGTATGATGCATTAATTGAAGGAACAAGCAGACCGAAAGAAGCAGGAATCTAAATCTGAACTTGGCACCGTGTGAGGCTGAGCAGCTCATTGCCTTGTGTGTCTGGGAGCTGAGAGACTTTGTCCTAAATAGTCCCATAGTAACACACCAGCAAATTCACACCAAGACTTCAAAACATCCTGATGAGGATACACAGGAGAAATAGATCAAAACCAAGAATAAGCATTTTGAAATTGAAATTGAGCAGTTATGCAAAATGTAATCACAATTCAGTTGGCTTTTCAAAGGGAGGATGTGGCTTCAAGCTTTTGTTTTGTCAAGTGAAGAAGACAGGAGGGAAAGCTTTGTTCTGGTCACTCCTAATTGCTTCCTCTGTGACTATTTGAGGTGTGCAGAGGAAAAGGGCGAGGATGGGAAGTGGCTGAGGGCACAGCACTTTTGGGATGTTGCTGGTGCCCACGGCAGCTCTAGGGAAGCCACTGGTGATGGGCAGAGCCTAGGCTGGTTGGACAACCACAGCATCCCACAGGCACTGGGGTCTCACATCTGTCTCCTCCTGGGATGGGTCACAGGCTCACCTCACCGGCCAGGTGCAAGGAAAAGCAGCAGGAGAGGAAAGCAGGAGAAAAACAGTGGTGGTGGGTGGAAGAAATGCAAGAAAGGAGAGTTGCCACATCCTGGGCCAGCACCCTTTCAGAGGGACGAGTGGTGGTCAGGAACCTCCCAGAGCATAGCTTTGTGGTGGTTGTACTCAGCTGGGCAGCTGAACTCCAGCACAGCCACTGTCTCACTTCCCTCCCATCCCTCAAAAGGAAAGGGAAATCCTCTCCATGGGCTGCAGCTCCTGCCCGGGGCCTGCTCCTGTGGGGGCTCTCCATGGGCCGCAGCCTCCTCCAGGCCACATCCACCTGTTCCACCAGGGGCTCCTCCACGGGCTGCAGCGTGGAGATCTGCTCCATGTGGGACCCATGGGTGCAGGGGGACAGCCTGCTCCACCAGGGGCCTCTCCACAGGCTGCAGGGGAACTGCTGCTGGGTGCCTGGAGCACCTCCTGCCCTCCTGCTGCACTGACCTTGGGGGCTGCAGGGCTGGCTCTCACTCCTCTCCCAGCTGCTGTTGTGAAGCAGATTTTTTTCCCTTAAACCTGCTCTCCCAGAGGCCCAAGCAGCATCACTTACTGGCTCAGCTCTGACCAGTGGTGGGTCCCGTTTGGAGCTGGCTGAAACTGGCCTTTATCTGACATATGGCAGCTGCTGGACTCTTCTCACAGAGGCCACCACCCCTGCAGCCCCCTGCTACCAAAACCTCACCATGTAAACCCAGTACAAGCTTTATGCATCACAGGGTTGTTAGATCTCCCAAACAGCAGGCTGCAGGGAGCCAAGGCCAGCAAGACCCTGCCTCACAGCTCAGGGCACACTCCTGTCCCATGAGAGCCACTGGTCCATTTGGTGGACAGCCCTGCTCATCCACCTTCATTCTCATTAGGCCTGTTTAGCATTGGTCACTTCAGGGCAATGGGTTTCCAGTCCCATGCACGCATTTAACAAGTTTTCAGCCTGGTCCTTGGGCTGTATCAGTTGAACCGTGTTGTTCAGACTAAGCCAGTCCCCCTTTTGCAGCTTTTCCTGTTGACATTTGCACCTGGGACATCCTGGAGCTCTCATCCACTTTTGGCAGCAGAACTTGTATGAGAGGTCTTTTTTTTTTTTTTTTTTTTTTTTTTCAGTAGCTGCTGTAATTATAACTGTGTGTTTTTTTTTCCTTACACCTTTTCTGAGCAAAAAAAAAAATCTTGTCTGAACACAAAAAGCAAAACCTGGTGACGAGAGCAGCCCTCCCCAGAGCAGTGACCTTTTCCACCACATTTTTGGAAGACAGCAGCCAGAGTAACAGATCTGACTCAGACTGACGAGGTGGTGTTCAGAAGCAGAGATTAAGGAAAAAGTGTGAATTAAATGAGGTTCGATGTGTTAAACAGCAGGCACTTCCCAAGCGTAAATATTTTGGCACCAAACTTTGTGATGGTTTTAATCTACACAAAACAGTGAGACCAGACCAGGCACACACCTGTCCCATCCCATGGTATGAAAAGGTATAAGTACCTGCTTTGCTTGGGAATCTCAATCATTTTCAGCAGGTTTGGGTCTAGTTCAACCACAGGAGCTCCACAGGTCCCCTCCTGTCCCCAGCACAGCTTGCAGCCACGCTCTGGCTCAGCTGGTGCTCATCCCTCACCTCCTGGGCCCCTGCCAGCGCCAGCCCCACCGCTGCCATCTCATCTTCCAGGCATGCTTGGATCCAACCTTCCTGGGTGCCCTCGGCCCTTTTCCCCAAAAGGGCTGGCACAGCTGATACCCAAATTGCACCACAGCCCCTGCCTGATAGTGGCCTTGCGGCAGTTATATTTGTTTCCTGGCGTGTTTTCCTTCAACTGGTATAGAAGAATGCAGGCACAAATAATGATTTTTTTTGCCTCCCCTTCTTTTTATTTAGTGCCTTGTGTGTTGGTAATTGCGGTCTCCTTCTTTTTCATTCAATGTTTCTACCTGGCACTAGAGGGCAGAAGAAAGGAGCTCAGAAGCTCCCAGCCGAGGCCTGGCTCTTCTCAGCCGCTATCTGAGGGTGCAGAAATAAATCTGGCTTGAAAGGCTTCTCCCTCTGCCCATTACGGACGTGTTTCAAGGGCTTCATGTCCCAGCCTCTTTAGCACTATTAAAGTTTAATAGTTAAATGTTGCATTTCAGAGGTAGTACAGTACAAAGCGACTCTACGTGCTCATCTTCAGCGCCGATGCAGCACCGCTGTTTGCTCTGAGCGTAAAGTGGGCATCAGTGGCTTCTGCAGAGTGGGAAACAGCCCTGTGTGATGGAAAATGGGTTTTCTCTCACGGTGACTGTCTGCAAGGTGAGATGGGTGGTTTGCAGCCCCATGGCACGGGGGACATAAGCGGGGGGCACATCAGTGGCAGAGCCAGGTCAAGAGTCAGGAAATACCAGCTTGTAACAGGCTCGAGGGATCCCTCATTTAAATCAGTGCCGATCTGGGCATTTTGTGGTGCACTCAGCCGGACACCTCATCACATGCTGCTCGTCTGTGCCAGAGCATACACTGTCCAAGAACCTCCCAGGCTGCAGCGCAGAGGATTAAGCCTCGTGCCACCATCTCCCAGCTCCCCACCTGCCTTTGTTGGAAGGAGAAAAGAGCATGTGAGCCGGCACCGCGTGCTCGGTCAGGAGCCCTGACACTGCAGGGACCTTTGCTGCCTTCTGCAGATAAGGAGGTGTGACCAAGGGACAGCTGCTGAGGCTTCAACGCCGGCCGTGTCCTGGGCCGAGGAGAGGAAGAAGCCCACCGAGCTGGGCCAAGGACGGATGGCTGCAGAACAGCAGCTTACTGTTTTACACTTCTATTGAATTAGACTGTTTCATTTTTCTTCTGATCTTTGCAATGTCTGTAATTAACATACATAAGCAGTCAACTAATTGGCAAAAAAGCCTAAAAGTATTCTTCCTTCGTATTTGTCATTCAGTTCGCCTTTGCAGTGTCCCCCCACTAGGCTGAGCTGGCCTGCCAGTTGTGTGTAGTGGAGAGAAACTGAATAACTTAAATTCAGATGAAACTGCACTGAAAAGAGTTTTCACAGTCTGGCACACTTTGAGATTACAAATGTTACTCCATTTTCCATCGAGGAAAATAGATCTTTCATATACTGACAGTAAAAAGGACACCAAAAGTGCAAGTAAAATGTTATACTGGACAGGACACATTTTGTGGAGTAGCTGAGACTGGGTTTGTTCTCTACAGCTGTTATATGTAGCTTTTCAATAAAAGCACCCTATTTTCCAACAACAAACAAAATGCTTCAGTCTTTCCTGACTGGAGAAAAAGCCTGTCAACCCCCTGAGAATGTCTCACTGCAGGAGCACCAAATGCAGAGCAGACTGGGGCTGAACCGGCCATCCCATACATGTCTCACTGTGATTCCTAGATTCCCAGGAATTCTGTAATTTGATGTCAGTGTGCTGATATTTGCATCCTGAGGTTAATTTAGCAGCAGTGCAATGCTGTCTTGGCCCTAGGGGAGATAAAAGGGAGGACAGCAGCAAGGGAGGGGTGTTTGTTGCACCTGGAGCCTTCTTTACGCATGGACAGACAACACTTCTGCAGTGAAGTAGCAAAGACTGCTGTCTTTCTGAAAGAAAACCTCAGGAAGTGGTTAACCATTGCCACACACTCATATAGGAATCTTCAGGTGACCAAATAACCCCTAGGCTGAAATCTACCTGTTGTTCAGTAAATAAAAGGGGTTATTCAGTAAATAACACACACCTTTAGGGAAATTTGGATTTTTTTACTACCTGCCAGCACTGCAGGGAAACGACTAGTAGGGTGACCCTGTCCTGAGCTCACTCTCGGGAGCAAGCGCACACCCTTCCCAGCATTTCTGGAGCCCAGGAATCACCAGGTCTTCTGACTGTCAGAATTAACCAACACTTGGTTGGTTAATACCATAAACTGCTCCATGGAATGTTTTGCACCTTTCCATCATATCTTTTTGCTTCAACTGGGAGCTCTTTAGGACAGGACTTTATTCTTTCTGCTCTTTTATCTTCCACTCAAGGGACTTCTGATAAGGTGAAAACATGAAGGAGGATGTCATAGGCTGCTTTGATTTGTACTTCCTACAGAACTGTAGCTTCCCAAATCCCCTTGCAGTATAGTGTAAATGTTTCAGTGGGGCCATGCCACAGGATGAACTTAGCCCAGACTAACCCGGGTTTTGTCCAGCCCAACACACCGGCATAGGGTTAGGTCTAACTCGCTGCAGCATCTCTAGCACAGGAAAGGCATCACCGTGGTTTGTTGTACCACAGAGTGCTCCAGGCAGCTGCAGAAATGCAACCTGGATGAACAGTGCATGTTTGCTGGGGAAAAAGGGAAGCTGGGGACCTGCCGTGCCAGCAGTCCTGGCAGTGGTGCTCCCCAGAGAGGAGATGCTGGACAGACATCTGGGCACTGGGCAGACAGACACGGGCATGAGGAAATGCTAAGAAATGCTAAGAAATCTTTCTTTCTTCATCACCTTTGTGTTTCAGAGACCGGTGCTGGTGGGGCAGCTGGGTGCTGGTTGGCCCAACAGGCTCCTTCCTTCACGAGACGTAACTCGGTGCCGGGGGCTCCTTCTGTGCAAGACTGCGAGGGGAGGAAAATCTGTATCTCTGAGCAACCATCACTGTTTCTTTTTATTTTATTTTTTTCTTTTTTTCTTGTTTATTTTTTTTTGAAGGCTAAAGATAGACTCCATATGGGCTGTACGCAGTGCGGTGTGACCATACATACCCTGGATCTTTCCTCTCAGCCTTTTTTCAGGCAGCAGTAGGCCTATGGGAAGTGGTTGTCCCAGTGATGGGCTTACTCCTCCACCAGCCTTGACCATGAGTGCATTGGGTGGCTTCTCAGGCAGGTCAGAACAACAAACACCCCTTTATTTATCAACTGCAACTTACAAATCTGACCCGTTGCTGCAAGTTGTTCTCACCAGTCCAGAGAGATGTGCACAGGAAGGGAAAACAGGGATGGTTGGCCTCCCACAGCAGCTGGGATGGATGCAGGGGAGGATGCTGAAGCAGGTCCCGATGCCTAAGGCCACCATAGCCTCCAGTGTGACATGACAGCATGGCCACCTTCTTCTTCCTCCAGGAGGAAGGACAGCCAAAGCCAAGGGATGTATGGGGATGATGGGTGGGAATGGGACCCTAACATATGATCACAGTCACTTCATCAGTCACAGCCCCTTCCTCACCCATTTTGGGGGATTCTTACCCCAAACCACTCTGTCCCCATGTGATGGATGTGCAGGGCTTCCTCTGTGGGGAGGCAAGCATTTGGGGATTGCTGAGTAACTCATCCCAGCCTGGAAATCCAGAAATGAAAAGAAAACCCCATCCGTTCCATGTGTTTTTGCTGAAGTGGCTCTAGTTGCAGGGCTGATACCACTACTACCGTCTGGTTACAGAAGATAAACTATTCCCACCTGACTACTGATTGTTATCATTTCCATGACATTTTTTTCAACAGCCTTTGTCATCTGCAGTCTTCTGCTGAAATGATTTCTGGAGGGATGGAAGACTCTTCTGGGGGATGGCAGACACCAGGCCAGGAGTGGGAAGCTTTGCTTCTGTCTGGCCTTGGCTTTCCCTTGGCATTTCAGCACCTCAGCTAGACAGACAGACGGTGGCTCTGTGGAAAGGCGCTGCTGAGCCCTGTTACAGCTGGGCACCCAATGCTTTGAGTGTTTCGCATGTCCCAGGTGTGAAAAACAGAGCAGACACTGGGATGAAGCAGGCTGATGAATGGTTGCTGTAACAGGGAAGACACGAGCCTGGCTAGAAGGGAAGCACTCTGGCCACGGGGTGCTGTTACGGCATGGCAGCATTGTGCCGTTCTGTGGCTCTGGCTCAAATGTTCGTGTGCTCGAAGCCTGGTCCCAGTGGAAAACACAGGATGAACGTGCAAGGCGGCAGGAATTGCAGAAGTCAAAACCCAGGGATGGAGACTTCCTCATCCGATCATGTATGAGGCAACCACGGCATTTTTAGGGAAATCATCAGTCATAGCTTGGAGGTACTTAGAGGCACAGCAGTGCCAAGTCGTAATTTCACTTTTCCCTGGGTATCCTTAGTTGCTGTCTGTGTTTTTGGATCCCAAGGAGCTGCTCTCAGTGAGAAGTGCTACTCAGTGCAGGACAGTCTCTCACCGGCTGCCCTGTACAAGCAGGATGTTTTCTCCTGGGGTGTTCCTGATGCGCCTATAGAGGTGCATATCCTGGAGACAGCCACCTGCACACAGCCCTTCTCCACTGCTAGCCTTCTTTTCCCTTACCTACTGAGCTGTGAATTCCCTCATGCACCAGTGGAGCTACCGCTCATTAAAACTAATCAGCTGAGCAGATGCTGAGGGCAACAATGGGCTGGGAATAAAGGGGACTTTGGCCATACATCACCAGAAAGCTCTGCAGCAGACTCGTGGACCTCACCGAGTTTTCACTCTGTTCCCAACCGGCATGCAAAGCAGCTCCACCGGGAAGGGAGCAGTTCAACCAGGACAAGGAACCTTAAATTACAAAGGCCTGATTTCCAAATAACCCAAAAGAAACCCATCACATGAAATATCCCCCCCACCCCCAACAAAATTTGCAACACAGTAATGGATGGGAGTGCAAGGCAGCCTAATCCTACTGCCACCACAGCTGTAAGTGGCAAAACGACAGCTCTGCCCCTGTCCAAGAATGTGTATCTGTGGTACAGGAGGCTAGGGAGGATACTGTCACTTCCAGTAAGTTGATGTACGTTGGAGCATGGAGGAACCGAGCCTACATTAAGTTAATCTCCGACTGCACAAATAACTCAGGGCCAAATATAGCCTTCAGTTGCATTAGTGTAACATCAGCGGGTGGAAGGGGCTTTCTGGATTGCAAGAGGGAGGATTTGGCCCTTAGGAGGCTGTAATGGGAAGAAGGGAAAGTGAATGCCATTAGCTGCCTTTGCGGGGGGATTGCTGGTGGTTTCTGTGCTGCTCCAGATGGCACGCTGGTGAGAGCCCGAACACGCAGCAGGGCAAGGCTCGACAGCCAGGCAGCTGTGCAGGAGCACACCGATGGAAATGTATCAGCAAAAGGCGGGGAGGTAAAGCCATGTTTGCTAAGCCCATTTTTTCTAATGATTCCAATTAAAAGTCAGCATAGCGGTAGGTGCATTTTTAGCATGTCAAGCATACCCACGGCTTTTCCGGCAGGGGTGTATAAGGGGGCTTCAAAATTTCATCTGTTTACCTTGGTGAAGCTGCCTGATGCACTCTCACGTCAGATCCTGAACAAATACATTTTCACTCCTAGCACCATTTTGTCCTTTTGTTGTATAACTTTAATTTTTAACAAAACCACACGGCCTTTTTTTGCTCATGATTCACATAGGCAGGTTTTTGAAATGTTGTATTTTTGATCAGTATTTGATTTGGTTACCAAACAGAAAAAAATATATATATATTAATAAGGTCTTATTTGAATACAGAAAAAAAATCTGGAGACATTTTTATCAAACGAGCTCAGACAGCTCCAGAAATTAATTCTCTCTCTCTCTCTTTCTCTCTCTCTGGTTGGTTATTGCTTGTTCCTGTGTTTTGTTGTGTTTGGTTTTTTTTTTTTTTTTTTCCTTCTTTTTCTTTGTTCTTTTATGTGTGTGTGTATATATATATGTGTATATCATTTTTTAGCCATGCATCCAAATGTTTCACAATCAGAGCTGTGCAAACAGCACTTTAGTAGTCAAGCTGAAAAACTAAGGGACTGAGAACCAGATGCATTTGGAGCTGAGATGAACCCAAATATTTCATTGGGAGCTAATTTTTAACCCCTTTAAGAAATCAGCTCAACATCAAACATGAAGAAACATTTCCCTTGGCAAGGTCATGAATCCACCTCTCCTGACTCTTTTAGTTCTCTGGAGCACTTTGCTGGGCTTCATTCCCCCGAGCTGCCCTCTGTGGAGGTGAATGAGCGAGTGCAGGGAGGAGAGCTGATAACAGCGCAGGATAAGGCAGGACAGTTTGGGAACAGATTGCCTGGGGCTGTAAATTAGGAGCGAGGCCAGGCTGGAGGATTAAGGTCTGAGTGTCCTCCTGCATTTTGTGAGTTCATCCAGATTTCCACACCGGGGATCTGTCCTTCTGTAATTAATGGGCCTGGCGCTCATGTGTGAATGGGAAGCTTGTGAACATCCTCCTCTGGAGCCAAACTTTTATAGCCCTGGGGCTCAGCTCTCCTCAGTCTTGGTGTCTCTAAGAGCAAGTTGTTCATTCTGTGGGGCTGCCAAAAGGAAGCACTCGGGTCTGCTGGGAGACCTGATGCAATGTCAGAACAAAGATGCTGAACCCTCAATTCCCAAATCTCCAAATTCCCTGAATTCCATGTGTCTTCTCTTTTCTGCTTCCCATCTCCCTCTGTGTTCCTCTCCCTGGCTCAACACGCTCAGAGCTCCATTTAACCAGGTGTCTTTCAGTGGGTTCCTTCTTTTGCCCCCGAGAACCTTGTTTTTCCTTTCTCAAGCTCGGAGTGGATGGGGCAGCTCCTTCCCTCCTCCGCAGCCAGCAACAGGGGGTGGCATGGACCCCCTTTGCTTTTTATGTGAGTGGTACAAGGGTCACACAGTAACATTTGTTTCCCATATAACCGTGACTGCTGATGAGGCTCAAATGTATAAGGCCTTTTTGCATGTTTACTGTGGTCTTAGTGGTTTCTGAAGCAGACCTGATTCTTATACCCTGCAAAAGTCACGAACTGATCTCCCTCGTTCACAACACCAACCCCAGGCTTTTCTTCACCGCCCTATTCTCTGGCATATCCCATGCCTACAGCGTTTCTCTATCTCCCATCAGCAACTCTTTTTCCTTTTCCAAGCCTACTCCTTTCTGTTTACTTCACTCCATCATCTCCCTGCTTCTCTTTACATCTTTTTTTTTTTTTTTCTCTGTTTTGCCACCTTTCCTCTGTTTGTATTTTCAGTAACCTCAATCTTGAGGTGGGGAAGAAGGAATAAAAATAACAACAAAATCCCTTACTCCTTTCATTTTTTAGATCAAAGATGACTGAGCAACAGAGGGGGAGAATTCAGGGCAGCCTTTGATGCACGGTATTGATGTTGGCTTAGCATGAAAATCCCCTTGTGCTATATTTGGGCCAATTACCATAGGTCCACACAATTAACCTGAGACACACTAGCCCCATGTGAAGCAATGTAATTTAAGGCCTAGGGAGGTTAATTCAAATCTTAGATGTTGCTATGATAGGAGATTACTTACCCCATCTCATTGTATTTGCTAGGAATCTTCGTGCTGAAAATGTTGATATTCCACCAAAGCTGTGCTCGTGCAGCATGCCTCTCGCTGTGACATGAGATTGCCTGCCCGCACCGTTGGGCTGCGAGAGCTGGAACTGGGTTGTTTCTACACTGGAGGTGCTTTTGCTCTTACGCCTTCTAGCTCCCCATGAGAAAACCTTCCCAGACTCCTAAAACAGCGTCTGCGTTTCTGCAGCATTCTTATAAAAAATGCAACACCACCAAACCTCTTTGTGATCCTGGTTCGGTTGGACTTTCTCTTTTTGTTCCTTGTACAGAAGTTCTGCTGGCAAGATTGGTCAAGACAAGCCGTCACATGGCAGAGACGGGAACCTCTCAGGCTGCAGTGCAGATTGGCACAGCTTCATCTCTAAGGGATGCCGGGGTTTTCTGACTCTAGGCACTCCTCAGAAAACACAGTATTACTGTAGCTATAAATATAATTCTTCTGTAAATGAACAGACTTTATTTCTCGCCTGCCCTGTAATGAATTAGTGCTACTCCTGGCACTCCCCACACTACATCAGCTGTATGGAAGGAGGGGCTTCTGCTTCAGACAGAACCAGACGGAGCTCCAAAGTAGAAAGGGAATGCAAAGAAGGTGGGAACAGGGACAGGCTGCCCAGCAGGAATACAGGAACACCGCTGAAGCCTGTAGGGATAGAGTTAGGGAACCCAGAGCCCAGCAGGAATTGCACGTTGAGTTGTGTTACTGGGAGCGCAGCCAGCAGGTCGAGGGAAGTGGCTCTGACAAGTCCTGAGTGGAGGAATTATGAGACTGCACCAGTGTCCAGTGAGGAGCTTCCCAGCACAAGACACTGGCACACGAGCGGAAAGTTACCAAGACAGAGAGACATTTTTAATTCCCAGGCCTTAGACCGTAATTTGGTTCTGTAGGATACCATGGCTTGGATCCACAAAACAATGTATTCAGCTGCCTAGCTCTCTTTGGGATTGTTGATTCAGAGCTGATGTGAGAAAAGACCCCTCTGGGGTTTGCCTCCTCAGAGCTGGCTGGTGTTTCCACAAGATCAGGCATGCAGGCACCTAGGAGATGGCTCCCCTCTCTCCTACCACCTCTCTTGCCTCCTACTTCTTTACATCTGGTTCTCTTGACTCTCCCCTGCCTTTTTTTTTTTTTTTTTTTTTTTTTTTAAGGACGGATCTGGTCACATCCATCCCATGCTCTGGCACTGATTCAGCGTTAAAAGCCAGCCCGAAGTACACTAGCCTCCAGAGGAGGGGTCTGGATTTGCAGTCGAGCAAAACGCCTTTGCAGGTGTCCTGACACTCCTCCTGGAAGAGCACAGACAAGGTCTGGACAGCATCAGAGCCAGATCCTGTACACATTCCATCTCCTGGGACTGCAGAAACTCTTTTTATTGCTTGTAGCCTGGCACGGGGCCTGCTGGCACACACAGCTCTCCTCCTCTTTTGTGGGCTTGGAGCAACTGGCAATTCTTTTATCTCCATCTGACAGGTCTACAGTCAGACCTTGTTGGACAGCTGACATGGTTTCCTACCAGGCTCTTCTCAGGACCTGAAGTTTGTTTCTGCAATTAGGTTTCTTCTGCTGGAGAAGGAAACGTTCATCTCAAGTCCTTGGGGCATAATTCCATATATCCGTCATGGACACACCTCTTGTGGGCTGGAGGTTCCTTATCTCTTATTCCTTTCATGCGCTCAGAGGCTATGATGAGAGCTTTGTCAGCACTTCTACCTTTTGTCCTTGCTTCTCCTAGGTGCACAGTCAGTTGTTTCACAGGAGGTGCAATCCTACTCCAGGCTGAACAGAGCAAAGGTTTTTTAGATGGGCCCAGGTCGCCTTTGAGATTTCAGGAGGTGACTTGCATCGCTGAATTCAGCAGCGGTATTGAAGTGTGAGTGCCATCAACACAAAAGCCCTTCTTTTTGGCTTTGTTGAGGAATTCACCTCAAATGGAACAAGTTTGCTTTCTGCCTTGGTCCTGTGTAAAACAAAATGTATAAGGAAAACACATATTTTTACCTCTTTGTATCTTGGCATATGGTAGCCATGGCTCTCCTCAGCCCTTCTCTTGTTTATTGTATCACTTCTTATTCTAGGTTTGGCTTCGACCATATGGAGAGAGTTTTATCAGCTTATTTGTTTGCAAAGCACCATGTACACTGACTGGGCCTTATAAATCTAAAGTGTTTCAGCAGGCTTCAGATGGTTCATTACGTACGGGATCGTTAAAGCCGGGAGATAGGCAATAAATAGCCTCCTAAATCACCCAGCCCAGCCCCTGGCAGCGGGCTATCTCTTTTTGTGCTCATCACAGGCCACTTCACCTTGCTGAACCGGCCCAAACCCCATGGTGACCCACCATCGATTCTATAAGCCAGCTGGTGGCAGAACACAAGGACGAGCAAACATCAGCCCTGCTGCCGTAGGAGAGCTGCGTGTCCCCTGCCACCCACACCACATATCGCCCTCATCGTGCGTGGCACCAGGAACAGCCAGGGCTGCACGGGCGAGGTGGGGAAGCCATCCTGTCCCCCTGGGGACAACAGCTCCGTGTCACAGCTCAGGCAGCCAGGGGAGCCCCCAGAGAAGGAGGTTGGTAAATTTGCTGGGTTTTATTCCATTGCAGTTTTGCAGATAAAAAGAAGACTTGAGTCCCCAAGGCTCTCCATCTGGCACCTTTCACGAGCACTAAATTATTTAGTAAAGAAAGTCTTTATATGTTCAGTGCTCCCTTTCTGTATCTGACGTGGCTCACCCAAAGCCCTCTTGAAAATAAAAATGTCTGAAAATAATGATTTCTTAAAGTAGTCTGAGTCCCACATGTTTTCAGAGTTCATATCTGTTGACCTTCAGTCACTATTCATTAATAATGCCAAATCTATCCAGTATTAAAGACAGAATTACAGCCATTGTAATAACCTTGTCTTTGTTAATTGCCTCTGCAGCAATTTGGATGTCTTAGCAGGTACGGTGGAAGTGCTTTTCTTCGTAAATAGGGTATGCATTTCTTGTTATATTCTGCAATTTTCTTAAGCATAGTTGCTAGTTGCCATTTTTCTATGCAAAATAGTTTTTTTTTTTTTTTTTTTTTTTTCCCTATTCCTCATGTTCTTCCAGTTCTATATAGAGAAGGAACAGGCTGCTGAGCTTCACATCCTCCATCCTCAAAAACCGATTGGTACGTATGGGCAGACAATTTGAGAAGTCTTCAGAGGAACCTGATTTAAAACCGGATTGTTTGGTATTTTCTAAAAAAATAAATTTAAAAAAATCAAAAAACAGAAGACATGCCTCTGTTAGAGCAATTCAGGTGAGCTACTTATCACCAGTGGTGTTTCTGAAAGCTGTTATCCCTTTTCCTTATGTCTTCTCCAAACACAAAGGATACAAATTTAAAAAACATATATGAGTGCTGCTTTGAATACTCACAAACTCCCAATGTGCCTGTGCTAATGGTGCCTGGCCTGTGGGAATCAGTGATGGGATGCCTGATTTTGGGATCCTTCAGGGAGGTGGGAGGCTGTTCAGACTGGCAGCAGGGTTAGGGTCTGCTCGCTGGGACCACGGGAGTGTGAGGTTGGGTGCCAGGAGCAGCCTCAGTGGCTGAGCAGCCTTCTTCTCAGATAAGCACACGTTTATGGTCGAGGAAACTCTTCTGCCAGACTTTGTTGAGTTTGTGTGGGAGAAAGGGACAGTGCAGACTGCAGATGCTCAGAGGAGCCTCGTGGAAAAGCGCTTTTAATGAGCCACGAGATGTGCTTTTGAACCTGAAAGAGCTCATTATTTCTCTGTCCAAGTCTAATCTAAGTATTTACTCTCATCAGAAGCCCTATTCAGTAGGTTCTTACAGCCATTGAAGTCCATAGGAGTTAAACACATGCTTCAGTGCTTTCAAAGCCATAGTCTTTCATTTATTTATTTATTTATTTACTTCAGTTCCTGTGTTCCTCGCAGGCTGTGTGTACCATAGCAGCACCAACAAGTCAGCTTGTCGTTCCCTGCTTGTCTGTGCCCTGTGCCAACTCAAACCTCACAAGAGGTCACAAGGAAACACCGTGCAAGGCGCTTGGCCTGTGAAACGCACACAGAACAGGTCTTCAAAGGCTGGCAGGGCATTTTGTCACCAGGCACCCACTCACGATGTGTTTGGGCAAGGTCCCAGCCTGGGAGAAGCAGGCAGAAGGGTGCTGGGACTGAGTCCCCTGTGCAAACGCCGACCTTGCCAGCTGCCCCTGCCTTCCCTTCACATGAGGGCACACGGTGAGATGGTTCCCATGTCCGTGGCAGAAATAAGCAGCAGCTTATTTTTGAGAACAGCACTGTTCTCTCCCCCCCATCCCATTTATTCATTTCATGGTAGAAACGGCTTAGCTACAGCCTAGTGATTTGGGTTTCCTGGAAATCATCCGCTTGGTCTCTTTGACAGAGGATGTGGTGGATAAACCCTAGTCCAGGTTAGAAAGCTGCGTATCTGTTTGGAGCAGAATTTGCCTCTTAGTTGAGACCACTGCCCTGACAAGAGCAGTTGCGTTTAGAAAGCAAGAAGCACAAAAGGTGCTACAGCAGCCAGAGCCCGATATGGGAGAACTGGGCTGCTTTGAAAGAGACATATTTACCATGCTCGCCTCCTCAGGGTGCAGGCTGTACCCAGGAAGGCACAGCTCTGGCTTTCTAGCATGGAGAGCATTTCAGAACCATCACTAGGAGCACCAGGGGCTTACAGGGGAACACTGGGCTCAGAGACCTTCCTGAGCTTATCAGAGAGCAAATGAAAAATGACAGCTTCTGGAAACGTGTCTTTGGGGAGCTGCATAGATAAGGGACAGGAGCATTGCAGGGGCTTGTAGGTGAAAGCAAATCAGTTCGGGGCTCCTGGGCACCGTGCCTGCACCACCATCCCTCCCTGGGCACCTCCGTCCCCGGCACTGGGTTTTCTGAAGAGATTCAGCTGCTGTTTGGGCAGCGGGCACAGATGGAGTCTCAGACGTGCCGACAGCAGCCAGCAGCCCCTGCCTTGGAGTGGCGGCTGGGTCTCCTTCGCCACACAGGCAGGGCTTCCTCGGGAGCTGCGGTCCCTGCGTCTATCTGCTGCAGCCCTGCCTGGTACAGGCACATTAGCATCATTTAAGGTGATTACGCCTTTGATCTTGTCCAGATTTATTCAATACCAAATGCGGAGCTCTGGGAGAATTCAAGGAAGAATTGACTTTCTACTGAACCCTCTCCAGAGGCTGAGGTCTGTCGTAAATCACCTTTTGGAGTCGCCAGCACCTCGGCAGAAGGACTGAGCTTGCCTTCAGTGCTCCCTGTCCCAGGGTTTAGTGCCTCAGCCCTGGGATGGGCCCTGCCCGGTTGGAGCTGGCCCTGCTACGTTCTGAAGAATCAGGAAAAACAGCACCAAATGGCACCTGAGATGACGTGGGTTTTGCTTGGGGGCTAGCTCTTTGTTCTGCCTCGGCACCCCCAGTGCTGTGATGCCTAGTGTCTACCCATGACCCCAGGCACTGCTCCACTGAGTGTTTTAGTAATTAGAATTATAAAAAATAATTAAAAAAAAAAAAAGGAAGAAGAAGAAAAAAGAAAAAACACGCCATTCAGATATTTAACAATAAGGCCTTTTAATTTTAACTTTAATTTCCTTTGCAGCTGGAAGGCTATGTGTATATGTATACCACCCTCACTGCAGTGCAAGATGTTTGTTATCCGGATGTGTGTTTGAGAAGAGCAGGGGCAGATTTACTACACAAATAAACAAGTGGAGGGATGAATGGAAACACTGTTCAATTGGATCCTCATTGATAAAATACCTGTCACATACCTAGACTAAAGCACACAGACATGCTTGTACAGCAACATGGCAAGTGGCCCACTAATCATATTCAAAGTAAGTCCTAAAAAGGAAAATTTCTACAGTCTTCAAATCTATAGAGGAGCAGATGGATGATGGTAAACTCTAAGTGCTTTACTGGCTGCCTGCCTGCCATCCTCTGAACAAGGGCTAATAATAATATCACTTAAAAGAGCTGCTGAAAGGTTAGATGAGCTTCACCGCTGCAATTTGCAAATAATCCAATATCTGAGTTCACTACATCTTTTGCTATGGCCACGGTGGACAAATTCCTGGGTGCAGTGTGTTTATCCACTGGTATTATGGATGTGTGCTCACCTTTCCTGACGAAGGAATAACTGGAGTCGATCTGGGTCCTAGTGAACTCACTGGTGAAACACAAACAAAGTTTCACGAACTATTTCTTTTTTTTCAACAATTTGTCGTGTCTTCACTCAGGGGGCAGGGAGAAAAGCTTGCTCTGACCTTGCGGCTTTTTCTCCAGCTTTCAAGGCCTTTTTTGGTGGGGTTCAGGATCTGCGGTGTGGCACATGAGTCAAGGGAAGCACAACTCACCTGGAACTCGTTGGCAGGTTTGTGGTTAATCCTGGGCTGGTTTTCACAGCGCTGTCACAATGCACAGCCCTGCTATGGCCAGGGACCAGGGCACCTACTGTGCAAGCCCTACGTGCCCATGTGGCCAGAGGCTTTGCACTGGTGGTGGTTGCACTCAGCCTGAGTAATGCACAGCTAAAATACTGCAGCCACGTTCACCCCTAGCAAGATCCTGCTCTGAAGGAGGCAAGTGTGGTGTCCATGATAATTGTGACAAGCTCCCCTTCTCTCTCACCGCACGGCGAGCTGAGACAGGGCTCAGAAGTGCAGCACGGGGGGAGGTTTCCACGTGCTGCTGGAATGAGACAGCTGGCAAAGAGCTCTGCATATATGTGCTCCCAAATCAAGAAGTTTGATTGCCTTCTTTTTTTCTCCTTCACCTCTCACACGATCAGGTCTTTCAGACCTGAGCCATCAGCCACCAATCTGTGCTCCCTCCAGCACACCATAACATCCTCCAGGGTACCTGGACTGTGCTTCACCCTGGGGAACGGTGAGGCAGGTGGTAAATAGAAGTGGCCATTCCTGGTGCAGAATTTGCTGTGTTTACTGCTGCAACAGACTTCTGTCTAACTCGTGGACTCCTTAGTAGTGGTTTCAAGTATGGCAGGCTTTGTGCTCTGCCCTGCCATGTGGCTGGCAGCTCCCCGTGACACAGCCACAAGGCCAGTGTCCCCATGGCGTGAGGTGTGATCCAAACAGGAAGCCTGCCTAGATAGGCGGGGAAGATGGGGCGCTGAGCCTTTACTGGAAGAACTGGGAAGACAGGAGATTCCCCAAATGATCCTGCTCCCCATTTCTCCCCTTCCTGTACGGCATCTTTTGTATGGCATGTTTTGACTGAAGACCCCTGCTAAGAGGGTCATCTTCTTAACTTGCCAGTCAGAGCAATGATTACCCCAGCTGAAATCCAATAAGCACTCTATTATTTCTCTCTTAGGTGCATATTGGTGTAAAAATGCTCCTTTTGGGATTTGGGATTGATACATATTGTTTTTACAGTCACAACTAAACCTCCATCACTGGCCTGAGCACAGGAACAAGGAGAACATCCTATACCCCTTGTAGGCATCAGTCACACCAACCTTGGGGCTGCTCTGCCTTCTGCCCTGCTGGCAAGCTGCAGCCAGCTCTGGCCACCACCGAGCCTCAGCCACCATTTATCTATCTCTTACCACCAATGGATCTGAGGTATTCACGAGGCATTTATCAGCAGAGGACTGATAGACTCAGGAATTTGGATATTACTAGCTCAGTGAAACATGGAAGGCCACATTTTTACATGAGTGTCATCCTAGAAGTTACATCAGGGAATAAAATAATCTTGAAATGCCTTATTTTCAGGTATCTTCAGAAAACATCTGGGAAAAAAAAAAAAAAAAAAAAAAGAATTAGGAGCATTGGTGCCTCAAAAAATGCCTGTATTGCTTGGGTTTGTTGGAGCTGACTAGTGTAATATGGAAAACAGTTCTGCATTTCCTGAACCTGGGATCTGAAGGAGGCTAAATGGCCCATTCTGCTCATTCTGTTTATTTCTTTACTTGCTTTCCTATCTGTAATCAGCTCTTTAGAAACAGTTATCACTTCCATTTTAATTTTGAACAATCAAAAGCCATCCTCACTCCACCCTCCTTGTAGGTTCCTACTCAGACCATTGACTTTCCTGGACTGGGTCTGTCTGATCCTTTTTCCACTGTGTGTTCTGTCCGTCATGGTGTGTGTCCTGTTACTGGTACCCTTATTGTTGGCTGCTCCATCAACAGCAGCCAGGCACTCTCAGATCTCGGCCCCTGGTACACAAATTAACTAACTCTTACTCTGACCATCTACTCTAAAACCTGTTTTTGTTTGCCAGTTTGTCTCAAAACTATATTTCTCTACAGCTACCTGAAGGAGGCTGCAGAGAGGAGGGTGTTAGCCTCTTTTCTCAGATGACAAGGGATAGGAAGCGAGGGAATGGCCTCAAGTTGTGCTGGGGAGGTTTAGATTGGACAGTGTGAAGAATTTCTTCATGGAGAGGGTGGTCAAGCACTGGAGTAGGCTGCCCAGGGAAGTGTTGGAGTGTTGGAGTCCCCATCCCTGGAGGTATTTAAGAGATGTGTGGATGTGGCACTTAAGGGACATGGTTTAGTGATGGGACTTGGTAGGTCAGGTTGACAGTTGGGCTTAATGATCTTGAAGGCCTTTTCCAACCTAATGATTCTGTGGTTCTACAAAATGCAGCAGCGAGAGAGCAACGTGGTTGCTCTCTTAGTGCCAGGAATTTGGTCACTGCATGACTCCTGCCATCTCATGGGCAGGCCAGGCAGGCTGTGGTGCTCTTCACCAGTCAGAGTCACCAGCAGGTTTTTCAGTCCTCTTGCTCATCTCGCTTCCTGATACCACTATGTCCTCTCTGCCTGTTGCCAGGCAATCCAACATCACAGGCAGGGTATGCATCTGCCGTACAAGGGTTTCCTTACACCGTTGTTTAATACCAAATGGAAACAAAACAAATCACACATACACAAAAAAGAAACAACCCATGTAATCCTACACTGACCTGTGTAGAGTCATCAATATTTTCTTCCCCGTTGCATCAAGAGCTGCCAGCACTCCCTAGAGAGAGGCATTAGACCTGCACAGGGGACACATGCCAGCACATGGGCAGGCAATGAACCATGCACATAAAGGCACAAAAGCACGATGAACCACAGCAGCCTGGTGCTAGCTGGGGCATTGATTATAGACATCCAAAGGGGTTGGTGTAGGGCCGTAATATTACCACAACTGCCAATCATAGCCCATTTATTTTGATTATCTAATACTTTCTGCTGTTGAGAAGCTCAGTATTGCTGGTGTTCACAGCAGGCCTTTGAGAAGTTGCAGAAGGAACCCTTGGAGCTATGGAAATGTGTTTTCTTTTTCCATAACAAGTCATGCAGATTTTGTTACAAACTTTGAAAACAAGTTTCTCTTCTATCCTTATAGGCTTCTCCTGGAAGAATTTACTAGTGGACTCTCAAACTGATTGGTCATGACTGCTCCTTTGCCCCAAAGCATGCCTTCATCTACGCAGCAGGGCTGGGGGCACTGGGGGATGGCTCCAGACCTACCATGATGGACATAGTGCTCCATCCAGGACACCTCCAAGTGAGCATACTAAAGGCAGATGGAGTGACCTTAGCTGCTACATGAGGCCCTTACTGGTCTGACAATCAGCTCTGGATAGATCGGGTGCTGTGGAAATGGAAATAAAGACTGAGGTTCTTCAGTCCTCCCCTTTTCTTCTGCCCCCTGGTGTCCCCTCACCCTGCCAGCCGTACCCTACCCAACAGCTATGCGCAAGCACCAGGTGGTTTGGCTAGATGTTAGTACAGGTGGTAGTGGAGCTCAGTAGCCAGCATGCTCTTTCAAGTAATATGGCATAATGAATGCACACACACACAAAAAAGGACATTATAGTTAGACATAAAATGATTGAGTTTTTACTTCTTTATTTAAAATTATACAGAAAGTGACATTTAGCGATACATTGGGAGAATTCTATTTAGGCTTCAAAGTCAAGCATTTGAGATGAAGGGAAGGCATGATTAGTGTGCAACCTTAATTCTGTCCCCTATCTGCATTAAGTTACAGAATTTAATTGTCGAACCATTCATGCCTCAAGGAGAGTCCAAAATGGAAGTTCAAGAGGCAGAATCGAGACAATTTTAATGCAGCATTAATTTCCTAACTTTGTAATACACATTTTTGTACCCTGTGTATCTTTTTTTGAACATAATTTATAAGACAAAGCAAAAAGAAAAAAAAAAGAAAACTGCTGGAAGGGAAATACAGTTATTTGTGAATGGGAAACTGAGGCATGGAGAAATTAGGGAATCTATTCAACATCACAGGAAAAAAAAAAAAAAAGTGGCAGTGGAGATGAAATCAAATCCAGATTCCCAAAACAGAGCTACAGAGCACAGGAAACTGACACATGGTGGAATGATTTTGTGCAACTATTATTTAAATTAAGATGATTTTTATACACAGATTTTGTCTATAATGCCTATATTTTATGGAGCATCAGGCTGTCGCTTTTAATTTTTCCTGTATTTAGAAGGAAAAAAATGCTTATGACCTAATTCATGTGTAAGGATGACTAGAGCAATATAGGAACATCCTTCTGTATTTTCTATTCCCTGATTACTTGCCAGTCCAGGATTTTATTTGCATTCATTTTCTTCACTGAAAGATGAGTTAAAAGATTATGGCACTGGGACAAGGTCTTCCTGCTGGCCAACCTTTCCTCTACTCCACCCCTGTGATTCTGGGGACCCTTCCTTATGCAGAAGGCTTTCTGCATTTCTGGAAAGTGATGTTTTTTCCTGTTTTCCGGGAAAAGTAATGGTGCATTAATTTTACACCTCTGCAGCTGTTCACACAGAGAAGCAGAGGTGGAAGTTGGCGCTGGTGAAGAAGAAGGTGCTTCAGCTAGTTGCAGTCCATACCTGGAGGCAACTGGCCCCTTTGGGTGGCTTGAATGGTAAATGAAACAAGGGTTTCTGGGAAGCTGTTGTAAGGTCTAGCTGGGCCAAAAATCCTGTGGATAGCGGCTTTTGTGGTGTGCTGCGTGTCCTCACTGAGGCCTTTTTGGGGCCAGGATCTGCTGTGAAGCTGCTGAGAGCTGCTGTGACCTCACTGGGGAAGAAACCCAATGGTGGAAGAGACCGAGCAGCTTCAGCAGAAATGAAGTACTCTGGTTCTTTTCTTGCTTGTTTCCAAACCCAGGGGTCCTGTCACAGTCAAGGTGCCTGCAGCCTCCAGCCAAGGACAAGGAGAGTAGGGCCAACAAAGCCTGGCTCTCCCTTCTGCAACTATAGGCACTGTTCCCCCGCCTGCAATTTTTGGAGGGGACAGAAGAAGCTTATTGTTTCTATCACTTGCACCCACCCTGTGCTCCCAGCTCACAGAGGCAGCAGAAAGGCTTTTCTCAGCTGAGTTGAGGAGCTGCCTCCTCCTGATGTGTATCCAGCCCCAACCTCTCCTTGCACGGCAGGACCTGATGAGCCCTGCCCACACAGGCATCACATCAGCAACTAGAGCCCTCCTGCACACAGTTGGCAGCCAGGGCAGGGCAGCACCCAAACGACCCCCTGGAGCAGCAGAAACCTCCCTGCCATTAAAGCTAACATCCTCCAGGAACCGCAGCCCTGTGTTTTGTCCCAGCTTTCTCCAGGAAACAGCAGCAAGCCTTGGGGATTTTGTTTCATCCCAGGATGCGTTTACGCAGCCTCTGTTTGTTTGCACAGATTTGTGCTGCCGTTGGCTTTGCGATTTGTGTAAACAGCAGGGAAGCACAACTGATGAAAGAAGCACAGGGCTGTGGTGCTCGGGCAAAGAGACGGCGCTGTGCTGGCAAGGGTTACACCAGAAGGGTTAAGATGTATGCCTAAGCCAGTAGGGATAAATCAAAAAAAAAAATCTTCTCTCTTGAGCCTCTCTTTATCTACATATATGGCCTTCAGCACTGCCTCCCACAAGATTACAAATGCATCCCTGCCGCTCCCTGCGAAGCAGCCAGGGCTTGCCTGAATCTTTCAGAATACTTTAGGTACAAGATCATCTTCCCCTTAGCCTGAACTCTGAATGAAACCTTCCTGATGCTTGGAAAGCCTTGTTCATCCAGTGTTTTTGTTTTCTGCATGCCTCAGGACACCTGGTGCACCACAAAATCCTGTATTTACTGCGAGGGATTTGTGACGCAGCCAGGAAAGGAAGTGAAATGCGGCACGATGCCTTGAGATCGCTCGCAGCCCCCACGCAACCACCTTGCAAACCGAGCAGCTCAGTGACCCCCTTTTCAAAAATAAATAAATAAGTAAATAAATAAATCCATCTTGTTTTGTGCTGTGAAGATCTCTGTGGTGGTAGGGGTGTCTCATGGAGCTCACCACAAGCTCGCTGAAGCGACTGGGATGCTTGCCAGCAAAAGAGGTTCAGCCCTTTAATTTATTGAACACTCCTGGAGCTGCTGTGCCTCCCGTGGGTGAGGTGCTGGCCATGGCTTCTCCCCTGTGACAAACGTGTTAGAAGGCTGGTGCAAATGTGCTGGGTCCAGGCACAGAGCTTTACAGTTACCATTGCTGGTGACAAGCTGGTTCAGGTTTTGGGCAGGTCATCCCAATGGGACCAGGGACTCAACCCTAAGGTAAGGATCTAACGTCTGCTCACACCATAACAAGACGGAGGACTGACCCACGGTGACATGGCTCCCGCTGGGACAGCTGTAGGGCCCTGAGCGCCATGTCAGCTGACTCAGGCCTCAGGAAGAAGTAGCTTTCAGCTATCTGTGTTTGATTCTGTGGACATGTGCATACATCTCCATGCTAGAGCAGCAGCAGAGGCACTGCTGAACTCCCTCATATGTTTTATGTTACTGCCTTTTCACAACCAAGTGAATGTTAGGCAGTTTGGTCACAAATGTGGTGCGGCTGACACACTGGAGGGAAGGGACACCATCCAGAGGGACTTGACAGGCTTGAGAGGTGGCCCTGTGTGAACCTCAGGAGGTTCAACAAGGCCAAGTGCAGGGTCCTGCATCTGGGCAGAGGTAATCCCAAGCACAGATACAGAGCAGCCCTGAGGAGAAGGAGCTGTGGCTGCCCCATCCCTGGCAGTGTCCAAGGCCAGGCTGGATGGGGCTGGGGGCAGCCTGGGCTGCTGGGAGGGGTCCCTGCCCATGGCAGGGGGTTGGAATTAGAAGGTTTCCAACCCAAAAAAGATACAACTGTGATATAAAAAAACTAGTTTTCAGTGAAGCAGATGCTAAAATATTACAGGTACCCTGACAGACTTAGCAAAGCCACAAGCTGAAAATAAACCATATTTGTTTAAAAAAGGCTTGTGATACATCTTTCTGCACTGTTTCTTCACCAGCTTTCTTTCCTCAGCATGAGGCTGGGTGGCTTGTGCTACAGCCTCTCCAGGGCTACAGGGCTGCTTACAACAGGTAAAAGAAATCCCTGCCCAACACAACTAATCCAGGTGGTGTTTTTCTCTTTTGCAACAATGCCCTGCACTGACCACTGCAGGGCAATGTGTAGACCCGGGCTGGAAACCCAGAGCATGCGTTCATGCCCACCCTGGTCCTGTGGCTGATAGTGCTCCACCTCCAAAACCAACTGAGGGGCATTTCTGCCCTCGTCCAGGGGCCAAATCTAACCTGTGGGGCTAGGGCATATGGGAATTTATAATGGAGCACCTCGGTTGCTGGTTATGGGTTATGGGGTTGCCTGAGGCATGGGGAAGACCACCTCATTTTTCTGGCCAGCACAAGCAGAAGATGCTTGTTTTAATTTTATAACCACAGGCATTGTTTTTTTTTTTTTTTTTTTTTTTTTTTTTTTTAATGTCAAATAGCCTCTGAAGCACAGCTTGGCTGCCTTCTTCATCTCCTGGGCCTGCCTCAAGGCTGGATGTGGTGACATTTCTGTGTTATCTAAATTAGATCCAACCTCATCAGTACCCAATGGCTTCCCAGAAGGTGTGGAAGCACTTCTACTCCCCTGAACTTCCCAGGCACATGCTGCTGGAGGGGTTTCTTTTCACCACAGCTTACAACTCTTCTCTCACTGCACATTATCCCAGGTGGGTTTAGCACTTAATTTTCTCCCTAGTTTTAATATCCCGTATTTTTAAAGTTTGAATTTCTGAGTGGCTGACAGGAGTGCTTGCTGGGTGTGCCATGGTACGTCTACCTCAACTGTGAGATTCAGGAGGCTTCGCTCTTCCCACTGTGTCATTGCTAAGTCACTAAGTCATTATGTATTAAAATGCCCTGTGATGTTTTGAGAGCTTTACTCATAGAGATGAGCATTTACTCATACAAATAAGTTTCCTCATGCTATGAGAGTCCTTCTATGTCCACTGAATGAATAAAAGAGCTTGACCTCTAAATCATGTTATTAGTAGGCAGATTTAGCTCTAATTTTGGTTTTACCCTTTCCTTGTTTTCTCTGAGGACTTCCAGAAAGTCACGCTTACCAGTGATTCTCCCTGAGACAGGCTGGAGGCATGTAGAAACACAGGCAAGGAGCTCAGCACCAGGATATAATCCTCTCTTGCTGCTGCAGACATTGGGAAAAGGGAATGTGTTGAGCTGTTGGGCCAAATTTGTGCTTCCAGATAGATTTAACCATAGCCACTTATCATTTTCAAGTGCCATGCAAAGTGCAATTTATGCAGCTTGACTCTAGTTTGAAGAAAGGACACAATATTTTCTTAGGGCATTCTGAAAGTGGGGAAGCTTAGAATAACTGTAAGGTTAAAAATGGGCAAAGTAATTATGGCTAACTTTCAGCTTCATAAAAGCAACCTGTTTGTTTCAGGAAAGACTAATTCCCAGTGTAGTGTTTCTTATCATTTCTGCAAACATTAGTCTGTCCTTGATTTAAATGAGATTTTTCTATGGGAATTATTTTTCCAGCATGCTGTTCTCATGTGCTTTTCCATCTCTCAGATAACTGTCTATCTGTGTATCTATCCATCTGTCTATCTGTCTTTAATTCCAGCTGCATCAGTCTCATTTCCCCTTCATTTTCTAGAAGCTGCTCCTGCTTACACAGGGGTAACTGCATCTTTGGGAAACAGTCACTAACTTGGCTGGCGTTTCCTTAGGAGTACGGTAGGTTTTAGCCATTTGAAGAGACATTGCTTATAATGAATATTATTGTTCTAACTCATTCAAGATGTTTTTGGAGATTTAAGAAGCTACGAAGCATCATTGTAGATTAAAAGAAAAAATGTATGTCTGGATTTAAAGTGGTGTTTGGTAAGTTTCAGAGATGTGATATGCTACCCATATGAGCAGGGAACTGAAGTGAATTCAGTGACCCAAGTAGAGCTGTCTATCCACCTCCAGCACACTGTATAAGTATCTCTCCTTCACAGCCAGGCAAGAAAATAGCTGTGACTAAGAAAGGCTGACATTGTGCACAGCGAAACAATGACTACAGAAATCTATTTTTTTGGAGTACAGGAGATGTGTACGGACCCATAGTGTTGAGAAACAAGTCGGTAACACTCTGTTTAATATTGATCTTAGTTTACGACCTCAAGAAATTTCCAAGAGGGGTACAGCTTGTAGCTCTGAGCTTCTTGTTGTGATTTTAAGGTCACAAGAAACTAAATTAAAACCTCTTTAAAGGTTTGTTTCAATCATTGAAAATATGGTACTTCTTTCCATGGCACATTTTGCTAGCCATGAGATTTAAGTGTTGTACCAGCATGTATGTCCCCTTCCAATTTATTATTATATGAAAAAAAAAATGGTCCAGCAACTAAGCTAGAAAGTGATCAGACTTTAACCTTAATGCATTTAAACTTTCACGTCTGCTGCTTCCTATCTTTTCTATCTTTGGGAATCTTGAATGACTTTATTTCAATGTAGTTTGTATACATAGCACATAATCGCATGTTGTCATTTTAAGTACTGCTACATTTTGCCAGCAGGGTCACACAGAGAATGAGATGCGGTAAAAACAAAGAGTCCTTGGTTAGGCTCTAAATAACTGACTAGTGCTCAGGTTTTATGTTTCCATTTAAGTTTTACTGGCTCAAAGTAACAGTGTGGGTCAATTAATCCTCCTAACAGGAAGTAATTGCATTGCTGTTCCAATCAAGTCTGCAGCAGAAAAAAAACTTCATGATATTTCCAAAGAAATCAACTGCTGTACCAACCCAGGGTCCTGGACAATTTATTTAGTGTCAGTTTGTGACAGCCTCCAAGATCTGTGCTGCCATGTCTTTGCATTTAATGTCATGGACCTGGACATAATTGCTTGTCAGGGGCATTGCAAAGTCCATTAAAGAACTTATTGCCTCTAAGAGGGAGCCAAACCTGTACCTATGATCTGTATGGCAGGGTCTTTGTCTGCATAGACCTGATGCAGTACGAGCACATATTTGTTCCAAGGCCCATTAGATATCACGAGATATTCCTATCAGGTCAAGTAGCTGATAGACTTGTCCTGATGACTTGCTGAGGAGCTCATTCACATAGCATGCAGCAATTTCATGATTCATTATCTGCATTGCAAGAACGGTCCTATGTGTTATGTACTGCAAAGAGTTTATATTCTGCTCTAAGGACAAAGATTATTAGATAGGAAATTTCCTCATTAGTCTTCTTGTGTTCACCACAACAATATCTGAGGTCTATATCTAAAAAAGGAGGTGTGATCATACTGATTGCAGCTGTGCCTGGCTTCTACCAGCTAACAGACTGGAGATGTTTCCTACCTGCAGGTGGGAGCTGGGTGACACCCAGCTACCTACGGCAGGAGGTATGAGCACTAAGGTGAGATAAAGGTGTAATTTAAGGTTTTTTTTTTTGTACCTTCTTCAGATTTTTGTGCTTTCTAGTTCTGAGTCCCCTCCAGGAAAAAAGTGAGGACTAAACACTGAAAAAAAAAAAAAAAAAAAAAGATTGTTAAATAGGTTTTTCTTTCCCCAAAGAGGAGGCAGTTCTCATTATAGCCAGTAATGCACTGAATGGAGCATTTACCCAGGATATAGGTGATATTAAATTCCTTTCTGTAACTGTGGAAACGTCCCACTAATTTCATAATTTGTCAGTTTTCTTCGATCCAGTGAATGTGCTCTGAGAGTGAATTCTGCGTGCTCCTTGCAAACTGTCCATGGCCGCTGGCTTTACCTCCTTCCCACGTATTGTGCCTCGCCTCATAAATCTTGCCAACATTCAATGGTATCGTTACCCATTTCCTAATTTAAATAACCTGTCACAAATGGCTGTTACTCTGCAAGAAACATCATCTGCGTGGGTCCATGAGTAACACCCCGGCAGCGTGCAGGTCCCCGAGGTTGTATCCCCACACCTTTCCCTGCCACAAGTGAGAGCAGGCCGCCACCAAGCAGCAGCAGAGAAAGGAGGGAGAAATTCCCATGACAGCCGCCTGCGGGGAGGAAAAACAGGGCCCATGGATGATATTTTATCAGCTGTGATGCAGACATGCACATTCCTATGAGCTGATGCTGTGACCACAGCAGGTTAGCCATGGGCCCCGTTCCTCACATTCACCTCTTTTATAAGCATTTCACCTGTGCAGAGAGTCTTACATCCCTTTGCAGGGATGAGAGGATTTGCATGATGTATGAAGCAAACAAGGCTGACCAGGATTTGTCTAAACAAGAATTCGTGGTTTTGCTGTAACTTCAATCAATTGATTGCCATTTATATCTAATTAGCCAGCACAGTTACCAATGCTCAGCCAGATGAGCAGATCTGGAGTAAAGCTGTTTTTTCTAACTCATCATTTGCAACTGTATGAGGGAAGATTCAGATGTTCTATTATGAATAGGACCCACAAAATTTAATAATTAATGTCTCCAAAAAATGAGCTGATGAGGCAAACAATACTCTTTTCCTTCAATGAAAAATCAGCCTTTCTCGTGTGAGCTAATTCATAATCATCTGCCTTGAATTACAACACAACACAAATTATTTTATCTAGCCTTCTATTTGAAAATTGGAAAAGAAATAATTGGTATGTGATGGTGCAACTGCAAAAGGTGTCTTCAGTTCAACCGTGTAGGCTCCCACACTAGCCACATGTGGAATTCAATACTTTGATGACAAATGAAAGTACTTACTACATTCCTCTTTGTATAAATGATTCTGCAGCCATTGGTAAATAGGGTTACATAAAGGCTTGACTCATGGGATGTTACATTAAAAGGAACAAATTGATAGGGAAGATCCCATGAAAGACTTCAACATTTCTGCGCATTGAATATAATTATCAAGGAGCTGCAATCTCAAGTTTTACTAGAATATTTTCCTTTTAATACTGAATGACAGATTCCCTTAAAGTAGCATGAAAGGAGAAAATAAAAAGGAAAAGACTCTATTATCCTAAATTGATTCTTAAAGCATGAAAGAGTTTAGGAAAAAAAAAATAGGAGGAGGAAAGGAAAAATTGGGCTGCCAGGAAAACAATCTTCTCAATTTCCCAACCAGAAATTGCATGAAGTGTGATACACAATAATCTCTTAGACTGGCTCTCTAAAATTATATAACCAATTCTCGTCAAAAGTGGTTCAGAAAAAGACTTTATGCAAAGCTGATACCGCTACTTGACAAATCCAACATCTGAATGGGACACATCATTGCTTTCTGAGTACTATGAAATGAAGGAGAAAAGCTACTGTTGGTGTTCCTGCTTCTACTATCTTTTATAATGACCAAATAATATCCTACTCAAATACACTTTAGTTCAATCACTGATGAATCAGGAGTCCCTCCCCTATTCCCATCAAAGATTCTTGAACATCTGCGGAATCTGAGCTTTGATTTTTAAACAAAATCATTTCTAGACTCTGTGTTTGAAAGAACAAAAAACAAACAACAACAAAAAAACACCTTTCAAGTGTGAGCTGAGTGCAAACTGGTGCTATTCTCTGCTATGAGCCGAGATATTAAATCAATGGCAGTATGAAAGATGAACTCCCTCCCTGTCTCCCACCTTTCATCTCAGTAGGCTGCGGACTCAGAATATTGTCTCTGAAGGGTGATTTTAGTGTCAATGCTGTTATCAATTTACTTTTCTGACAAAGACTGTGAGGAACATGGAAATGGGACTGAGCGGTCCTTCTAGGTCACTGAATTCACTCCCCTGCCATGGCAGCACTGCAGCATAAAATACCCCCCATAAATATACAGTACTCTTTCTAAAATCTAGCTATATTTTTTGCCCCCCACTATTCTGATTAAAGGCTTCACTGCTCCAGGGAAGCAGTCACTTTCTCCTAAAACCAAATGCCAAATGTATTCACGACCAGTTTATACCCATTTGACTGTGTGCCAGTATCACTCTTTAGTGTAAATAGCTCTTCTCCTTTCTTGATGTTAACTCCACATTGTATTTAATGGTAATCATATCCCCCTCAGCCTTCTTGCCAGACTAAACAAGCTCTGCGAGTCTCCTCGGCACTGGCCTCACTTCGCAGTGTTCCCTAAGAAGACTCACTGCTGTACTGTGTACGTAGCAATAATATTTTCCTTTTTTTGTTGGGAAAAGACTCCCGAGAGTCTTTCTTTTCTTAATTCTGGCAGGTCTGAGAATAGGAAGCCCATGAGAACTATGCAGAGCGACGTGGCTGTTTAACATTGGCCTGTGGGCACCTGGCTGATGGAGCACCAACCCTTCTGACCGCTGAAAGGGACCCGGTGAGGCTGAAGTCCCCAGACATCTCAGCCCACACACAGTCTGGAAAGAAAAAGGGAAGCAAGGAGTGTTAGTTATTATTTCTTATATAACCGTTTTTGTAACTTATATATTTTCAAGCCCAAATGCTCTTCTCATATTCCTTTTCTCCACCCTGGTGCTTGACACTCTCCGCTCCGCAATGGAAACCGGTGAGGAGAACCTGGAGCTGGGCGAGGAGGAGGCTGGGCACGAAGGGACGTGGTGAGCCTGGCAGGAGGGAGACAAAGAGACAGATCCTTCCTGAGGACACTCCACATCCCAAAGGTGCTCCTGTCAGACCAGTGCTATCACCTCTCAGAATGACGGCCTTATGCCATCAGTATTAGTCCCCTCATGTCCTCACCATGATGGGAATTTTCAGAAAACATATATTATAATCAAATGAGAATAGGGAATTGTCTCTGAAAATGCCCATAGTTGACCGGGCAGCATAATAGTATTAATTCAAGCTCCTAAAAACCATCTCTGCTGTTGGTATTGATCTGACACCCATAATTGATATTAATGGCTTGTATACTCAGTTTAGTTACTCCCTTCTAAAATATCACCTTGAAATTTTCCACTGCTGATAGAAAGCAGCGGTGAGTCCCTTTCCAGAAGAGGTAATTGAAAAGTGGGCAGAGATGGAGAAGTGAAAAGCAATAGAGAAGGAGACAGAGAGACTGTGGAAGAGTGTTCATAATTAGACAGGAGAAAAGGGAACTAAAATGGGTCTTACTATAGACTGGCTATATTTATATATAACAGTCATTTATCTCTTGCTGGGGATCTCTCAGGTATGCATATAGAGGTCACTTCTGCTGTCAGCTTGGCCCAGGAGAATAGAGCTGACCCTCTCACAGAGGTGAAATTCCAGTAGAAGAAAAAGAGCTAAGCATGCCTGGGACCTCATTTCGTGAAGAACTGACCCCTACCAAACAGATTTTATCAGCCTGCAAGAACATCACTATTGAGGGCTCCCTCATGAGCACAAAGTCACCACCAGAGAGAGCACTTCCAGATCTGATGGTCAGACAGCAAAACTGGCACTCAGGTGCTGAGGTAAGCGCTTACACTGGTAGTGCAGACAGACCTGCTTCATGGGTAAACATTGTCAGTGTAACTGATGAGTAAGGCATGCCATCCGCTGGAGCATGCTGCTGGACATACAGCTCAAGCACCACTATGGTTAAGTCCACAGAGACACCTGAACCATAATTCTAACACACTTTAATAAATCTTCTATCATTATGTATAAATTCTAGACTGGGTTTAAAACACAAGTTGTGTGGTTTGATCTCTAACAGTTAGCACTCACAGCACTTTCTCAGCATCTCATATTGTTCTAGGGGCAGATAGAAGTACCAAGCCTTGACCTCAGGGAAGTGAGTGCTGGAAGCCAAATTAAGTAAATAAATGGCTCCGTTACAATATCTTCCCCAGCCTTATATGGAAACAAATTCACAAGCCTCCTTCCAGAGCTTTTCCTGAGTTCTTTTTTTTCATCCTTTTTCTGCCCAGATATTTATTTTCTCCACCTGTGTTAGGTTGAAACTACAATTACAAAGGTCACTGTCCTCAAATGGCTGCTTTCCTTAATTATTGACCCTATTGAGGATAACAAGGGAAAACAAGGATTTATGGTTCTTGTATACCTCCCAGAATGCCAGAGAGACACAGGACTGTGGAAAAGTTGCTTTAATCTTCAGGAATCCCATATAAAAATAATCCATGTAGCCAGGAGCAAGAAGGAAAGATGCATGTCATCTGAGTGTAGTTCCAGTGTCCTCAGAGCTAATTGCTTGAAGTGCTTGAAAGAAATCTGATGGAGTATAATAGTTGTTGAGATGTTTTCCCGCTGCCCAGGAAACACAGTGCTGATTTCAGTGGGCGTTGCATGTTAATTATGTGCAGTTTTACTGATAATGCTCAGAAACTTCCTGCTGTGTGGGTAGGATTAATGCAAGATGGTACCGATGCAAATATAGCTTGCTTGCTGAAAGCAAGCTGGAGAACTGTTTCAGATGTTCATGAAGCTATGTACCCTGTTAGGCACATATCACAATGTGTTTAGAAGTTGATGTCATTCTATGTATCGAGAACATAAATTGGAATCCTGATTTCATACAGACAGCATAGACATATCTACCAGAATCAGAGCACGGGTAGGTTAAGACATACACCCTCGTGAAAGAACAGAGAGCCTGGCTCTGCTGCTTGGTAGCTCAGTTGTGTGTTTGAGACACGGATCCCCAAAGGTCTCTAAAGGTTGCTTTGATCTCTAGTGGTGCTGAATACAGCATCTTTCTCGGGATTTAATGGGATCCAGAAAAGCTCAGCACTTCTGGAAAATAGCTTGCTTGAATCTATTGACTTTAAATCTGTTCAAGGTTGTTTTCTTCTAATTACTTAAGATGTTGAGTCAGCATCTTCCTATCAGTGAGAGGAGACAATCTTCCAAAAGCAATCCTACCCTGTCTGCACTGAATGAGTCACATCTTATGTGAAGTGATTAGGGCACAAGAACAATGGAGACAGGAGCTAGCTGATGCCACATAAGCCTTATCTGACAGGATAATCACAGCCAGGGTGCACTGATACCAGGGCTGTTAGCTCACAAATGCAGTACTGGGTGCCTCATCAGCTGTCTTTACCTTTTCACTGGATGATCTAACGATTGTTGTTCTCCAAAGAGGGATGCGTAATTTCCTAGCTGGATGCCCCTGGGGGTTTGGCAATGCCCTGCAGTGCTGGCATCCCCAGCTGCCAAAGCATGCTCAGGTTGCAGGACTTCTTCCCTGACTTTGTGCATGCTGCTGGGCATGGCTTGAATTTATATGACAAAAGCCATATTAAGTAATTAAGTATTCTACCTCCTCTGTAAGAGACATGGACGAGTACCAAGGTAATCTACATATTAATCTCTGTCTGAGGTTTGTGATGAGCTCCATTTCACGCTCTCATTGCTGCGGGTATCTCACCTCCATTTCCCAGCCCTGCACCTCCCGTGCTGCCTCCCAGTATGAGCTGCACTGGGGCTGATTTCATTCACGGTCACTAAGGACAGGAACCATCTCATTGCACATCTCAAGGATAGTTCTGCTGTAAGACCTACATTTGCTCTTTCTCTCTGAAGGCATTTTGACTCAATGTAAGTCTTGATTAATGCACTTACCTACCTGATACAAGGGCAGTATCAAATATTCTTCACTGTGGCCTTTTAAAATGTGACTTAACTACAATGTGTTTGAATATTCAGTGTATTTAGAAAGCCTACTTGATGGCTGCAGTTTGGGAGCATTTAAACTGATGAGATGATGATTTTTCCACAAACCAATAGCACTTATTCATGTGTCAACCATTTTGGCATTGGATATAGTCTTTTAGCTTTTTAACCGTGACTCAGAAAAATGGAAAAAAATATCTTTTTTGCCCTTTTTTTCTGCCCCCCCCCCCCCCTTTTTTTTTTTCCTTTTCTCTGCAGAATATTGACTGAACAAAACAGAAGACACTAGAGTCTTGCAGACTTCGTGGAAATAGGTAGTGCATAGAGAGGGAAGGGACCCAAGTGAGTGCCCAGATTACACAGAGAGCAGCTAGGGAGCATGCTAAGGTTACCGAGAGCCCTGGCTCCCCCAGCCTCCCCCTGCAATGGGGACTGGACACTCAGGAAACTTGAGGGTTTGTTAAAGACTTGAAGCTCCCACTCCTTTACAACGGTAGGAAAGACATGAAAAATTGTCTCTGCATCACCTCTCAAGCCCTCCAGCAGGGAAAGCCAAATATAACAATTCTGATATATATTTACCATATGAACAACAACCAGGGGAAAAACATTGTGCATTTTTGTCTTATATTGAAAGAAAAAGGACATAAATCCAAGCAAACCAAAAATCCCTGTAGTCATCTAGTTCATCTTCCCACAATACATATAAGCCCAATTGAAAACAGTAAGTATTTATTCTGTCTCCCTGAGAAAAACTCAGGCCCTTAATATACTACTAGTTACAGTCAGCTTTTTGTATGGATTGTTTAAAAGGTTTATTGACATGCTAGCGAAATAAGCACCTTGTTTACTAGCATCATTTAAGTCTGTATTAACAAAACCATTGTAGAATCTCACTCCTATTAACAATAACGATCTAGATTTTTGAAGGAAAGGTGAAACTCCATATGTCATTTCCGTGATACAGCCATGTAACAAGACATGATCCTGAAAACATATGAAATTCTGAGTTGATCATAGAACTGAGAGCAGAATAATTCAAGAGTTTTTAAATGCCACTTTGTTCAATTGGTAATTTACCCTTTGTGGGATATCCTTGTAATAATTAATCATATCTGCAATGCACAGACCTTTTTTTTTTTTCTAATGTATGCATTTCCATGAATTGTCCGTGGTATTTGTGTCCCAGATACTGTGTCTTTCCCTAAATTACACCATTTCTGAAGTAGTTTCCAATAAAAATAAAAAATAAAAGCTGTCCATGAGTGAACACACTGTGAAGTACCAAAAAAAAAAAAAAAAGCTATTTCACTGGAGAGTATCCATTACATACAATAACAATGATTTGTTTTGCAACATCTATTTTATGCTTTCAAGCTACATAAAAAGCACTCTTGTCCTGCGGTAATTAAAAACAAGACAACACAGACAAGTCTTTTTACTCCCACATAACAAAAATGAGCCTGAAGGGATAAAAGTTTGGTCTGTGCTTTCACAGGGCTGGAAAGTGACAGCTCAGATAACCAGGCAGGTAGCAAGCCATTCAGCTGTCATAAGCAAAGTGTCAACAGATGCCACAAGATCTTGCCATCAGCATCATCCGTGAAGGTGGGTAATGGGAGTGCTGAGGAGCAGAAGCATTTTCCAGCCTCTGCCTCGTCCAAGCCTGAGAGCCCCAGCCCCGGGCAGGGCTCCCCAGCGACCAGCAGCTCGGTGCCAGCCCTGCCCCACCAAGCCACCAGCCCTAGGGCCTTCTCCTGCCTCCAGAGGAAGGGCAGGCCTCCCAGATATTGTAGGAAGATCCATGAAAATCCTGCATCCCTCTTCTGCTCCTTGCCTAGGATTTCCTGTCCAAGCCAGCCATCAGCAAGGAGCAGGAGGGGCTGGCATGGGTGAGGGTGGCTGTCACCTGCGGGCACTGGGTGCTGTGCTCTGGGCCTCACACGGGCGCTGGATCCTTGAAGAGGAAGGCATCAGGCTAAAGAAGTGATTGGAAAATGAAGGTGGGGATTTGGGAGACCCTAAACACCTGCAATTTGTCTCCAGTGTGTTCAGAAAGTGAGAGTCTTTATGCAGCTATTTGTTAAACAGAAGCATTTCACGAAGAATATGTCAAATGTATCCTATGCATTTTCATCCTGCAAATGCACTCAGGCAAGATATTGACTGACTATTCTGGCTAAAGACCTATATTATCCTCTTCCCTTATAGGTATAAAATTATCACATTGGGAAATTTTTCAGATGGAATCCCAGAAAACGTTAGTCTTGAGGTACCTCATCTGACCTGAATCCACATCGCAGCTGTGAGAGATGAAACCTTGTAAAATCTGTGAATCAAATTCTTTCCTGCAAGACAAACTTTTTTTTTTTTTTTTGAGAAACCTGAGGACAGAATTTAATTCCAGTAGGAGGAGAATTTTCTTACCAATAACACAACAAATAACAAAGCTTCAGGTCATTTAACAAACTGTCTGTGCAAAGAAGGTTGGGGGAAATGAATAAATTATTTCAAACCTTGCCCCCGGGCAGAATTTCATCTGAATAATACAATTTCAAGAGCGCATGATGATAAGTCTTCTCTATTACAGACAGCCACTGATGTAATTAAACTGCTGTAACTGTTCTTATTTTGGATTAAGGGTATTTTTACTCCATCTCATTTTAGATCTGTTCCTAACTGATATAACTGCAGTTTAATTTGAAATAAAAGTGGTTTAGATAGGTTTTGACTCAAACCGCTTAGAAGCAATCTTCTAGTTACTCCAGCAGGACCTGGAGACATCTTGTCAACATAAAGGTGTTCATATGCAGACCTGCACCAAAAATATCCAGCGAGCTGAATTTCAGCCAGACTAGTTATTTCACCTCTCGTTATCATACAGGCAAACCCCCGTTAATCTTCATGGTTTGGCACTCCGCATACATCTGATAACTTGGCAAGTCAAGGCAAGCGCTATCCTGAAGTGCTCTTCTCACGATACTGCAGAATATGCGGAGAGGTTTTCAAAGACCAATAAACAGATCAGCTAAAAAACAGACCAAGAAATGGTAGAAAGCAGCAGGAAAACAGAACGAAGCAAGGCCAAAGCGTGTGATTGAAAAAAAATAACCAAGTATTGGGGTGCAGTACTGCTTGGAGAACACAAGGCTCTCCTGCTCCCTCTGAAAGCTAAGGTTTAAATCTCAGAAAGTGATTTTTTTCTCTCTTAATTATGCTGAAAGGGCAATTGTGTAAATCTCAAGGACATTCTTCTTGAAAATACAAGGAACTACTGGAGGCATTTTAATGCATAGAAATTTCTTTTTTCCCTTTCCTTTCCTTTCCTTTCCTTTCCTTTCCTTTCCTTTCCTTTCC
>NC_048894.1:10966627-10991948 GCF_011077185.1 Oxyura jamaicensis | reverse complement strand
TTCCTTTCCTTTCCTTTCCTTTCCTTTCCTTTCCTTTCCTTTCCTTTTCCCTTTTTTTATTGCAAAATAAATGCTTATCATTAGATAAACATGGTATCTGTGGCATTCACGGTATTTCCCACAGAAGTGCCTGAGTGCTATTAAGTAGCTGGTCCTCGCAATGCCTGGTGAGGTAAGTAAATATTTCCTGGCTTCTGTATGACTAGCTGTATTCTATTCTACAAGGCCATTTGCTGTCCCATTCTCTGGATGATGATGACCCAGAGAAAAAAAAATGATTTCACTGTCAGCTCCAACGTCCCTGGAAGCCAGCAAGACACACGCTGGTGCCTATACTTAAAAGTATTAAGAAGAAAAAAGCAATTTTAAGCTTGGTACTGGATCACTGATGTTCCCAGCTGTCAATCCTGACGAGTGGCATGGGGTTGGAGGCCAGTGGTTCTGCAATTGTGGAGTTTCAGCCTTTTCTGGTAAGAACGGCTCGCAGGGCCAGGGAGAGCCCTGGCAGGGAGCGTTGTCTGGAGTTATTAAAATGGTCCACTGAGCTCGTGCCTTTGAGGAGCTACAGCTGAATAAATAGCCTGGCGTTAACCTTTTTAGCTCTGATGAGTGTCAGGGTGAGCGCTGGTTTCTCACTCGAAGGGAATACTCCATTAATTTGCTGTGGAAGCGAGGTGAAGGCTAGATCAATGACTTTGGCGTTTGTGGAAAGCACACAGAAACCAGAGCGAGGGCTAGCTGATCTCATTTCAAGCACTGAATTCAACCTTGGTGTAATTATCTAACAACAAAAAAGTACACAAAATCACAAACAAGGAGTTCCTCTTCTCCTGCGTGCTGCCCTGAGGTGGTACTGATCATGCACCTGAAGTAAAAATTGGGGTTGCGGCTTCACGTCTGAGCTTTTGCCTGCAAAACCATGGTAGTAGGGCACCCCTAGCTTTGCACTCAAAAGCCAAGTAAGGCAATGGCATGCAAAGAAGAAAACTTCTGGGAAGTTTCATTAATGGCTGTGTAAATAGCAAACACTTGCCACTTAAGGCCTGGCAGGATTTTTGTGCGAAGGCACAGTGAGAGGGGTTTTTGCAGGGTAGAGTTTTAGAGCGCAGCAGCCAGCCTGCTCTCCCAGGGAAAGCCTTTCTGCATAGCAGCTTTATCACAGCGCTCCGCAGGGCCCCACCTAGGTTCAGCAAGCCCAAAGTAGAGGTGTTCAGTCCCTGGAGTAGCTGGTGCTGGACACTTCGATACGGAGAAATGACAGAAGTCATCCTTCAGAGCTTCGCGGTAAAACTGGAAAGAAGTCTCTTTCTGAGATTAACATAGGGATGGTTCAGGGCAGGATCAATATAGGAGATTTTTTTTATCAAAATAAAATAAAATAAAAATCCCTATCAGCTTCCCTACTGAACCAGCTCAGGGGTGAAGAACCCGGTCAGAGTGAGGCAGGGATGCAGGGAGCACTAGGAGGAGCTCTGCCAGCCCTGGCCTCCCTGAGGAGCCCTGAGCCCACACCACATTTGCAGCAGGCTGGCTGAGATGGGCACTCACTTTTTGGAAAAAGAACCTCCTGGATCCTGCCAGTGCCGAGGCGCACAACAGGCACTGCTGTAGAACTTGGACCCAGTCTAGGTGTTATTTATTTGTATTTGGCTGTAACATTCTTACATGGATTGTGATGCTGAGTGAGACTGCAACAGCAGCATTTTCTCAACAAGTCAAGTTACCGCCTCAGAAAAGAAAGGGCTCTGGGTCTTCCAGAAAGGCAGAAGAAATTAGTTTATGAGATCGGTAATTGTCATGCGTTTACTGCCACTTGTGCAAAACTGCTAATGGTAGACTGTCAGATGTAAGACACTGTGCAATTGGAACAGATTGGAGAGATAATTATAACACAGCTTCCCAGAACAAAGTTCTCGATGCTTTTTGTGTTGTTGTTGTTTTTCGTTGCTAAGTAAGAAAAGAAAAGAAAAAAAAAAAAAAAAAAAAAGAAAATGTAAAGGCAGTGCTGCGGACATTGGGAAAGTGCTCCAAAATATTTTCGTTGTTGTTCATTTGGGGCATTTGGACATGGTAACAAGTTAATTATTTTTACTTTCAGGAACCAGTGATGATAAAAATTTTGCATCTTGGTGGGTTAAATGTCCCAAGTCTTACCAGTAGTAAAGTAGTTCCCATTCCAGCTGGGAAACCAGTTAAAAGAAGATTGAGAAGAGTGTGTTTGTTGTGTGACCACCGACACTTCAAATCAGAGACTTATTAAAATGTTTTGGCTATATATCTGGTACTCTGCATTAACAAAGAACAACCTAGCATCTCCTTGATTATCTTCAAGAAAATATGAAGCTCTCGGGACTATCTTAAAACATCAAAAACATTCCGAAGAGGAATGCTTTGAATTTTTACAATCCATCATCATTGCAAATGGCAACTTTAATCCTGACCTTGGGTGACCACAATCAGTCTGAGATGGCTTCAGTCTATCTCAGGTTAAAGAGATTGGTAAAAATGCTCAATTCAATGATTAAATATCTTTTTTTTTTTTTTTTTTTTTTTTTTTTTTTTTTTGTGAATGCCGGGTAACAAAAACTTGTAATAATTTTTCCTCATCTCCCAAAGAATTTCATGGTTATAACAGACATTTCTATTGTCTAGCTATGCTGTCTGCTGTGAATCCATGAAAATATTAAGGCACATCCAACGAGGTGTTAATTCATATCACAGCAGAAGGAATCTTGAGATGTTTTTCGGGTATTAGAGGTACTTCTTGTACATTAATTGATCACTGACCTGATACAATTTTAAAGTTTATTAGGACAGGTGAAGATGGGATCACAGAGAGGCACAATAAGTGACAGAATATTACTAATACTTCTTTTACAGTGTGCCTTCTGTGACATCATCTTAAAGTACCAATCTGATTTTTGTTTGCTAAAACTTATGACATATTGCATTAACTGGAGGCTGAATTATAAAAAAGGGATTAGTTCCTTTTCTATTCACATTTTATTTGAAATAACATTGTAGAAAACAGAAAAAAATAATTCAGGTTAAATTTGCTCTAAAATACTCAATTTTACATTTTAATTTCAGTAAATTGAAAAATGGTCTAAATCTAGTTCAATAAATTTCAGTGAAGAGAATCTTTTCAGAAAGCTGTGTTACTGAAGTTTCAAACCTCACTCGCCGTGTGGATAGCCATTTCCCTGTAAGATGCCTGGTGCAGTGAGAGACAGGCTGGGCGTGCGGGTGCTTTGGGAATCCTGTGTAATATTAATACGAATATTAAGACATTTCCTATCTTCGGAGTCCAGTTCCCTCTCTGAACTTGTGAAATGTGTTATCAACTCCTACCTCAAATGCAGCAGTGGAAGGGATCTTTCTCTGTGTAAACAGGCTCGGTCAGACTGCAGGAGCCTAATAAATACTTCTTATGTGAGACTAAGTTTCAGACCAAACTTATTAAACTGTGCCAGTAAGCTCGTAAGTTCATTTCATTTGTTTAATAAAAAGAGAGATGTATGAAAATTATTAAAATGCACTAAATCCCATTTTAAACAATACTTTTACACTGATAATTATCAAATTATTTCCTTAAGAACAATGGTCATGCAAGCTGAAGAAGGAAATATCTAATATACAAAGGGAAATGATTCTTCCTAGGGTTTCTTTTCCTTCCTTTTCCTGTGTCGTACTTCACTTCTGGCCAAGAAAGTTCTCTATTGTGCATCTTAGCTCCAACCCCACTTCATCAGCATGTGAACTACTATGCCAAACTATGCGCAGAAGGAGCTCAGGCAGGAGTTTATGTTCCTGCTGCCAGCGGTGCGACGAGGCCAGTAACCTCTGGCACAGGGACGCAGCGGGGAAGGAAACTGCTCCGTTTCCCCACTATTGAGCTCCTCTGCAACCAGGCTGAGGCAGAAAATGGCTGGAGGCCTCTCCTCTGTGCAGGACTTGTTCACACACCTTTCTGTGCACTGAGTTAGGTCAGCCTGTCTTCAGCGGGCATTTGGATTCCCAGATATTCACTTCAATAAACCTTTGTGAATTAAGAGTGGGCCACGGGCCTTAGTTTACAGACTCGATATTAAGGTAGAAAAACAAACACCAAGATATGTAACAGCTTACATCTGTCACACACTCTCAGTAATTAAAGGGCTCTAAGGCTTCTAAACAGGGGAAATGGGCTGTGGTGCTGGCCAGGGAAAGCAGAATGGGAACAGAAGAGAATGAAAATTGTATGAGAGAAGTGATGAGCTATAAATCCTAGCAATAGCAAACTATCCCTTCCCTTCCCTTCCCCTCCCTTCCCTTCCCTTCCCTTCCCTAACAGGCAGGAGAGGAATTAGAAGATGAGACCAACTTTAATTTTTAAGTATTAAAAGAAATTGGAACCCAACTTGGAAATTTGCTGTACAGTAGCAGGTAGACATCCAGCCATATTCATGGTAAAAATGTACAAAGCGTAACGCATTCCCCAATCTGCACATGAGGCACAAGCTGACAGATGCAAATAGAGGGAGTGGGAGTGGAGAGGTGAAGGGTAAAAAATAAATTGAGTTCACTAGGAAAAAAAAAAAAAAAGCAGTACATCTCCGTATAACCAATGCCAGACAGGCATGTTCATCCAATGCCACAGTAGGATTATTTCCTACAGCATATTCATGATTGCTTTGTCTCCTCTGCTTTTAATGTTTCAAATTATAGGGATTCCACCATTTCCTTTGAGAGTCTCTTTTGCAGTGTAACGCTGCTCATCCTTTGGAAGCTTTCCCTGACATTTGTTTCGGCTTCCTTTCTTAATTCCAGCCTATTATTCAAAGTTGTATCCTTTTCTACCCGCTTTTTTTCCCCTTTAAGTTCAGCAGTGCTTACACCTTTCAGATAATTGTGGGCAGCTATCTGGGCCATCCCTTGCTGTTGCTTAGCAAGCTGAGAAGCACTCTTTTTAATCTCTCCTTATAAATCAGTCCCTCTAGGCAGCCGATTATTTTTGTTGTTTTTCTGTGAATGCCTTCTGCATTTTATGTTTATTTTTTGGTACTCTGGCCAAATCCTGATTCCCCAGTCACACAAACAGCAGAGCAGCTAACCAGCTCACTCACGGACACAGTCCCATTGCTTTTATTAAGGTGTCCAGAAGACACATGTGTAATTTTTGGTGCTTTAGGTCAAATTTGATAGTGTCTATACAAGAGCTTTTCCTTTCTCCAAATGTCTTTTGTTCCCTGCCCCCTTCCTAAGGTTATGATGCTGAGAAGATTTCTGGTATAGACCCAGCTTCAGGCTAAATCTCTGCAAAATTGGATACATCTGCTGTGAATTAGCTAGGAAAGTGAATTTTTATCTGGTCAAGGTCAACTCAGTGCTGTCCTTCACACTTGCTACTCAGCTACCGACAACACTGCAAGGCGATCTCCAGCAGGACTTCACAACTTACAGCAACAATAAGCATTTTTAAGTACAAACACACTTTTTTCTTCCTTCCCTCTGTGAAGACATGTATGTTCAAACAGGTCAGTGCATGTAAATAATTCAATTCATGTCAACGAAAGCGTTGGTGCACAAAGTCACTGCCAAGCTGCGGAGATCAGGGCCTCTGTCAGAAGGACGTTGCAGGCTCGTTTCTGCGCTTGAACGCATATGAAACTGTACACCGTGCAAATACGGTCATGCCTTGCAGAAACACGTGTCTTCATAGGAAGGGGATTCTAGAAATCCTGACACTTTTAATTAATCACTGGATCCAAAACACAAACATGGTCCTGCTTTCCTTGAAGTCAGGAAAATTCCTACTGCTTTTTCTGGTGGATGATTAGGATGCAGCCTCTCATCTACAAATCTGGAAGGATTCATTAATTAAGACCAACTAGGTCAAACCTCCTGACTTGCTCCTTTTTTGTTTTAATTTCAGTGTTTCATCAAATTAATCATGCAAATTTATATGCTTGAAATTTCATTATTGGAACCCGGAGGTAAGCAAGAGATCTCTTCTGGTGAGAGAGAGGAGCCCTGTTGGAACAAATGTTTCATTCGAGTGAGGCTGCCATGGCCCCGAGAATGTTCCTGTGCTGGGGTTTGGCTCCCCCATCCCTGTGCCAAGGGGAGAGGTTCCCCTGATGCAGCCCCAGCCCCACTGCCTTGCTGCATCCCACCTGGGGGCTCCCCAGGCCCCCTCTGCAGCAGCCACCATCCAGCACGGCACCTCGATGGGGAGGCTGCAGGAGGGAGGCTGCAGGATTTGGGTGTTTCCATTCCTGCCCAATGGATTCACACAGCCAGTGATTGTCCTTCCAGTAAATGTGCCCGACTGCTGAAACATGGGGCTTGTCGTGGAAGCACCAGGAAAATTCCGTGTGAAATGTTGTGAACGTTCAGCTCTTCCTCTTTAGGTCCCTTTATGTAAGTTCACAAAAGGGAAAATTTGGAGAGCAGGGTGAGCGTCACTGGTAGGGATTGTGCAACAATCAGATAATGAATAAAATCACCAGCTCCCATCAGCTCAAGGAGTGGGGAAGCAAAGGTGCAGCTCGGAGATACACGCTGGTGCAGAAGGCTGGATCACTGCAGAGCCTCGTGCTGCCTCCTGTGTGGCTGCCTCCTTGGTGCTCCTCCTGTGGAGCGCTGATCCTTTCAGCCTATTTCATCCCCCATGAAACAATAAACAAACAAAACCGGGCTTCTCAGGTAGGAAGCCTGGAGCACATTTGGATTTAATTGCTTTTCATTGTTTGGCTCCTGATGCAAGGAACTTGAAAGACGTGGATAATTTCTTGAATGCCTGTATTTCAGCCATTCGGTGCTCGACAATAGGCAAAAATCTTACCCCTATATAGCAGGGTGCCGGTGGCGAGGCATTGTATACCCTAAATGGCATGCGTGTTGCCATGCTGTTAAAAGTAGCGGGCTACAGAGAGGCTAAACAGATGGCTCCAATCCGGCAGTGCATTGAGGAGTAGCCCGGTGGTGGTTAATAGAAATCAGCATAAATGACAATGAAACGAACACCAGCACCGTGAAATGCAGGGACCTTGCGTGTTCAAGGCTAGCTTGCACCTGGCAGCTTGGCCGAGGTGCTCCAGGCGGTGGTGGCACCGCTCCGGCTGAAGGGACACGGGCATCGGGCGCGAGTGGCTCTGTCTGGGGTTGGTCGGCGGGTCACAGCCAAGGCACGAGGAGCTGCCAGCACCACGTACGGTGCCGGGATCGCGCCGGTGCTGACACCAGTCCAGCACAGCTGGTGATATGATGTCATTTGTTTTTGTTCCACAATGTATTAAAAACTTACATTGTTTAGTATAGTCACAGCCTGAGCTTCATCGCTCGAAGGAACTCCTACATCCTTTTCTGCCACCAACAGAAATGTAAGCCGTGGTTGACTTGGGGACGATTACGCCTTTTTCTTTCGGTTGAACTCGTGTCCCTGTGAGACAAATTCTCCCACTGACTTCCAAGGGCTTATGAAACAGCAGGTGGTGCGCTGTCCTGCTCCGTCCTTCTGGCGGGAGATGCTCTGAAACGGAACGAAATACACTAGGGGAGACGTAAGCAGGGAGAAAAAGAAAGGCAGGCGTTCCCTGTTGAGCGTGTTTGTTGGTCTGAAGGGAAGCTTTATCGCACGTTTTCCCTGTTCCGAGCGGTGTGAGGGGTGGCCGGGTCCCGTCTCACGGCCCTCCTGACGGAGGTGGCGGTGGACACGCCGCTGTGTCAGCTGTGTCCTCACCTCTGACAGCAAGCGGGGATGTACGTGGGGTGTCAGGGGAAATGGGCGCTTCTCTAACACGCGCACTGAATTTCCACTGCTTAGCCGGACGAACGCAGCCGCAAACACGAGCAGGCGGCAAGCCGCTCCGCAGGTGGGGCAGGAAGGGGAATTCGGCTCGCCTCCCCACCCCACCCCTCTCCCCCTCGCAGCGGCACGGTGAGGGCCACCAGCCCCACTTCTGAGGGCTGTCGCGACAGAGCGACAAACCCCGGGTGTCGTCTCCCCCCCCCCCCTTCCCCAGAGCGCCTCAGGGCCGAGGCGCGCGCGGGAGCAGCTCCGCGCCGTGCGCGCCCCCTGGGGGCCGGCGTCGGGGGCGCGCGGCGGCGGCGCGGTCACGTGCCCGTGACAGCAGCGGCGCCGTGCCCGGCCGGCAGCAGTCGCGGCAGCGGCACCGCAGCGCCAGGCGCCGCCAGCCCAGCCCAGCCCAGCCCAGCCCAGCCCGGGGAAGGAGCGGGGCCGGGCGGCTGCGGCGAGCCGGGAGGGAGCCGGCAGCGGCGGGGAAGCCGATGAGGAGCGATCGCGGGCGGGCGGCGGCGGCAGCGGCGGCGGCGGCAGCGGCCATGGCGGGGCCCCGCTGAAGGAAGCGGCGAGGGAGGAGGAGGAGGAGAGGGAAGGAGGAGGAGGAGGAGAGGAGAAATCGCCGCATTCCCTCCCTCCCTCCGCGCCCCGTCCCCGTGCGCGCCCGCCCGCCTCCCCCCGCATGCCCCGCTGAGGCGGCGCGCAGGGACCTCGGCACCCGGCGCGGCCCCGCCGCCCTCCCTCCCTCCTTCCCTCCCTCCCTCCCTCCCTCCCTCTCCCTCCCCCCCTCCCTCTCCTCCCCTCTCCTCCCCTCTCCCCTCCTCTCCTCTCCCCTCCGCGCCTCGAACAAAGGGGGAGAAGCAGCGGGGAGGAGGAGGAGGAGGAGGAGGAGGAGGGCAGAGCCCCCCGCGCCAGCATGGCGGACCGCAGCCTGGACAGCGTGTCGCTGCCCCTGGAGGTGCGGGCCCGCCTGGCCGAGCTGGAGCTGGAGCTCTCCGAAGGTAAAAAAATAAATTATAAAATAATTTAAAAATTGGGGAGGGGGGGGAAACGTGGGAGGTGGGGGCGGCGGAGCGGGCACGGCCCTCGCGTGCGCGCGCGGGCGGTGGCGGTGACAGTTGGACGGGCGGCGGGGCGCGCGCACCCCCTCCCCTCAGCACCCCGTTACCCCCCCGTTCCCTCACAGACCCCCCCATCGCCCCCTTTATCCCCTCCTCAGCCCCTCGGTGCCACCCCACAACCCACCCCCCGGCCGCCCTTTCCCAGCCTCCTGCCCCGTGTCCCCTTGGCGTTCCCTCAGTTCCTGAGGGGACAGGCGGGTGCGCGCCTTTGTGCTCGCCCCCGGAGGCTCAGGCGGACGGGTTTTTATTTTTTATTTTTATTTATATATATATATTTGTTCTACCTGTGGTGAATTCCGCCCCCGCTCCGCTGGAGAGGGGGGCTCTGGCAGCAGGGCTCGCCGCTCTCCAGCCTCGCATGTTTTATTACGGAAGATGGAAAAATCCTTCGGGCTGGCTCGCAGGGATCCCCGTCCTGCCAAGAAAATGCAGTTTTACAGAAATCTGCCACATAACGTTGGGGCGAAAAAGGCTGCTTGGCTGTATCGAGGGGCTTGCCGTCAAGTGCACGCCTCGGGATCAGCGTAGCACTTGCAACAAAACACTCCATGATAAGGTCACCTCAAAAATACTACTTAAAGGAAAGGATTTTTTGTCAATCCCGTGTATATATACATATTTCCCATTTAATTGAAAGCTCGCGGTGGTGATTTGCTTGGTTGATTTTGATGCTCCGCCGGTTGGGAAGGCTCTCATGCAGCCCGCACGTCGCTGCTGCTGCTGCTGTGGCTGGGAGGACGACCAGGAGCCCAAGCCCGCCCTCCGCGCCTCAGCCCGCCACCAGCCAGCTCCCCATCTCCATCTGTGGCAGCTCCGGCGGAGGAATGAGGTGCACGGAGCGATTATTGCCCATCGGGATCTCTCGCTGATGGGGATCGAGTGCCCAGAGTGCTGTCAGTGTTAGGCAGGGTTGTGGTGCCTCAGATGTAAGCTGTTCCTTGCAGAGGCAGGGAGTAGGGAGTATCTGTATCTGCTGATGCTGGAGTTGGCTCTTTCCTCAAGTGCAAATGTCCTGTGAGCTTTTTCTTTTAATAAAAAAAAGACAAATGTTAGTGTTCGTTCACTGCTGACAGGCTGCAACGCTTGACAGAATGACCAAGCGTGCCCCAAATCAGTTATTGGAGGTGTTCAATACACCGAGCTGTCTTTCTGTCTTTTCGTAACGGTTTGTAAGGGCTCCAAGCCAGAAAGTAAAATGTGCTCAAGCCAGTTTCATCAGCAGGGAGGAGCTGATGTTGACATTGTATTTTCCTTTTAACAATTTGAGGGGGAAGAGGAGAAGGAGTTACTGATTAGCCTGGGGCTTTCCTTTCTCTGCCTCTCCCTCCTGAAAACCCGAAATAAGAAAAGATCAACGCGGTGTAGCCTTATAGCGAGGTACTGCCCGTCCGCCAGCACTTCTCCGTGCTGGGGAGGGAGCAGGGAGCATGGTCGATACCATGGTGTATGCAGTGCTCCTGCTTGATGCTTTTTGGTGTTTATCACACTACCGTCTGCACACCGGCAAGATGCTAATTAAAACAGATGTTAGTAAATGCTTTCACAAGACCAAAATCAAACGGACTTAGATCTTCAGTAAGAAATACGCTAATTCAGCGTACCGAAGTTGTAATGCAGTTTTATGGTGCAGTTCCTGTTGCTGCAAGCATAATCCAAGAAGACTCGGAGGAAGCAGGACGTGGTTTGCAATTGGACATCTCTATCTGCACTGCTGTGCCTTCCCTGGAGCTAGAGCTGGAATGAATTTATCCCACTGACAATATCTTTCCTTCTGTGCCACTGACGTTACACCCAGCAGACAGCATGGCTCGTGTTTTCTGACTGTGACAACCTAAATCAAGATTGGTTGGAACTGGGAGGAGGGAGGAGAAGGGGCCAGCATCCTGCTTTCAGTGTCTTTCCCCCAAGCTACTCTTGGTGTGCTCTTAGTCAAGTATATTGCAGTGCTCCGTGCCTGGGAAAACTCGACCTTCTGCCACTTAAAGCTCCTAACTTCAGGCACACGTGTTGCAAATTCTGGCCTCTTCCCAAAACTAATGACTGCGTAGGGCAGGATCAGTAACTCATCAGGTTTTGTTTCAGTGGAAGGCTGGTCATAGTCTGGTCATGCTAGCTCAGAGTTCGGTGGTTTTCAAGGCAACTTAATGCATTTTCAGGCCCAGAGCGTGCACCCCTTACATGTATGCTTAACTTGACCATCATGTGCCAGCCCACTGGCTTCAGTGGCGTGTGTTCACTGTGATGGGCTTCACCCTGTGCAGAAATATTTGCAAGACGGAGGTTTTAACGTGTGTCACGCTCCCCATGTGTTAGGGCATCTCTGCTGCCTTCTCGGATTCGGTAACTGTTGAAATCGGTAGATGGACAACTGCATGCTTACACGCGTGTTTGGGTCTCATTGATAACGTTGGGAGTGAAGGGACTGCCTTAAATTCCGTCCCTTTTCCTGAACCAGACGTGCTACGAAAATGTTTTTCAAACGGTGAGCACCCGAGGTGGTTTGTCGTACCGTGTGTGACCGCAGGCTTTGCAGTTCTGGTGCCTCTGAACACCGCGGGCCTTACAGCTGCCGCTTGTAGCAAGGCAACCTCGTTCTCGAGAGCCAAAATCTCCCGTGGACTGGGGAGACTTAGGGACAGCTTCTGAAACAAGTTGCTGCCTTGTGTAAAGAGAGCACTGGCAGGATTATTGCAACACAGCCTCTTGGCTGGGAGCTAAAGCCACCTCCTCCCCAGGTCCAGCCCATCCCGTGTGCCGCTGCGGGTCCTCGCCACGCGCCTTGAGGCAGGAGGTGGAGTAGCTGGTGTCCGCGCACCCAGACAAGTGGTACTGGGTCAGTAGCACAGCGGGCACTCACAGATGCTGTAATTGCAGCCTTCGCTGGCAGTCTTTATACATTTCAATATGACCATGGTAGTTTTTCCTCTTGTAGCCAAATTCTGGTCTCCTTGTTCAGCTGCATGCTGGGCAGGGGCTCACTCGCAGCGGCGATTCTGACAGCAGGTGCTCGTGCAGTGGCTGCCCGATAGGTAGCATGTGCTTTTTGGATAACGGGACAAAATGCCTTTTTTTTTTTTTTTTGCAAGCATTTAGGCAGTTCTGTGCTGTTCATTGGTTTGGAGGGAAGAGGAGTTTGTCTGAAAGGTGTTTACTTTGTGTTCTGCTAAGATTGTTTCTGGCACTTGTAACCCATTGGTTATTGTGGGCAAGCCACATGCCTTTTACCTCTCTTTTGTTGTGGTCCGAATGCACTTTTTTGTTTCAAACATAGCTATTTAAAAGGTACTATGGATGCAAATGAGGGTAACCATTTTAGATTTTGTTAGTTTCATTATGATTTAGAGGCTGAAGATCAGTCAGAGTCAGAAATGTTTACCAGTGTTCTCCGAGCGTGTGTGCCTGTAGCCTACCCCATGAGAGAGAGGGAGCTGTGTAGGTAGCCTCGCACTTTGATGAGTGCTGAAAGTGGCTTTCATGTGCATGCGCTGGTATTTAATTGTATTTTCAGCTTAAGGCAGCAGTAGCACACTTCTTGATGGTGTTTTCGCTTCATTTTGGGAAGGGAAGATGCTTCCGTGTTTCTGAGAACTGAGAGGTGCAGCAGCACTTTAAGTCTGGTAAGTGTATTAGAAGTGAGTTGTGGAATCTTTTTTATCCAGCCAGATACTCTGAAGGCATTTGTTTTGCTGTGCTCGAGTAAACGTGGCTGAGGCTGGCCTGTTACCTACGTGTTCTGTGACGCTGCAGTGGGTTCCAGTGAGTGTCCTGATGCTCGCAGTGCTCAAAACTGTGGCCCTTGGAGGCTGATGCAATCAACATGTCACTCAGCAGTGGTTGTTCTTGAGGGCCGCTTAGAATTTTACGAGGCTTTAGTTTTCTAACTATGTATAAAACTGTATTGGATGGAAATAGATGAATCATCTTGTTTTTTTTTTAGACTAGCTTGGGAGCTGTTAACTGAAGAACTCATTTAATAAAACCAGGAGTCTTGAAATATGTTGTCTTTTTTTTTTTAATGTAATTTTACAACCCCTCCATTCTTAAAAACACTTAAGAATTAAAAAGTCCCTACAAGATTTTTCTCCTTTTCCCCTCTAGTTAAGGTTATACAGGGTTATATTGCCCTTCCAATTTCTTTCTGAACCAAAATTAATCGGGAAAAGATGCTCTATATTTCTTCCAGTATTTTATCCAAGTGTCAGATAACAGAGCTGAAACACTTAAAAGAACCACAGACGCCACATGGAAAATGTGAAAAACATCCTGTTCAGAAACTGTTCCTCTCAGATTCCATACTATACGTCCAGTCCTCTTTCATTTTAAACATATGAGGCATAGCAGGTTTTGGTAAGCTTGAGCCTTTCTCCAAAGACTACTTTCAGAAAGCATCAGCGGATCTTCAAGGAGTGGTTGCGCCTTCCCAAAGGCACTGGACATGAGCTCAGGTGATTAATTTGGTCCTAAACTTTGGTTACATCCGCTGGCTTGATTATATGCACTCATCTTATGTGGGTTGATTGGGTCGTTGTCTGCTCAGTGTATTATTTTATAGGTGCAAGGTGTGTCGTGTCATTTATTGGTGCCCGTTAATGCACAGTGCCTCCTGACAGAGCCAGCGAAGCCCTTGTCCAGTAGTGCAATCCTGGCCGCAGAAGGGCTGCTGCTCTCGGGAGGAAGATGTGGTTGGCAGCGCCTCGCAGGGCCACCGGACCCCGCCAAGCTGCCTGCCTGGATGTAGTCACTGGCGTGGGGCCAGAGGACTGCAGTTAGCTCCTCCAGTTATTATTCCTGCACGACATTTGCCAGCTGACTCTTCACCCGCGGAGAGGTTTCAGAGTGTGAAAATTCCAATAACTACCACACCTCTGTGATTTGGGACGCGGAGTCATCCTTTTAATTCACTCCTTGAGAGATAGTGCTCTGCTTAGCAAGTGGGTATAACCTGCGCAATGACAGAGTGTTAATACTTTCCGAGTTTGGGTGAGAAGTGAACTAAGAAATTCAATACTCACATTTGCGTCTTGTTGTTTTTTCTTTTTTCTTTTTTTTTTGTCATTAGGGCGCAGTTGGTTCATGTTTTCAGTTCTTTTTCTGGCAGAGAGGACGAACCTACTCAAAACACATCAAGCTGAAATTTTCACGTTATATTCTAGATATAAGGTTTTAAAATATGTCAAATGCCATGAGAATTATGATAAAATCAAGAGTGCTGGCAACATGAGTTTTTTCCTCTCTGCAAGATGAACCTCCTCTCATCAGCTGCTTTGGTTCTTGGATGGTGTGCATTCTGGAGAGGGAGAGTTGTTTGGTAGTTTTAAAAACAGGTTAAATTCACTCAAGAGTTAATATCCATTTACATTGAAAGGCACTGGAATTTGAAGTCTTTTTTTTTTGGATGTGTGTCTACCTACATACTTCATCTTCCTGTGATATTTGGACTTCAGGGCATTTAGCGGGCGTTGCTGTGTCAGAAGGACTTGCTGTCACTCATTCAGCCGAAGTATGTTGTAACGCCTTGTAAAGCAGACTATGCAAATCGCCGGGATGTTCCCAGAACAGCTGTCCTGGAGGCATGCTGTAAATACACCTTTATTGCGGGCTGATGTCGAGCAGCACTGATGCCCAAGGGTTACACTTAATAGATCATTCCGATGATCTTCGCTGTGTTACCCAACAGACAGCCTCAAACAACTTCTCCCAAGGACGTGTGAAAATTGCCGGTGGGGTGTCAGATTTATAGACGAAACAGGCGGAAAGCAGCATGTTTGGAACAGGGACATGCTTTGCGAGGAGCTGCCCTTTGCAGCTGCGGGGAACGTCTGTCTGACTGTGCTGCACAGCACAGAGAGCACAAGCCTCTGCTTCTTGCCACAGCGACAGCTCAACGTGTGCCTGTGGTTGTGGGTCAGCGTGCTGTCCTTCTCTGAAGGTATTGACCTGCCTGGGTTACTCCATTGTAAGGGGAATGCTGTCGTTTTGAATCAGATAGACTTCATTCTAGCAAACCAAATATTCTTTCGTACTGAAGAAATCCAGATATAGCACACCTCTTCCCTTTGTGCTTCGTTTTTCTCAGGGCAAACTATTTCCATGCTCTACGAAAGGCAGATATAACAAACTAATCCTTGATGGAGGATTTGGCCTGGGAGTGGAGAGCAGCAGGAAGATCAATGTTTCTCTAAAGGGACATCAATAGACTCCTTTCGGTTTTCATAGCTCAGGATGGATGTTTGCGGTGTGATGCAGAGAATCCTAAATGTACTGTAGCTCTTCTATACTTAAAAATGCATTGACTGCGTTTTAATTTTTTAAGAGGCTATTTGTATAACGTGTCAAGCAGGACATATAATTTTTTAAAAATAACTGCTTTAATTCCCTGGCAACTGTCAGACAAGATGACTCACCGCAGTGCAAGATTCACCACAGCACAGAACAGATTTGACACAAACTCTTAATCCGTTTAAAATTATGCATGTATATTTCGCTACCTTCCCAGTGGGTGAGCTCCAGTTGTGCCTCAGCCCTGATGATCCCATTCTGCCTTTTCTTGTCCCCTGCCTCCCTTTTGCTCCTTCTTCCTGGGAACCCAGGTGCAGGCAGCAGTCACCCAGGTGAGGTTGGGTGCAGCCGTCTTCCCCCGGCTGGTGGGGAGCATTGGCGGGCTGCCTGGGATGGTCCCTGGTTCTCTCCTTGTCTGCGGTGCTGGTGGTGTGGTCCAAAGCGTGGTTGCTCTCTGCAGTTATTTCTGGTCTGTCCTATTGGTAAGGTTTACAAAATGGGAACTGCTTTCATTTCACTCCACTTGGTGGAATGTGTCAGGGAATCACTCATTTTGGGCCCGTGTAAATCAATTTTTTTCCGTAATGTTAGCTAGGGCTTCTAAGTATGAGTATTATTCATCTCTAAGGGTTAAGTACAACTTTAAAACCAAGTACAAAGCATAACGGTGACATGATGTCCTTCTGCAGTAAAGAACAGAAGCTAGGAGGACTCCAAGCAATGCAGCTCCAGACAGAGACACCTGGAAGGCCCCGGCCGTGGCTGTGGTTGGAGCCTCTGGCAGCTCCCCAAGGCTGGTGCCAAAGCCGTGTGGGGTCTTGCCAGAGCACCCTGATGGCTCCTGCGGGAAGCTGGGAGGCTTGTCCTGCTGCTCCTTGCAGTCCCATCTGGGAGGACAGAGTCAGTTGCTGGCTCTTGGCAGTTTGATAGGTGTAGCAGTCTGTTTGACATCGAACCTGTGATTGTTTTGCAGCAGAAGGTAACACTGAAAAGTGTATGATGTCTCAGCTCAGCCCTCTCTTTTAAAGAATATCGCATGTGAAATGGTTGGATGAATGAGAGAAAGAATTCTTCCAAAGTGTCCTGATAACGTGGATAGGAAGGAAGGATGTCCTGTCACTTACGGAGGTGTGAAAGTGTTTTCTTCCTTTCAAGAGAATGAGCTGGACCAGTAATAGGCCAGATTTCAAAGTATTTGGAGGAGCGCTTGCTTTCACTCACACGGGTCAACAGAATAGTGGCAGTTGAGATGAAGAAAGGACTTGTCAAATATTGCCTGCTTATTATGGGAATAGAAGGGAGTATTAGGACCTGTGTTTGGTCTTACTGCTGTCTGGATCCAGAAGACATACCTCTGAATTAATCATTGCATCTGATGGTTCTTGATTTACATCTTGGCTTGATTTGTTTGTAAGATTAAAATATCAAAAACCAAAAAGATCTTGTAAGTCTGGTCTGGTAGGAGCTGTTCAGAAGCCAGGAAAATGTTGCTTAAACTCTGTGACGTCTAGTGAAGGGTAAGTGTGGGTCATGGAGCCTGGGGTTTCACTGGGGGGCTGCTGGTTGAAGGCCTGCCTAGACTAGGAAAGGTTTAAAGGTTTTGGTTTGGATTACAGACCCAAACAAAGTGTACTGACAGTCTTTTTCCTACTGTGTGGATGTTGAGGATATTTGGGCCTCCATAAACAGCCTGGCAAAATAAAGAGGCCCTGGTAGAGGCCCCTTCAGAGGAGCCAGGCTTGGAAGCGCCCCAGGGCTTGACTGTCCACTCTGTGTGGCCCCTCTGGATGAAGTGCCGGGGCATCAGCAGGCTGATGACAGGGCTATCGCGTCTGTTCCTGTTTAATGCAGAAAGAGACGAAGCTGGTCCTCAGGATCCTGGTATCTCATCATGTAGCAGTTCTGAAATTTTACAGAAACAGCTTCCTTCTGAAATCCATTTACTCTGTAACTACAGACTTATGCAGCTACACACCTTCAAGATCATAGAAATGAATGAAGCTCAGCTTTCTTTATTTCTATTTTTTTCTGAGGGGAGGGGATACCCGTGGTCATATTAAGTCATGTTTTTTCACCGTTAATTGCAAGGAGAATGAGCAAAACCTAGAATTTTCCATGGAATACCTCCCTTGTCCTTGTTGAAAGAAATGCTTTTCAAATGCAAAACCAAATAAAATGATGACATTGCCGTGGTGTGAACAGTTCAACTGTGGTAAAGACTCTTCAAATGGAAATTGCACTTGGAATACTAGACTTCTCTGACAGATGCCTGGAGATGAACAAACAGCAGTTAAACAGTGAAAGAGCAAAATGTAGAAATGGCCTGATCCTATCCTTAATGACAACAGCAAACCCCTGTGCTGAGTTCTCAGGAAGAAGCTGGTTTCATTTGCCATATTTGTTTAGTCTAGGAAAACTAAAGCATTGTTTTGAAGATGGCATCCTTTTTTTCCGAAGTGTTGTGAAACGAGGGCTTAGCTTTTTTTTTTTTTTGGAAAAAAATGAAAAAATCCTGTTGGACTGCAGAGTGATTTTTGCTTCTAAGAGGGCAAATTAACGGATTGGCAATACTTCAGATTGGCTCTACTTCTAATCAGCTTCGTGTTGCAATGGGGAAAGTTGGTTTGGTGTGTGGAGCAACAGCAATGGGGCTAGCGGGAATGAAATATCCTTTTTTTTATGATGAAAAAATGACTCGCAATCTGTGCTTATGAATGTTATACTGCTAATGCAATTGATGCATTCCAGTCCCAGGGTTTTATCTGTGTCTCTTACAAGCTCTGACTTTGGCGAGACGAGTATCCGTCCACAGACTTGGAGAGTTTGACAGAACAGTTAAGAAGAGGTCTTTAAGAGCGACCCAGTGTAGGGACATGGACATACGGGATTAAAGCAATCCTAATCAACCTTGTTAGCCAGGAGAAAGCTGGAGAGTTTATTTGGCTTAATTGACAAATCTTGTGTTAGGGAAGGAGGAATATTTTCTGGCAGTGGAAAGTTATTTATGTCAGCCGTTAAAAACATGAGAAGTTCCAGCTCCTGGAAAAGGAAATTAGACAAATTCAGATTGGAGATAAGACCGAAAATATTACTAAGGCTAGATAAACACCAAAACACTTACAAATAAAAGAAGACTCAATGGCTTTCTGAAAAAAGTGAACCCACTAGTCAACGGGATAGAAGACTCCTTTCTAAGAAATACTGAGTGTAAGAAGCATGTGTACGTAAGCCACTGAACGCACTCTTGGCCAGAAATACACAGTGCCATAAGTACTTCTGTGACGGCATTTTATAAAAGTTTTAGTCCAGTATCAGCATCTGTATTTTCTTGGTTACTTGAAGAAACACATCAATACTTGAGAATTTCAGGTTTTGTGGGTTTTCAGCAGTGAAGACTTGACATTTACTTGTGGTAGTAATTTTTTGAAAATCAATGCTGAACGCTGTAAGGACGTACATCCATTACAGTTTGAGAGGAGATCACATACAGTCCTTGATAATGCCTACTTCAGTACTGACTTCTCGTGTGTTTTACCAGCAGCTCAGGTGACTTCTCTGTAAGCACGAAGTGGCAGAACAATCACATTTAAAAAGCTCCCTAAATATTTATCATAGGCGGCTTAATTGTTGGCTTTTATGTAAAAGTATTGTGCTTCTTAATAATTTAGATGAAGAATAAGAAAACAATCAATTCCTCTGAAGATCCTATTCCCTGATACTTCAGGGAGGTGAGGTATGTACTCAACAATGAAGTGAGTTGAACAAGACAAGTAGTGTTTTCCTGGTTTAGTTAGACATTTTATTTTAGCTTTCATGCAGTAAATGTATGTCTAGGTATCCTTTTTTAGTAAATGGATCTGTGTATACTGTTTCTTTCCTTCCCATTTAGTGTTTTTTATTTTTTTAAAATTTTTATTATTATTTGTCATGCCATATGTGATTCTAATGCACCCTAAATCCATGTTTTTTCAGTGTATTAAGTTACATCTAAGTAGAAGACTTTTCCTACTTTGAAGGCAAAACCACTTTTCATAGAAGGGTTTTGCCAAGATGGCCATTCTTGGCTCTGACGTCTTTGATTTTTCCTAACTGGTTTGTCTTGGTAATTCCGATTTGTTCTTTTGTGTCATGACAGTAAGTGAAGGCTTTATGAGCACTGGAAGTGAATCTGTCTTCGTTCGTGGTGCCATTGTGCTGTCTGTGAAAGCATGTTTGTTCGTTCAGAGTTTGGCGAGGCTGGTATCTTTGACCTGCAGATGCAATCACTTCTGGAGCACAGTGAAAAAGTAAGGCAGTCCCCTTCCTCTAAGCAGTGCAGAAGCCTGCACATCCAGGGAATATAGCCTGCACATCCAGGGAATATACGTAGGAGAAAGAAGACACTTCCTACCTAGCCCAGACACTCTTTTCTCGAGCACGAGGATGCCATAGCCAGTGTTGTCTGCTGGTGGTACTTCTGAGGAAGGCTGGCGCTCCTGGCGAGTCACACAGAATCACACAGAATTTCTAGGTTGGAAGAGACCTCAAGATCATCGAGTCCAACCTCTAACCTAACACTAACAGTCCCCACTAAACCATATCCCTAAGCTCTACATCTAACCGTCTTTTGAAGACTTCCAGGGATGGTGACTCCACCACCTCCCTGGGCAGCCTGTTCCAATGCCTCACAACCCTTTCAGTAAAGAAGCTCTTCCTAACATCCAACCTAAAACTCCCCTGGTGCAACTTTAGCCCATTCCCCCTCGTCCTGTCACCAGGCACGTGGGAGAACAGGCCAACCCCCACCTCGCTACAGCCTCCTTTAAGGTATCTGTAGAGAGCGATAAGGTCGCCCCTGAGCCTCCTCTTCTCCAGGCTGAACAAGCCCAGCTCCTTCAGCCGCTCCTCGTAAGACTTGTTCTCCATGCCCCTCACCAGCTTCGTCGCCCTTCTTTGGACCCGCTCAAGCACCTCCATGTCCTTCTTGTAGCGAGGGGCCCAAAACTGAACACAGTACTCGAGGTGCGTCCTCACCAGAGCCGAGTACAGGGGGACGATCACCTCCCTAGCCCTGCTGGTCACACTATTTCTGATACAAGCCAGGATGCCGTTGGCCTTCTTGGCCACCTGAGCACACTGCTGGCTCATATTCAGCCGACTTCAGCCGTCCCATAGCTTTTCTTCAGCTTTGAAGGTCAGGCTGCTGGCTGCTTCTTGATCCACGAAGGATGCTGTGGAGCCAGGCGAGGTGATTGGGTCACCTTGTAGTAAGTAAGTGAAGAAGCCGTGTGGGGGGTGCCTGGAGCCAGAAATAGGTGCAATGATAATACATTTTGTCATGGACTGCTGGACCGTTTAGAGACGTGTAGTAGCTTTGGTAATTTGGTCCATAACAGTTTTCCCTCCATAACACACTTCTAGACCAACCAGTGCAGGAAGACTGGGCTGCTTCCCTTCAGTGCCAGTTCCTCTGTCCTGGGAGGGGTCTGGGCTGGTTCAGGCACCAGCTCTTTGTATTACTCAAGAAACGTTGTTCTCCCAGACCACAGTACCTCTGAAGCCTAAAGGACTTCAAACCAAAGTCCTCTTGTTGGTTGACGTTGTTTACTATTCCTAGGTGGTGATCTGGTTTTGCCAGAGCAACAGAATGCTTTTTGGTGTATTTTGATAGGAGAGTGTCACCTGCAGTACTAGGTCTACTACCCATCACTCAGAATGTCAAACTGCCCATTTCTCTTGCTTCCTATGTGCTTTGTTCATTGTTGTAATTGGTTAACTCCTGTGAATTATAAATGTAATTTCAGATTTAGCCATTCTGCCTCAGGATATATTAGGAATAACTCCAGGCCTCATATTCCCCTATTTTTTTAGTAGAATGAATATCTAGGACTAAGTTAGGCTGCAACTAGGAAGAAGGAAGCCAACTCTGCTTTACACTTGACTTTTTAACATGAAGATCTTGTTGACAGTCCTTTACCTCTGTTATAGCTCTGCTGTAACTCAGGTGCCCAAAGAAGTCTCTACCCAGACTTCTCGCTAGGTAATGGGGTTTTGCTAGTGGGGGTGTTGTGAAAAGGAATGGTTTGAAAAAGGTAACTGCTGATAAGGTGGTAACTGTTATTTAACATATTAAGACATTATATATGCTTCACCATAAAAAATTGCTCACATGGGTATGTTAGGGTTAAGAGAGAGAGAACGAAGCACCTCAGTAACCATACCCTTCTGAAATACCATAGCATCTGTTTTTCTCCAGCCTCCCTTTGAAAATACTGTGTGACGGTTGTCATGGGCTGGGTCACCGCCCGCACCGCTTTCTGCATTCCGCTCCCGAGCCCAGCGTGGCTGATAACGCAGTTGTGCTTCCAGACCTGGGCTTGTAATAGTTTGTGGTACAAATACAAAAAGATTACAATAGGAATTACAATCAAGGGCATCATTGAAGTCTTCCCAAAATAAAAGTATGGCAGTAGTCTTGCTGTAAAAGCAGAAGCTTTATTTACAGGGGCTTAAATAAGGAGGGAGTTTAAGAGACCTGCCAAAAAAAATTCTTGTATTTATTTTTTCCCTCGGACTGAAGTCCAGTTTACCTAAAAATAAATGGCAGAAGTTATGTTGGCATCAGGAGTGCACTGCTGGGTGTAGTTCCATTTAAATCTATGCCTGCAAATAGTCAGAAACAGTCTGTGATATTTAAGGGGCTGTGGTTGGGCACATGAACCTCACAGATGCTGGTTCTTCGCTTTGTGTCTAGTCCTTGGTACTTAGAGAACACTTTGCATTTCACACGGAGCCTTTACATGCATGGAACAACAGGCCAAAGCGTACTGCCAGTGAGAAAATACAGACCTGCTCATGACTGGCGAACCAGTCCATGCTTAAAGAAGTTGTTACTAATTTGCTGGAAGCTACGTGATCACAAGCACTCTGTAGCACTTCTGGCACTCCGTGAGAGGTAACACATGCTCCGTGTTACCTCTTCCTATGCGACGGAGAAAGAGAAAGCCAGCCTGTGATAGAGGAACTCCTGCTTTATTTTCTTCCTTCCCCTCACCTCCCTGCTTTCTTTCTTTCCCCTTGTTTCTCTGTTATCTCTGACCTTCGAGGCCTCTCTCCAGAGGAATCTTGCCCTAGTATGGCAGACACTGGTAAGTCACCATCCCACCCATTGTATTTCAGTCCATGAGCAAAATTCCTGTGTTGTCTGTCTTTCCACCACTCCTCCCAAACAGCACAGCAGACTTACATGCATTATCACATTGTAGATAATTCATGTTATGCCGTTTTGCACAAGCTTTTCTTGTTTATCCTCTGTAAAAGAGTGTTTATGAGATATATCAGAGCAAACCTCAAATCTTTATTCTTAAGTTGGTTTAAAACAAATTCCGGACTTGCAGTAACAAACTTGTTAACTACCTGAAACACCCAGGTTGTATAGACACTGCCTGAGGTATGTGGATTTTGCCAATCTTGTTGATGTTTGCTTTATTTTGTCATCGCCGTTTACTTCTACTTTAACCTATTTATTTAAAGCTAAACTAGCATGTTCTCCCCGCAGTCTGAGGCATTTACAGAGAAAGGTGCATCTTCAATTTATTGAAATCTGATCTGGCGTTACGCCATTTAGTTTCCATCTAAAAATGCATTTCTGTTGATAATACCTCCACGCAGTGGTTTTCTTTTCTTTTTATTCACGTGAAACCCACGCTAAACAAAAATACAGCTTATGTAGCCTAAAATTACAAAGGAACTTGCAAGGAGCCAGCAATGCTTTCTCCATGATGAAAGCCATTTAAATTGTTCAGGCATACAGCATGGATCAGAAACTGTATCTTCAAACCATCCTTGCATATTGATGAGCACACCTGTTACAGAAGCAGTGGCAAGTGCTGAGATTCATCTTGTCCTGTGCCACTGTTAGCGGAGTGAAGAAAAACGAGATCATTTGTCAGTGGAAGTCTCTTAAATCCGGCGTGGAGCCTTATCGCTGCAGTAGCCCAACACCAGCGGAAGGTGCTGCCTGTGCAGGGGGTCATCATTACAGCCATGACTGGATTTGAAAACAAACAAGCAAACAAAAACAAACAAACAAAAAAGATACATCAAGAGAAATAAAATTTTGAGTTTTTTTTTTCCTGTGAAAGTTGTTTTTTTGATCATTTTTAAAGTTGGATCAACTCAGCAATTTGCTACACAGTGCAGCATGGTAAGTGTGTTCTGCTGAGAACAGGGATGTGAGCAGCACGGATGGAGGGAAGGATGGCCACATGAGGAAGGGATGTGTATCCAGGTTTGCTGCTGAGTAAAATGTTTTATGTATCCACACCATCTGAATCTAAGGAAAAACGTTTTTACTGGGAGGGTAACGGAGCACTGGCACGAGGATGAGCACAGAGGCTGTGGAGTCTCCTTGGAGAGCTTTGAAAGCTGCCTGGATGTGGTCCTGAGCACTCTGCTCTGGGTGGCCCTGCTCTGTGATACCCCTCAAAAATGTCCACCTTTCACGGATACATACAGGATTTTGCACTTCTTTGTCCATTTCTCCTGGATTTCGCAGTGTATGTGTTTCTTGGAATGACACACGGAGCCTTTTCTACGGTGTGTGTAGGCCTGCCATCGGTGGCTCCTCATCTGAGACCTTTCGTAGCACCAAATTTGTTAAATTTCAGTTTTAATTATGTCACATACACAATAGTGATGGTCAATGAAAGTATGCAGTGTGGGAGGTGAAGCACGATGCATTAAGCAGAGACTGGATTTTGAAATCGTTCCACTTGAAATAACTTCACTGATTTTTATACGCAAAACTTGGTAATGGGGGTAAATTTACATCTTAGGTAAATGACTGGGATTTAGGCGTGGGTGAGGCTGCTTCTGATGATTTTAATGCTGTCATTATGACCATCGCTCAGGTATATGACTGTCATGTAATTGATTCCTGGTTTTCACCTGTATGAAGGAAGGATGTATCTGTTGATATCTCTGAAGAAATAGTTGCTCTGGTTCTGTCTGGAGCAGGGACATGAAGAGAACTCAGTGGCTTTGAAAATAAGTTTGTTTGATTCCTCATTAGCACTAATTCTAGAAATGGAAATATCCTGAGTGTTGATGAGGCCTTGTATTAGTTTTATTGGAACCTGTGCTAAGCGTTGCATGCAGCTGTGGCCATGCACTGAAATACTGTGTATCTTTTTCAAGTCAGTAACGCAGAAGGGAACCTCCAGGCGAAGCCAGAAGGCGATCTTCAGTTACTGTGCCACTGCAGACCCCCAGTAAGGTTTCTGTACGAAAACTGCTAGGTGGCCGTGGGCCTTGGGGATGGTAGGCATCACGCTATTAATTCTTCCCCAGCCACCAGACTTTCTATTAAAAGGGAAATACAAAGAGAGCTGGATTACATTTTTGGGGTATGAACACAGCTTTTAAATAGAAAGAACTTCCATATCCACATTGTCTCCTGCCTGCTCAGCGAGCAGCTGGCCATAGCTTTTGCAAGAGGAAGTTATGTGGGGCACGGTCCCAGTTCAGCAAAGCATTTTAAGCATGTGTTGAGGCTCATCGATACTGCCGGTCTGACCTAAACCCAACCGGCACGGCTGGGGTCAGCATCTTGTTCCTGCACAGGAAAACAAATCTTTGTCATTTTCATTGCTTGTATAAAAACGAGCAGTAATGGGGGGGATTGACAATCTTTTTTTTTTTTTCACTACTGTGTGAAAAGTTAGGGATCTTAAAAGCATTATTAATACATTATTTATTTATTTTTAATTATGTTCCACTATATATTGAGCCCTGTCAGGTTATCAGTTGAGGAACAACGGAACTGCTGATACCTGCTTCTCATTTTGTATGTTTGCTCTGTGCTTCACTGAGTATGTAGATTTAAGTGATTTTGGTTGATGACATCCTTCATTTCTGTAAGTGTGAACCCCAACTTCCCACCACAGCCTCCAGAATGGAATTATATCATCCACTTTCTTTTCTTTTTTTTTTAATTTTTTTATTTTTAAAATGACCCAGTGCAGGTGAAGCCATGTTGCAGACTGCAGCAATGTGTGAGGCTGTGCTTGGGTGCAGGAGGAGGCATCCAGCTGGCTGAACAGCACCATCGGTTCTCTTCTCTTCTCTTCTCTTCTCTTCTCTTCTCTTCTCTTCTCTT
>NC_048894.1:10846428-10966617 GCF_011077185.1 Oxyura jamaicensis | reverse complement strand
CTTCTCTTCTCTTCTCTTCTCTTCTCTTCTCTTCTCTTCTCTTCTCTCAAAAAGGGAATGAGAGGCTAACTGATTCTCTGGTATCTCTTCATCCATTGACATATGGAAAAAGTGTAAGTTCAAGGAATTTGATAGTGTATTACTGTAATTAACATATGAAATAAAATATTCTGTTCAGGATCACAGTGATTACGATGTGTTTTGCATTTTTATTTTCATTTTCCTTTTACCATCCATTGTGTTGCTTTCTTCGTCATACCTGTGACCTACTGAACTTGGTCTGAAGCATCAGTGTGTACCTACTGGTTTGTTTTTCTTCATTAATCTGTATGAAAACATAGCAGCTGCAAGGAGCTTGGCCCTCTTGTAATATCCCACACATACTCTGAATTTGCTCTGAATAGCAAAAGAAACTTTGGGGTTGTGCAGTAAAAGGAGCGGTACCATCTTCTTGTCTGTACCCAGCACTAAAGTGTGAAGAGGGTGAGAAATGATTCTCTGTGTGATGGAATAACTAAAACTGAGGCATCAAACCAGAACTGGACAAGGGCTATGCATGCCATACAAAAGCCAGTAGCTCAGTTAAATGGGATACATTACGGATTTTAAAAGTAAGGTGTAGAAAGTGTCTGTGCAGGTAGGTTTACAGATGTAAAGGAATATGCATGCAGAGAGGATGGGGAAGGAAGAAACTCACACACTGCCTCCTCAGTGAAGAAACCTTCCCACTTAAGGGCATGTTATCTGCAGGAGCAGCTCCCGGAGCACTAGGCACGCGCAAGTTCCCCACATCCTGAGTCACAGATTTTTCCCCCGCGTTGTGGATCAGATGTGTAAGCCCCTTCCCCACCATGCCTCCAATTCCTGGAATAACTGCTGAGGTCAGGAAGGACACAGGACCGCTCACTGTCACTAGGAGGCCTTTGAAGCGAAGGCAGAAGATGTGGGGTTTTGTGATGCTCGGTCTCAACCGTCTGGCACAAGAAGATAATTTTAATCCTGTTCTGTTTATTTCTTCTCAGTGGTGTTTTGGCTTTTGTACTGGCTCACACCCTTTCTAATGAATCACCAATGCTTTTGTTGTGAAACTGACTTAACAAATACCCTTATTCCAGCTCGTTTTGTGGGGTGTACGTTCCTGCTCAGTCACATGAAGTGAATTACATGCTGCTGCTGAGTTTACAACAATGTCTTTTGGCTCAGAACAATTAACTGTAATAACCCTTGGTATATCAAAATACACAGTGAATAAAGTAAAACCCCATTGTATATGTCTTGAGGCTTATTTTAACACGTTGTGCCTTTCCAATTGCAGTATCTGGTGATCTCTGTAGGGGCATTTTGTTACAAAATGCTCGGGCTCTCACTGAACCGAATTTAAAACTGGAGCAAATTCAGACCCGTATAATTGGTGGGGGAAATAATGAGAGAGGGAAGATCAATTTGGCAGACAGGGACATAATATTCAGAAAGTCTTTGGATGCAAGTAAAAGAGCTTTGAAATCCAAAGCTGGCTCAAAGACTTCTGCACAGCGTTAGGCAAAGCTGAACCGTCGGGGAGGTGAACGCTGCTTCTGAGCAGGATCCCTTGCTCTGGCCTCAGGGCCGTTGAGCACACGCTCGCACTTCCCAAGCCTCATGGCAGGGACAGAAGCAGTGTTTGCTTTTCAGGGCCTTAGCCCAGGCAAAACTGGTAGCAAGGCTGCAGTGGTTTCACGACGTGAAGCAGTGGCTGCACAGACAGCAGCTCCTTTACCAACACCTAGGGCCATTTCTCCTGCAGGATCTCCAGGAGAACACGTGCCCTTCGAGTCCTGCCTCCACCAACATGTGCATAGATGGTTCAGCATACAGATAGCGGCATGTCCGTGGCTCTGGAAGTGAGCAGTGATGTGTTTGTACTGAGATCTTTCAGGAAATCATAGGTTTCGTTTGAGGTTTTTGTTTAGGTTAGAAAAAAATGCTAATTTCTGCTGATCACACACACGTATGAAAGGCTTCCTCAGTTACTCCTGTCTCAGGCCCTGTAACCTGGGGGTGACCTGCAGTGCCTGCAGGACGGCCAACCATCCTTTCCTGTGCTGGGAAGAGCTGGGCTTTGTTCCCAGCCCGGTGTTCTCTGGCCGTGATTCATCCGCAGGTCACAGAAGAGGCTCTGCTGTTTAGGAAACCAATGCTGTGCGTGGCTTCTTAAAAAACTATTGGTTTTGGACAGGAATTTATGTAGTATTGACAACGCTGAGGCTAACATAACCTGGTGTATTGGAATTGGACTCCGTTATACTTTAGGAAGTGCAGTCACTACTGTGGGAGCACCGCGTAGCACTTCAAGGCAAGAGCAGGAGCTTTCACTTTTCTTTCCCTGCTGTTACGAGGCTTTGGGGCACTGTGTTGGGCACGGGCCTGTGAAAAACTGACGGGGCTGGAAATGGCAGAACGACATTCACAGAGAAGGAATTTATCTCAGAGTACTGTTGTGACAGTGGGCAGCAATAGTTTATATTATTTGCTTGTAGAAGCGTGTAGGTACAAACACAGCTGCGTGGAAAATGTTTTTATGATGGGTTTAGGTCGGTTAGAATTGAAACATGCAGCTGGAAGTGGGCACAGACCTAGGGCTTGTGTGTTTAAGGACTGCTGAATCGGTTGGATTACAGAACCAGAGCTAGAAGAAAGAGCATCCACAAGGGATGTCAAAAAGAAAGGGCACCCAAAAATCGCAGAAGAGGTAATCTGGTGGCATAAAGGATTCGGTGTGAAGAAGACCAAGACTGTAGGAGGCACCTCGGCCATTCTGGGCGGCTGCGCTCTATCCAGCATTTTTAGTGCCACTGGTGCTGAAGTGGACACAAAACCAGCATCTGCAGCTTTAAGCCCCGTGATCTCTCCAGTATTGACGTGGTGTTGAGTTCTCCAGCCTCAAGGACTTTCACATCTGGAATAATTTTATTCATGTTTTTTTAAATCATCTAAACAATATTTGATTATAACACTGTAACGCTGTACACTGCAAGGGAAGTCCTACAGAGGAACAAGCCTGACGGTCCTTTAATTTTTTTCTTTTATTGGACTAAATGTTCCTGCTCTTAAAGCTGGATAAATAGTATTCTGGATGTAGCTGAAACTTTTTAAAATGTTCATTCAAGAGGCAGGAACTACAGTCTTGGAAACACATGGTTCTTCTTATTCCCTCCTGCCCTTTTTTGTATCTGGCAGAGACAACGAAGGAAAAACAGTAATAACCTCCAGTGGACAACAGGACAAACACCAAGTTGGAACATTTTAGTAAGGAGGCAGCAAGCATCTGTTGTGCAGCACCAGAGGCTTAGTTTACCTTCAGACACGTTGTGCTGCTCAGCTGGGAATCCCTCGGGGGCATCGCCCCCAGCCACCCGCACGCTCCCTGTGCTTGTCAGCAAAGCTGGGGCGCCCACAGACATGTTCTGCTGCCCCGCCGCATGAATTCCCAGCGTTGTACATTAATGAATACCGTGATTAATATCCTGGCCTGAGATTTGAGGGACCTGGTGGCATGCATTGACTTCTGCCACCTCTGCCATGGGGACAGCGGCTTTTGTGGCTGCACTCAGAGGGGAGTGGTGGCAGCTGAATCCCAGCGTGAATGAAAGCATGCCTCTGCAAATAGCTTTACCAGAACAGTTGTGGCTGAATTGGGAACGTTTGGCTTAGTGTTCAGAGATGCTCATTTGACTCTCCCCTTCTGTACTTCGGGGATTTTAAAACCCATCTCTAGTTTAACATCATTTAGGGGGTTATTTTTCATGATATATTTTTCAGGATATAATACTAGAAAAAAAACACGTGGTTGATCATACAGATTTAATCATGGTAGTTTAACACAAGCCTTTCATGGCTCAGGAACATTTAGAGTTCTCGTAGCTTTTAGTTGAGGTTCTGTTAATAAAAACAAACAAAACCCACAAAAACCACCATCTGGGTTTGGAGCATACTGGCGAGGATGAAGAGCAGTCCAGACAGACCTGTCTGCAGGCAGCTGATACAGGTAGCATCTCACAGAGTGCCTTGGTACCTGCTTTTGGTCCACCTCAGCCAGCTATAAAAGACCAGTACCCAGAAATGAGGTAACAGTTTACCCATACAGCATCTGATTTCTATTCCAGAGCTCAAGTTTGCGTGAGGTGCATCAGCGATGTGTGCCCGATTCAGTAATTCCTGAGCCCTCTCCCTCCACAATTTCCGATCAATCTCCTTCGCAGGCTGTGTATTTATTTTGTATAAGACAGAAGTAGCTCCTGAAGCTCTGAGCCCTCATCGATCAGGCTGGCACTGAGGAAGCCAGTCAAGCTAGCGCTGGGGACCGCTCCCCGGTCCCATGCCCGAGTGGCACTGCCTGGCTCCCACACGTGGCCCCAGACCTCTTTGCAGCATCTGGTCATAGCCAAACTGCTGTGAGCAGCCTGCGGGACGTGCTGTCCCCGGACATTGTCTGGGCATTATCTGGGGCAGCGCTGGCCGCTGTGGGCCAAAACTGTTCAGGAGAGCGCTGAGTGCTAAACAGCTGTGGGGCAGGGTCTGACCCCGTGCCCTGGCCCAGTTGTGTTCCCCAGCAGAGATAGCTTGGGTATCTCAGCCGTGAATGAAAACGTTTGTTTCAGAGAAGACAACAAAGGCCTTAAAACCGAAGCTTTTCCCAATGAAAAGAAAGTCAGTTGGAGAACGCGGGCAAGCCTGGATGCTGTCCCACGTGGGGGGCTTTGCTGGGACCTTTGCCATTCTTCTTCCCTAACGGGTATGCAAATGAAGCACACATGTCCCAGGAGTTCTTGTTGACAAAAGGATAGGACAGTGATAAATTGAACATTGCCTTCAGAGGCGGGGGGTTCAGGTGCTGGCATTCACACCTTCTGTTGCACAAGGGAACCTCACCCAGGCTGTTGCTGTGTCTCTGCTGAGTGCTGCCTGGTGCCAGGTCAGAGCCCGGGAGCCTGCGGGGCCGGCGGCTCGGCGTGAGGATGGCCACAGCGTCCTGCTGGGAAGAGGCTGGCAGGGAGAAGCAGGAGGAGGAAAATAGAACTGACAGCAAAACAGTTTCCAGGTCAGAAGTGTTTGCTTTTAAGCAAAGGTGCTAATAAAACTTTGTTCTAAGTTTTGACAATATTTATTTTGGTCAAATGTTCCTTTTTTTTTTCATCTCTTCTTTCATTTCCTTTTCTTTTTGTTTTTTCCCCACCAGCTGATGTCATCACTGGATCCACCATGCAGTTTCTGAACTCTTGCTTTAGATTGCATCATGATGTTAAAACATCTCAGTTTTAAGCCAGAACGTCTTAGGGCAGTAAGCAAATGACCCTTTATAACCAAATCTTGTCAGTTTTAAGCAGTGTAAACTCTCAAACCAAAGCAAGCTGGATCAAGCTATTTGTGACTTCAGTGGGTACTCTTTTTTTGGAAACCTCAATTTGATGTTTGTATGGTTACCTCAAAAAGCTTGGGAATATGGGGGAGAAGTGCGGGGTATGGAAAAGTATTGATTAAAAATTGCTGTTTTCTCTTTCTGATTTGTCTTTCCCGTTTTTCTCCCTTGTCATGTCTCTGAAAATACATAAAGTAAGTCCCTTTAATCCAGATTCTTGCACGTTCTTACTGTATTTTTCTATTTCATTAGGATTTAGAATTTGTTATTAAAGCACAAAGATAGCTTGTAGTAAAAATTGAGCCAGCCAGACCCTTGGGGTAGTTCAAAATTGTCATGTTGGAAAAAAAAAATCACAAAAAGCTTAAGGCAATTCAACTGTTGCGATACTATTTGCAACATACAGAGCAAACTGGGGATTATTGTAGTACAAATTATGAGACAATACACAACTGAATGCATGTTTGGAGTCAAAGAAAAATAGCAATTGTAGCTACAGGTCCTTGGGCCTGATTTCCAAACCAAATAAACACCGTGTGTAAAGAAAGGGCTGTGCTGTTGCATTCATTCCTGCGTTTCTTTACACCCATCTGATTGTTGCGCTCAACTCAGAGTGCCAAGAGATGTTCTGCCCCAGTATCTGCATGGTTTGAAGTTTAAAGCCCTCCTGTTTTAAGGCTGTTCTCAAGCAGGGGAATGACCAGTGCACAAAGATGTACTTTGATTTTGGAAGTTATTAAAATGAGGAAACTCTTGATTCTGGGCCATAATGCATTCACCCTGGGCTATCCAGTACATCTCTCTTGAATGTACGGGTCTTTCTAGTATGGCTTCTTCTTTGGGGGATAAGACTTTTGTTCAGGTTCCTCACCTGGATATCAGACTGCTTGTGTACTTATCTCTAAAAGGTGGGAAGTGTGCCATGGGAAGGCGTTGAGAAAGAGACATGACTAGTAGTTCACGCTTGCCATCAGGAAGGTGTGAAGTCTCACAACTGTTTTAAATGAAATAATTGTAATCAGAGTTAGTAGTAAATAACACAACTACTGTCGTAGAAAGATGCAGTAATTTTAGGTTTGAGAAATTACTTAGAATAGTTTATTCAACTAGGGTTTAATAATATTAATATTTGTGGACATTATTTCTCCTGCCTCATAGCACTGATGCATTCTTCTGTCTCAGTTTGTGCCCTGTTTTAAACTAAAAGACGTGAGGTGATTGCCACTTTGCTTCCGTATAAGTGGATCCCAGCTACCGTAGCGAAGTAGGTTTGTAATTTCTGAAACCACTCAGGGGCCAGCATTTTGATTTTGGCTCTATTTTCAGCAACACCAAAATGGAAGTGGCAAGTTCAGTTGTAGAAGATAGGTTTGGAGTTTTCCGGAGAGAGAATTATCTTAGCACATGCTGTTTCTTCTGCCTCTTAGCCGACATGATTCAATAAAGTGAGCTTACATTCACCCATAGCAAAGCCATTATTTAAGCATGCTTTAAAGTTGTCCTGTATAATGATGATTTTTAAATCAAAACACGACGGTCACATCAAACACAGCTTGTGCTCTGTTCACCCTAGGGCAGTGCAGTTGCAGTGCTGGGGCTTTTTGGGAAGCATGAACAACAGCACGGAATTGCGCAGTGTTGTCTGCCACGTGCACATGTTGGGATTGGTAGATCTTTTCTGCTTGTCTTCACCAAAAAAAAAAAAAAAGTGTCTGTTTTCCATTGTTATCCTGGAGTTACATGACTTTGCCGTATTAATCTAGTTCCAGTTGCTCATGTTGAACCTCTGCATAGACAAGTATACTTTTGGGTCTCTTTCACCTCCTAACTGGGTGCCCCTCACTGCACCAGTGTGCCCAGTGGAGTGTAATTCTGCGAGCTGAAGTGTCGGGGTTTTATTATTGATGTGTGCTTTCAGATATTCTGGATATTTGTTTTCTTTTTATGAATTGTTACAGTATGCTTTGTAAAATGATAAATAAAGTTAATAATGAGCTGCGTTCTGCCAAAATTCGTGTGTGTTTTGTGTTTGGTTGGATGACAAGCTAAGTATCCCCTAAGCATATCCTTGATTTTTCTTTTAGCGTCCCCAACCCCAGCTGGCTGTGGTTGCCTCTCTGGCACTTTGCTGGTATCGTGCCACATCTGTGCATAACCTCGTGCCACATCTGTGTGCATGAAAATTTATCCTGGGTAATGCTGCAACATGACCAAATGCCTTTGGCCCAGTGGCACCTTTAGCAGCAGAGTGCACCCTGGCAGTCGCTGAGCGTTTCTCAGTAACTCGTGGCAACATCCATGTCTGCTGCTCAACCTCAAATAAATATTGTAGGCTGGCTGTGATGCTGGAACAGCAAGTTAGTTAATTGGCCTTGAAGTACCTAGACACAGTACGGCCAGAGGACACAATCCCAAACTTCATCGTTACATTGCTGAAGTCTTGCAGAGGAGGGTTCCTGCTACAGGTTAATTTTCAGTGGACAGTGTTTGTCTTTGTGAATGAGTAGTGCATTGTGCTGCAGGAAGCAGTGCCACAGAGTATCAGGCCAGAAATATGGAAGGAAAAAATGATCAACATTCATGTTTTCCAGGCTTGTGGGCAACAGTATTTTCCATTGAGTTAGCTCTGTAAAGAGCTGCTGTGACACAGCTTTCTATCAGTTCCTTCCTATTTCGGTACGTCTTCAAAATCTTACAGTGCTAAATATGCCTTCTGCCTTTGGCTTTATTATTTTCCCTTCCTATATAGATTACTGCTTAGGGCATATCCACAAGGCAAATTTAGCTGTGTCTGAACCCCACCGACAGCCCCAAGATGAAATGGTGGTGGGGTGATGCAGAAAGCATCAAAGACACGCCTGCATTCTTTGGAGCTGCATGATCGGGGAATTTCCACACTTGTTGCATCTGTGAGCTGATGCTTCAGCAGCTTTTAAAGGAACAATCCTTAAAAATTGGGGATAAGCTGACATTCACAGCTTTTAAAGGAATAAGATTTGGGATAAGCTGGCATTCATTTGACTTTCCTTTAAATCTACGTTAGTCAAAGTTAATGACTCAGGAAAGGCCTGAATCTGCATGTTTTTTCTCCTTTTCATTTAAAGAAAATGCAGTTAGAATTTTACCAACACACACGTCCATTTTGTCAGTTCCCTCTCAAAAAGCAACCCCGAAACTGGATGTGTTTTGGATGTTTTGGACACAGTGCAGGCTCCACAAGCAGGGCAGGTCAGATCCCTAATGGTTCTGGAGTCAGCTGGCTGCAACCAGGCAGAAGAATGGCACCTGAACACGAGCAGAAGTTTGCTCAAAGAATGAGGGTGTACTGACATTAACTCTGGACAATTTATCATGGATTTTATTTGAGGTGAAATTTGCATTTCATTAACATGAAAGCCTGCCACTTGAGAAGCACACCTTGGCCATGCACAGAGGGAAGTTCCTTACAGAGAAGCTGGAACATCTGTACTCATTTTCCATCTTAATCAGAGTACTGACAGTGTCTTCAGAAATGCTTGACTGGGAGAACAATGGGCGTGATTAAATATTTATGTCAGATGATACAGAAATACTTCTGTTAAGTTACTGTTTCTGCATCCTGGTCCCCAAAAGACAAAGGTTTCATTTATATTTGATTGGTAGGTGAAGCTACTTAACCTAGGAGAGAAATACCAAGAAATACCGAGGAGCTGTTACTGGAAAATCTGGCTCCTGCCGTGTTGCCCAGAGAATAGTTCAAGTAAATTCTCATTTTTTCTAGGCTCCTAATGACTTTTTTTTTTTTTTTTTTTTGAGTATGTGTTTTAACTGGCCTCGCAGATGCTTTGTATGACAATGCTACAAATAATTTCATCCCATCCTCAAAACAAAACCAGGCAGTTTTCTGCAAAAGGTGTTGGGGGAGCTGCGTTTGATGTTGCTTGCTAGCAGCAGTGGGATGTTCTTGATCTCACATGGTGCCTTCTAGAAGTAGAAGTTGTGTGCATCCTAAATAGCCACTGCAGTTACTTGTAGCTAGAGCTGCAAAAATCCTTCATAGCACAGAAGTAAGCTGGCCTACATTGCTGGGAAGTTGCTTACGGTGTGAAATGCTGTGTTTGTGTCACCCGGCCTAAAGTTTTGAGGCTTTTTGTAAGGTTATAATCAGCTTTATACATCTTCACTGATTTTGTGCACCTTCTGTGACTCAGTTGGCTTAAAATGTTTTGTAAAAATCAGGTTGACCTTCAGATATTTTACCTGGTCCACATTTGTGGATTTTGCTTGAAGAATAGAGAAGTATGGGGGAATTTTAATTATATTTTAAAATTTCATAATATTTATGCTCTTGGGAGCATCCTTGCTTTTGGTGAATGCGAGGCTCAGACACCAGTGGACAGAACAGATGAAAGTACACTGTCACCCTTTCAGACAAGATTTTCAGACTGCATTTCTCCCTGCCTGAAACTTCGGAGTGAACCCAGCCAAAGCCAAGGCCAAGCTCCACGCCTTCTGATGGAGCCGGGATTTGATCGCAGCCGTTTGCTGGGTAATAACAGAGGGGAATTGATGTGAACCTTGCTGCTTTTACTGCTGCTTGCACTGGCCTGGAAGACATGCAGGGTGCTGTGCGCACCGTGATGGATGCAGCAGAAGTCTGGTTCAAACACAACGGCTTTCTCTGGTGCTCGAATATGGATATTACTAAACCTCAAGTTCATCCAGAAAAGTGAATGTTCATTTAACAAAATACCAAAAATTTTTGTAGGACACGGAGAACAAATTGTTACTTTTGTCACTATCAATTTTTTTTACCAACTAAAAAAAAGTCCAAATCACAAAAGCAAATCAATGTGAGAATGTCACTAAATGGATTATTATTCAAGAGATATTTTTCTTTGCCGCCTTATCACACGGCCAGAATTATAATGCGTTCGTGTTGGAAGACGCATACATTAACACCAGTGGTATGTCTCCCTCTGCTCACTTGTTCTATATTTGTGCTCCAGGCTCCTGACAGCAGCGGAGACAGGGAAGTAGGACTGCCAGATTTTGGAGATCTCTAAAGAAGTTACAGTAAACATCTGCTACTGTGCTTGAAGTCCAAGGCTTGCAAATCTGTTTTTCCTTTTTTTTTTTTTTTTCTTTACTTAAAATTGCTAGATCTATAAAAATCTGGCAGCGCCTGGCTGCTGGTGTGTTGCTGATTGCCCCCCCAGAAGCTGCCGATGCTATTTCACTCCCGTGGCCTTGCCTGTGAGAAAGGAGCGGCAGGACTTCCCTGAGAAGGCACCCAGCTGCCCCCAGAACATGGCTCTTCGCGGGCAGATTGATGTCAGTACACGGGTACCGAAAGGAACAATAACAGCACTTGAAATATAAAATAAAAGCAGTTGAGCAGTGATACAAATGATGATGTTACTTGATTTGAAGGTCTTGCTAAGATGATTTTCTAGATACATATGTATAGAGAAACAAAAAAAGGCAAGGCAGAGCTCTGCAGTAGAAGCTCCAGCTGTTACTTGATGTTGTGATGTGCTTTTTGGCCAGGTGATCTTGATGTTTTGTGATCTTGATGTTTGTTAAGTAATACGTAGCTCTTCTTTTTTGTGTTGCATGACTGCTGTAAAACTGTTAATACAGTTTTTTTATTATTTTTATTTTTTAGCAGTAATCTTTGAAATGCTATGGATATAACGTGCATTTGTGCTACATAAATATGTACGGGCAGTTATGAGTGGAGAGTCTTTTGTAGAGACGAAGGAAGCGTTAATTAAAAGGTAGCCGTGTAATTACCATGCCATAAACATATCTGCTACACTGTCTGTGCAAGAAAGCACACGGTTTGGGATAGGGACGTAGCCCGACAGGATTTCCTGCCTGGAACTGTAAAGGCAAATGGAGGTGCTGCATGGCATGAGCCATTTCACATGCCGTGTGCCATACTCAATAACATAAAATGAGTCACGCTGAGATAATAGGAACAGAGACTTCATAAAAGAGCAAACTTGCCAAATGGGTTGCACTTGAGGTTAGATCCATGGGCAAAATGGGAATGGGAAGTGAAAACAATTTCATTGTGCAAGGCTGGGGCTGACACCGAAGCTGTCACAGGAAGCTTAGAATACGTTTATGGGGTAGTTTATGGTTTGCACTGCTTTTAAAGACAGCAGGGGAGAAAAGAGTTAATGCCTTGAACAGCTATTTACAGCCTTTTTTATATGTTAGTTTCTGACATGCAGGAAAGAAAGCTTGAAACAAAGCACAGCTGTTTAAGAAGCAAACGCCAGGCTCGGCTGCCCCTCAGTGCCCCGGCACCATTCACCGGTGAAGGTGTATTTCGCGTTTTCTATCAGGCTTGATGCTGAGGGATTCATCCTCCCAGCTGCATGTATGTCTGTGAAGCTTCTTGGCTTCCACGTCCTGCTAGTTCAAGACCTACCCTGACTGCTCCCGGTGCTGTGCCGGCGAGCTGGCTGAAAGCACAGGCAAACTGCTCCCTGTCTGCCAGCAATCCCGGCAACACCCATTCAGCTGGAGGGATTGCTCCCCTTTCAGCTTAAAGAGAATTTTGGTGAGAAAATTGATTCTTGTTCACAACTATTTTTATTGATACAGCTATTTTTCTTTGAAGAATCCTCCCTCTGTGCCCACATTCCTGTGTTAACCAGCTGAAGGAATGCCCTTGTAGCTCTGGATGCTGCAGAAGCACCGACGCTGTTTGAGAGCAGATAGTCAGGCTGGCAGCCATCTGAAAAAGATGATATCATCTGAAGATTATTCTAAAGGAGAATCTCTGAAACTTCAATAGAATATCTCCATTCTACGGTAGACATTAGTTGCCTTATGGTGTGCTTTAGCTCCAGAGCTCATCTGATTCCTCTCCCTTTTGAATGTTTCCCAAAAGGACCTTAATTAGAAGAGATCATGTAAATGCCACTGTTGCATATCCTTTAAATCATATAAACACATACTAATATATTGAAGAAACTTGGTGAATGTTCAGACCAGTTCTAAGCTGCGGTCAAGACTAACAAAAACTTACCATGAAGTCCTTTTCAGCCCTACTTTCTGCTCTCTGAAGCTGTGAGTCTATGACAGTGAGACCTTATCCTGTTTCCAAAGTCACACTCAAATCTGTTGATTCTTTGTTATACTCCTTTGAAATAATATCTTGTCCTCTCTAAAATATCAGTTTGTTTTTCTAAAGATAGACGCTCTACGCAAGGACAATTTTCCCCGATACTGTGGCTAGGTAAAAAGCCAGTTTTGAAATGCATGGAAATAGTGCACATTCACATGAAGGATCCATTTGGATACAGAATTTTTCACGTAGGTCTACTTCTTTTTTTTCCTAATCATAGCCTGAATTATTAGAGGAAGACCTCGGGTTACACTGGAATGACATCTGTGGGGCTTTATCAGATGGCAGCAGGTGAAGGAATAGGAGTCCTTCTGACATTATAAACTGCCAGCCAAATTCTAACAGGCACAATCATCTGTATTATTATTATTATGACAAGAGGACAATACAATAGTGATGACACTATGGGAAAAATGCTATGACAGTGTCATCACACTTTCTTAGTGAAGAAACCTTTTTTCTTTTGTTCTCAAATAATATCAAAAATATACCACCCTAACTGAGAAATGGCAGCATGACGTTCTGGAGCCTCTGCTCAGGAGGTCTGAGGTCATACAGATTGATTTTATGGTTTGTTTTCAAAACAGGCAAGCATCCTGAAAATACTGTATGCTGCATGTGTGGCTTCACAGTGAGATGTGCTCTTACAAAGTGGCAGTGTGCCTGTTTTGTATGCTGTTGGTGTAGCCAGCAAACAGTGGCTTACTGTTTAGCAACCCGTGATATTGTAATTTCAAGTCTGCAGTGAATTTAATCTTTTGAAAGACTGGAAGTTTTTTGATCCCTAAATGGATTTTTTATTTTTTTTTCTTTCAGAAGCAAAAAAAACCCACCCCATAGGTTGTGCCTGAAATGCATTGCTGAAAAATTACATATCTTGAAAACTTTTTGCTTTGGATTAGGTGTTTGGGATACCACTTCAGCTCACTGTTCTCCAGAGACATCAGAAGAGCCCCCTGCATGGCAACTAAATTTTCATTTCCATGAAATTTTCCACTTCTCCTTCAGCGTGTCCTTGGTGCCTCAGAAACATATAGGATGCAGGAAGAGAGAAGCCTCTGATACAAAATGATAAATCTCTCGGCATTTAGGAATCTAGTTCTGCAAGACTCTAGCGGAGAAAATCTGCCCAAATTGTATCCCCACTATCCCATCATTGTTATTGAGTGGTGTAGATGAAAAGATTAAAATCTAAGACAATATTTGGTAAGCTGCCAAAGAAAAAAAAAAGAATCTAAATCCAAAAAAGAGAAAAGATTATGCTTTGGGGAAAACAAAGTATTTCTGTGTTACAACACATATAGAAAAATGTCATACTGATCAGTAAATCCTGTGCATTGGGTTTCAGTGATGTCTTATTCTGCTAACACATTTTCATGTTCTGTTGTTTTCCATTCTGCCTTCTTTTTGCTGCAGAAGGTGCAGAGTGCAGCATGCCTGCTTAGGTCTCTGGGCAGTACTTTTGTTGGAGCAGTAGATAATCCCAGTGAAGAAATGGGTGTTTAGGATGGTGCCTTCCCCTTCACACCCCCGTTTAGAGAATATCAGCCTCCCCTCTGGGACAGGCCTTGCAGGGGTCAGCCCCGGTTCCAGGGGAGGTTGTTGGTGTGGGTTAGTGAGAGGTGCACTGTAGCGGCTGTAAGGATTTGAACATCTTTGAAATGCCTTGGAGGAGGCCAGCTTTAACACCAGGCTCTCTAAATTTTATGTTTTCTTAGTCTTAAGCTGTCAGTGCTGGTGGAAGACATGTTGGGTCATCAAGTGTTTGGGCAGCAGTGTGACTGGGGTCAGTCTTAACCTGCTGGAGTTCCTGCTCCCTCTGTTCTGAAAGGAATTAGAATTTTTTCATACAACCTCATTAAGACAAAGTGAGTAAAATGCTCTTTTAAACTTCCCACCTAGTTTACTGCCTAGTAACTACCCTAGTTACCGCCCCAGTCTGTGCCCAAACCCACACGTGCGGCGTCCCAACCGCAGTGCAATCTCTGATGTTACTGTGGAGACTTTGTTCCCTCTTGTCCTAGCAAATAATGCTGTAGTGCCTTACAGGCAGCAGTGCTTTATTTCCTGGAGGGTGGTTTATAAAATAAAATCTGCTGAATTTATTTGGCTTGTAAAATGCTCTATAATGCATTCTGAGATTGCTGTATGGATGATGCTATGCAGCAATGAAGGTTTGTTGACAGTTTGATTAACCTGCACTACTAAATTTCTAATTCCTCTGTTTTCTGTAAACACACAATAACACACCAGTTAGTTTTAGTTCCAAGTAACATCATTAAATCCATATATCTGAAAATTATGTAGTCATGGAGAATGGCTTAGTAAGTTGGGAATTTTTCACTGTTAGTTTTTTAATAGGAATTTCTTAAAAAAGGACCAAACTCTTGTAGTCTATCACCAGTTTATATATGCAGGGAAACGATTGGTGATTGGGATATATGCTGAACGAACAACACCAGAGTGCGCTGAGAATTTGCGGGGCTGCTCTGCACGTGCCACTGCTGGGTCAGCTGGGTCGGTGCTTGGCCCTGCTAGCGGCAAGGCTCTGCAGGGCTGGTCAGCACTGTGAGGTGGGCAGCAGGGGTGGCCGAGCTGCTGGTGAGATGGGGGCACATGGACAGCAACGGGAGCAAGAGGGGAAGAGAAATGGATGAGCGGAAGGCATGTGAACAGGGAGGTTAGCATCTGGCAAAGGCAAATGGGCTGTGACACATGGTCAGTTGGTGGGTGGCTTGTACAATACTTTGCTCGCCTCCCATCATGTTAAGGCACTGCTCCGTGCACTGCTCTGTGTTCTCCTGTGGTTGGAAGTGCGAGAAGGCAGACGTCCATGGTGTGTGCTGAGTGTGCAGGAACTGCACAGCCTTTGCATGTTACTTCTGGGAGGCTTTGTTTTGCTCCCACGACTGAGAAAGAAAACAGAGCTCACAAGTAGCGCAGAAGCTGGGTGATGGTTGCTGGTTTTGTCCTCCCATACAGTACACGAGCACGGATCTGATCTGTAAATCCTGGCATGCAAAGACATTGAAAGGTAGATTTGGTCTGTTTCTGAACAGTGTTCCACTACTCTCTGCGACCTCAGCCTTTTAAAAGACCATTCTATTTTATTTCATTTTATTTACAAATACAATTAGCAACACCATTTGCAGTCTCCAGTTGTAATCTCTCAAATTTCCATAAGATGTTACTGCTCTGTCAAAGGACCTGAGCTGCAATTTAGCATATGCTTTATTTAATATTCCAGGTTTCTTACCAATCAAAGATGATCGAGTGTTGTCAAGGCAGCCTAGTTAACGTGTGGAACACATTTAACAGTTGTCTTCTAAGATCAGTATCATGTAGCACGAGTGCCCATTTCTCCATCCCTTGCTGTACTGTCCTTTGGTTTCTCTGGAGATGCACAGCAGTGGGTGTGGAGGGCTCTGAATCCACGCGCATGCATTTTGTGCTGCATTCCTGCCTTAATTTAGAACCTCTCGGAGACCAGCTGCAGCCCTATCTAAAAACGGGAGCGGGTGGAAGTGCCTGCAGAGTAGGCACAGCAGGTTGCAGTTGTGGAGGGAGGTGCTCGGTACCTTGTCTTGAAACTGGGGGGGTGTAGATCTGATTTTTTTCTTCAATTTCAAGCAATGTTGCTTTTTTAAAAACAAACAAAAACCTAAAGCTGCTATTTCAGCAAAATTATAGCAAACATGAACCCTAAAATGAGATAAAATAGAGAGATACGTATGGCAGTCAGAGAAGTTATTAGGATTTCACAAGTGACTATTGAATCGAATGGCTTGCCCAGTTAAATAAAGATAGCTGGTAAAGTGGCAGATGCTAAGAACTCTGTTTGGCTACTGAACCTGTTCGAAGTGCCCTGCCGATGTTTTATATATAACATGAAGAAACGATTTCTGTACTGCACTTGTTACCAACAAGTGAAGTCTGTAGGACGTCTCTATTGTTTGCAGACTTTCTTCATGGAAACTGTGGCAGAGGGCTTAGTGATGTGCTAGGAATTTGCTTATCCTTTGAAGAAAGCATTTCAGTCAAAACACGATAAGCCTTCTTTCCCTGTCAGAGCAGGGCTCACCGTGTTTGCCACGTCGCTTCTAAAGAAACTCCAGTTACCGTCAGGCTGGGCACACGGTCTGGAGCCCATGTCTTCGCCTGCTGCTCCTACACTCTCACTTTGCTGGCTGCTAGCATTTTATTTAGTGCTGCTATTTATTTAGAACTGCTTATGGCTGTTTGTACCCCTTTCCCCCCCACCTGCTCCAGTGTTATTTCCTGGTGTGTGACTAAAACTCCCAAATGAAACAGCGCAGCAATCCTCCTCCTGGTGCGAAGGAAATGGAGTTGGCTCCTAGCGCAGAAGATTTATTTCCATGGATCTGGGGCTGGTGTCAGCAGGTACCGGCAGCTGGTTTCCTCACCTACAGCCTGTGACCAGGCTGTGACCCAGTCCCCATCCCTGTCCCTGTCCCCATCCCTGTTCCCGTCCCTGCCCCACCTGTGGCACACCACAACTCAGCTCTTGTCCCGATCATCCCGGCATCACCTCCGTAGGGCCGAGCCTGTCTTTGGGTGAGTGTCCCCTAACGGTGGTACAGGCCTGCCTCTTCCCGCAGCTAAAGCCGGTAATTAAAAGTGGTTTTTCTTTCTGCTTTAAGTAATGGGCTTACTTCACACCCATCCTAATCCTCGTGCTGTGGCCTGGGAGAGGGCCTTGTCCTCGGGTCTGGGTGAGGGCGAAGGATTCGGGCTTCTATAAATGCGGTAGGTAGGTGGGAGGTGCTTGTGGAAGGTGGTCAGCTGGGACAGGAAATGGCATCTTGGTAAAAATTAAAGGATTTCGGATACACGATCTTGTTCCATGCCATGTTTTAACTGTAAGCTACAGCAGAGCCTTACCAGGACCTTAAAATACCTGATTCATGTGTTTAAAAACAGCAGTGCAATATTACCCACAGCATTTAAACCTCTTGCTTCAGAAGTGACGTTCTTAAAAGCATGGAATAGCTTACGGACTGTGTGTTGTACACGAACTAAGGAGATGCCATAAATGCAATTTGGAGGCTGCCACTTCCCATAAAGATTGATTGGAGTCGTGGTGAGGCTTTAAAGGCTGGGTTGTGGCCACCGCATAGAAGGAGCAGGGGGCAGTCTTCTTAGGAAGCCGTACAAAGAGCCAACGAGACTGTAATTTTGTGTTTTCATTAAATAAACAAATTTCATAATTCCCCCAAATCCATTTTCAGTTTTACTACCTAAGTTTTATTCCTTTGGTTGCTTTGCAGATAGATTTTGTTTTTAAATGGTAACACAGTCATTCGATCTGTTTGTCTTAGATTAGGTCTTTTTGGCTTCTCCAGTCAGATTTTCTTTTTTCTTTTTTCCTATCAGTTGGTGATTTAATTACAGCCTTGCTCCACTTTTAAGGGCTAGACAGGTGCTTTTTGGCAGGATTCTGTGGAAAAAAAATGTTGATTTTTTTTTCTTTTGCTAACACTTAAAGAAAAGATCTAGAAGGATATTTGCATTCGTATAACAATTTCCATCCTAATTCCCAGGCTGCGAGCCTATTGCTTTGCTGAATTGCAGCCACCTCGGAGGACTGTGGCAGCCAAGGACAACGAGGCAGGAATCTGTGTTTTTTCCAGAAAGCCCCAAGCTATCTTCTTTGTCCAAGGCAGGCACACGGGGTATGGATATTTAAGGTCTCATCTGAAAGCTGCAAATGAACAGACTGCCGCAAGTTAGAGGTAATTAAAACCACATATTGAGATAATCGCTCTATTCAATTCTTGCTTTATTGCAGTCTGTTTTCTAATGTCAGGGATGTGTATTTACGCTGTTAAACTGTCTGTGCACTCACCAATGCACAGAAAAGGTGGCTGCATGCAGCCGGCTTGTGCCAGCAGAAGAGAAATGTGTTTGCAAGCACCAATGACTGGCACGCCATCCTTTGTAGGGTGCGGGCGTGGAGCTGTGTCTGGACAAAAGGGGAACACGTGAAACTGCTCTCAGGTGTCCATGGGACTTAAGGATATCTTCATAGGTAGTATAGGACACACAGGTTTGGAGTTTCATCTCTGAAAAATCTGCCCGTTTCTTTCTAGACATCTCCGTGAGCCTTCCCTGGTGGCTTGCCCATCCCACCCTGCAGATGCCCTGGCCCCGAGCCCCCTGTGCTGGGGAAGGGCCCCTGAGCACCGCCGCAGCCTCGCTGCTCCCAAGGCACCCGGTGAGGCTCGGTGGGACCAGCACCGTGTGTGGCCCCGTTCAGCCCACTGACTGCCACCAGGATGAGTCCTCAGGAGCCATCTCCTGCACCCCTAGTTTTTGAAGCTCCTTCTGTTGCTTCATTCACTAGAGATGGATGATGTAGTCCGAGCGCTGGTCTGTGCTCTATTTGTGTTTACCTTCTGAATGAAGTCCTTTTTGCTTTGTCTGGATTTGTTTAATGAATGGCTGCCTTTAAGAAAACCGGACCTTGCGTCTGGGAGGAATTAGCCCAGAAGCAAGAATAGCAGCAATAATTGATGCCACCCATAATGGCTGGGACTGGGGCGGGCAGTGCTGCAATACTGCCCCTTCCCAGGGCGTAGGAAATGAGGGTGAGGTGAGTTACACCAGCGTGATTTCAGGCTTCTGAATAAAGAAAGATGTGATAGCTACACTCAAAGGATTAATTTTTGCTCGGTAAGTTTAATTAATAACTCACAGGGAGTCAATTTCTGTCTTCAGTCAAACCAATGAAGGACAGAAGATCAATTTTCCATCTGCAGCTTGTTTTTGTCTGTTTCAGACCTCCAAGACTTTTTTTTCCTCTCGGTGCTTGTTGCATTTTGAGGCTGCTTGTTCTAAATGTGTGTTCTAGCCAGGGCAGGGCAATAGGTGAAACCAATATTGTTGAATCTTATCTTCACTCATTAGTCTCAAATAGTATTATGCCACAGCCGTCTGTATAAAAGCAATTATCATAACCTGTCTTCCTAAATCAGCATGCTGTGGCTAATGTTTTGGCCTCCTTCCCCCTGATTCTGTCATGCTCGGGTGCATCCTGCATTTCTGCGTTGGAAGGCTTCATCCCAGAAGAAAACGCTTGAGGGTATTTTATTTTCTTTTGATTTTTTCTCCCCCAAATAATGGCTTAATTCTATTTAACTGGGTTAATTGGTGTTAGCTAGGAAATAAATCTGTTCTGGCAAAGGGGCTGAAATACAAACTGAAGCGAATATGCAGAGATCTTAACCCCCAGATAATGTGATGCAAGGAATTTGTGTACGACTGTAACAGGCCTGCCTAACAAGAAGGGTTTTTTCCAGCGCCTGGTACATCAGCCTAGGCTGTAGAAAAGCTCAGTTTGAGTTTCTGTTACAGGCTGCCTGTGACAGGTGGCTCTGCCCCTGCCTTCCCTTTGTGCAAAATGGGAACGTGGGCGCCTTTCTGGTGCACCACAGCGTTCGCTGCCTCATCACACGCAATAGCGATGCGCCTTGCCCCTCAGGAGCAGAGGAGGATCTCAGTGTATGAGGACCCTGCACAGGAAATGTGCCAGTTGCTCACTGAATGTATAGGGATATCTTATCTTTGTTATGTAGCTTAATTTTCCTCCTAACTCTACACAAATCTTGGCTTTGATGTCTCATTACACTGTAAGGAGAAATCAATTACTTCAATTACTCTCTCTATGATTCCATTCCTTATTTTCAGACTGAACTTGAGTTACTAGTTTACTCTTTAGCATTTCCTACAGAGATAGCTGACAATATTTAATAATGACTTATTATCTGACAGAATGGAAGCTCTGGGAATTGTATTTTAATGCTTAAGAGTGTTACTGCAGGGGAAGCCTTTCTCAAGTCTGTGCTCCATTTTCCCACCCTGGAAACTTGGTGCTTTCACAAAACAGCAGAGGGTACAACAAGCTTTCTGCTCCTAGGAGACTGTTCTCCACAAACCAGATGAGTGAAACCGGTCCCATTTTAGTTAATTTTAAGCTTGCCAGAGGAATCCTCTGCCTTGTGTTTAGGGAAAATATTGCAATTTCTGATTGCCTCATCTCTGTGGCCTTCGGATTGTGTGTGGTATTGCTATGGTCTCCTAATGAAACTTAACTCCTTCAGCAAAACTGACACGTAGCATAACTTACACAGACTACTGCCTTGAAGTTACTGCCCAACTGTGACTTTGGTTATATCTGATGACTGCAAAAACATACCCAGTTCATTCAAAACAGTAGCGTTTGTGAATAAAACAAGAAATCAGTCCATAAATAAAAGGTTAGGTTCTAAACTGGATTTAATTTTGTTTATGGTAACAAAAAACAAACAAACACAAAAACAAACAAGAAACTACAACAACAAAAAAACACACGATGTATTTGTAATTCAGAAATGGTAAAAACTGATTTCTTCTCACACTCCTCCTATTGCTTTTTATGCTGTTTTACATCTTCTTAATTTAGTTAACAGCTTTGCTGTTGGTGCAGTCAAGGAAACAAGTGACTTGTGTGATTACAAGTATAACAGATACTTGAGTTTGAACATAACGAAGATCTGGTAACCTTTGGAGTACATCCTGCAAAATATCATCATGTCCATTTACAAATTAAGCACTTCATTTAGCTGGCTCAGTTACCATAGCATTGTTTCCTGTGCATGTCGTTATAGCGCTCTCTCCTGTAGGGGAATGCTGCTGTCTTTGCAGGTTTCTTTTCTGGTTGAAATAACCTTACAAACAAATCAAGAAAAACTTCCTAAAGCCTGTGGCGTGACAGCACGTCATTTGTAGGTGCCTGAGCCTGCAACTGGGAGCAGAACCAGATCTACCTTCATATGCACCGTGGTCGTATGGGGGACAAAGTTGCTTTTATGTTTGACCTTTATAGGATTTCTGAATTCCTACTTTATTGATTACTTGTTTTATATTACCCCACAGATAGTGTTCTTAATTGATTAAACAATAAATATATATATATTTAACAAAGCAGTGTTATCTGAAATTGCAGCTCCTTTGTAAAGCTGGCTTCTGCAGACTAGGGGACGCAAAGATGCCTCAGTCCTACTTGTTCCACATTTTACATCCCTTCTTGAGTTGTCTGCAGCCCTTACTTCCAAGGGGTGCTTGGTCTGTGCACCTCTTTGAAGGTGTGCAACAAATGTCGCAGATGGTAATCCTGCATACCTTTTGTGCTCTCCACCGTTTGCACTGCTTTGGTAGTTCTGGAGTTCTGGTCTGTGGCTTGATGATTCCCAGTCCACCCTAGTGGATACTGGAGTAAAACAGTGTGTAATGAGCCATAAAGACAGGGCTGAGATGCTAGAACAAAGAGGCAGAGAATAGCTTTGCAGAGCGGTTTGCATCCTTTTATTATCTTTTTCTGTACATTGCATAGTGATGAATTAGCTTACTTTGCAGTTCTAGTTTTCTGCCTCTAAAAATATACTTAAAACATAAGATTGGACCTTGAATTCACTTGCCTTGGAATAAATTTACAAAGTTTTAGAATTCCATAGGTATTTTACCTTTTATGCAAAACAGGAGGAGAAAGCTTGAGAATATGTTCTTTTTCCGGATGCATTCAGTGCATTAGCATGTTTACAGGACTTCAGTGTTTGTAGCTCAACGGAGCTGTAATTATTAACGTTTTATTTGAAAATGCAATCCCTCCTTTATTTTCCTGTGAGTAAATATTTACAGCGAAGAAATACATCAAGTCCTAATGCCACTTGGATGGTAGTCTTTAGAACTTGAGTGGTCCTGGTGGCACCCAGCAGCTGTGCTGATATGGGCTCAGTCTCTGGCAATTTTAAAGTCACTGGAGAAAATGGAAATACTCCAGGCCAAATCTGTGTGTGTAGCTAATAATAAGAGTGATACAGCTGTTTTACCACACTGCAACTCTGTGTGCAACTCTGAAATAGTCCCCTTTCCTTTCCTGTAAATAGGAGACTGTAATAATGACTTGGGTCTGTAATCTTTCTTTTCCTTAACATCAGTAACAAGCTGTAATATGCACTGCCACATGCTACTTTTGTTGGTACCAATGCTACCAAAGGATGGGTTTTCAGTGGCTCTACCCAAATGATTCAGAAATGAACAGGGAGGTTTCCTTGTAGCACGAGGCACAGCACTTAGGAAGAACTCGTAAGTCCATTATTTACTAGCTGGCGTTGAAGCCATTACCAATTAGTTGCAGAGTCCCAGACCTCCTATTACAGACTTTCTAACAGGATAATACAATTCTTTAATCAGTATAAATAATTTTTTTCAGGGATTATTCTGAACAAGGCCCTTGGCCCAATGGTGTGTGAAAATTCCTTCAGTTTGTTACCTTAATTAGTCATTAAATACACTTTTTTTTTTTCTTGATTTTTTTTTTCGTATGGAAAATGTACACTGCTTCTACTTAAAATAACTTGAGAATGACGAAACACCATGCATCATAGGGTTTCTAAGCAGATCGAAACAGACAGGCGGAATGAGCTCTTGGATTTCTGTTGCTGTACCTTACTGAAGCTACCATTTCTTTCTGACGATGGCATCCTCAATGAAGGTAGAACATAAACAGGATTCACATATTCCATAGAGAGATTACTTTCTAGGAAAAGGCCATGGATAGAGCCTTCATAAACATGGTGTTAATTCCTGCCTGAGCTGTGGACTTCCTTCAGAAGTAGGGCTTGTTTTTTTTGTGGTATTTTTTTCCATTCAGTATAAACATTGCTAGTAGAAATTCCATTAATGGCTACTTTTCTTAGATGCTGTAATGATGAAGATTTTGTAACTTGTTCAGTGGTAAAGTATCTGTGCTACCTTCTGAAGTTAGTGGGAGAATGCTCTTACAGAGCTGTTTATTCAGGATCATGGTGGAATAAGAAAATCCTTGAGGAAATTTCAAATTCAAGCTTTGCCTGTCACAGTGGAAAGATTCATGCCCATACTTTGTAGGTGCTTATAGATTTATATCAGCTGCTCTAAGTGAAGGTAAAATGTCTGAAGCAGTATCAAGTGAATTTCTTTGTCAGGTTATAAGGATCTGTATCATGATGTGTGTAACTAATAAACCTTTCCAGTTAGTGAAAATCAAAACTCTGACAGTGTCAGCACAGTTTCTGAATTGTCTATTCCAAGTGATTATAATGAGTGGATCCATGGTGATTTGGTTGTTGCTCTGCCTCTTCTGTGGATGCACATAGCTGGCATCAGTCACTAAATCTGACAGCATTCACAAACATTTCAGTATTTCTACCTGCTACTGTCAAAAAGCCGGCTCTACTAGTCCAGAAGAAGTCCTCACATTGTCAGCGCTGGGCTCTCTGCTTGGCAGCATGAAAGATCCCAGATGACCTCTTTATAGGAAGGAAACTCGGGCAGAAGCACAGTCAGGTCTCTATTGCTGTGCAAGGACTGTTGCAGTTCTGGTACAACCCTCGTGCACTTGGCAGAGGTTTTCTTGAGGGCAGTAGCAATGGGCCACTCCAACCAGATTGGTAAAGGATTGCAGGCTCCTTGGGGCTTCTCTGAGAGAACACGGTGACAACCTCATGCTCGATTTTGTATATTACATCTTCCACAGAAGGTACTTAGGCCATGACGTTTCTCTTCTTGTCATTTCATTAGTTTTAGGAGCCATAGCTGGTAGCAAATCTGAAGTCAAAGGGGAGGAGCAAATCTGGCAGACTTTTATATATATATAAAGTAAACCAGATTTCTGTGGAAAATTGGTTGTATTGAATTTTTTCACTTTTTTTTCCTTATGAACCTCATTAATATGTTCCATAGTTTAAGTCGCATTTTCCCTGTTTCATCTTTCCTTATATATGAGGTTATATTTTGGTCTCCTTACACCTACACTTCAAATACATTTTGGCAGGATATATGAATTCAAAATGTGAAGTGGGGTTTTCTGAATGGTGTGGCTAGCTGATGACAATGACAACACGTTACCTAAGTAGAAAATACATTGTAAGATTTCTGTTGAAGGGCCTACTGAACGAAAGGCACCAACCTACATCTCTGTGCTGAATGAGTTCAGTCCACAGTGTGCCTGTTTCAGTGCTGTCTGGGATTATCCTAGGCTCAAAAGATGAAGGGAAAGTGTTTTGAGTTTTTTGTTTTTCCTCTCCTGTTCATTCTCTTTATGCACTTGACACTGTTTAATTTTACAAATGATGTGGAAAGAAAGGCCTCAAGATGTGCTGGTAAACCATCAGGTCTGCTCAAGGCCCTTTCCCTGGCTGTGGGGCCTCCCAGGCTTTCCCCAGCCCGCTTGGGCCGGGCCTCAGGCGGGCTGGAGGCTGCTGTGGCGGTCACAGGCCGTCCTCCTCCCCGCTTCGCTTGAGTGGGGCAGGGAGCAGAAATAAATGCAGCAGGCTGTGGGAGGCACAGGGAGAGTCCTTAGACCATGGAAATGTCCATGTAGGCGACAGCTAAAGGCTGAATCCATGTCAGTGTCCACTTCTGGCCATGCTGGTCTGTGGCACTGCGTAGAGGGCCCTTCAGAAATCAGGATAATCTGCAGCCATATAAAGAGATCACAGTAGTACAACCAGTCTGAAATAGAAATATGGGTAGTTTTTTATTCACGTGTTGTACCTGTTACCAAGGTGATCCTATTAAATATCATCTGTCTCTTGTTTTATATATGCTCTAGACTGACAGGTTTCCATTTCTAAAAGTTTGATTTTAGATCTTCCCAAGTTTGTGGAAACCTAGTACTTTTCCAGATTTAGTGCATGCAAAGAGAAAAAAAGTGTACATTTAGCCACATTTATTTTTTATCTTCTTCCTTAGCCGTGTAAGCTCAGTGCTTTCCCCTTTTTGTCTAAACGTGGTATTGATTTGTCTGTCACTGAGTGAGCCTGCATCTCTTCCCCACTCCAGAGAGAGGTGAGTGGGTCTAATCTTGTATCTCTAATCTACCAATCTAGGAATGTGTGCCCACTTGTGCCTCGAGTACGAACAAATAGTCACTTATGCAGTTCTTTAAAGCTGGTAGCTTCGAGGTATTTCATCTACTAAGATGAAACATGTAGCGTACTTGTGATAAGCTGTGATGAACAGGCTGAGATGTAAGCCCCTCCAAAACAGAAACTTCATGTATTAAATATTTTATCTAGTGTTTACCATGGAAAAGTTCTTTGCCCAAGCTCAGGTTGAAATGCGTTTAGGCATTTCTAATAGCTCTTCGTGTCAGCACTAACATATGCATACGGGCTAAATATAGCATGCAAATTGCCTGTTCTGTGCTGCAATCATTTTGCCAGGTATTGTATTCATGGAGCTTCATTTATCGTAGTTCCTAAGCAATCGGGTGCAGCAAAATAAGAGCTAAGACTTGGGAAAAAAAAAAGTGGCTTTCAGTGCTACTTTTTGAGGCATTTATATTTGCTTGTTATTTTATGTCTGTATCAAATTAGATGCAAACCTACCTTTTTTATTTTGATGCCTTTGTATTTCTGGTTCTCGGTGGATCCTATTAAAAGGGAATGGCTGTTTAACAGCAGAGCAGGTTTTGATGCATGACTCAGAAGAAGTGCATGAGCCCGCAGAAGCCAGTTGCTTCTAAGAAATGCAAATCCTGTGTAAAATGGGAAGGAACAGAAGAAATGCACCGTTGAAAATGAGTTATTTTAAAATTAAAATGTGATTAGAGACAGTGTGAAATTGTGTTGGCTCTGACAGCTGGAGGTGTGTCCTGAAGGGGACAGTGACTGCGGTTTGGGCAGCAGCATGCTTTCAGCTCATGAGCTCCTTGTTCTGGTCCCACTGCCGAACCAACGCCGAACAGTGATGGCTTTTAGTAAATACATGGCAGTCACAGGACTTCCAACATGTGGGCCTTCTGCTCGGTTTCCTGCATAAGCCAGTCTTTCTTGATAGGCCACTTGCACAGTTTGTCTTACTGTGGTGCCAGACTTTGAGTTTCCAGTTTCTTACTATTGGCAGATGATGGATGTCCAGAGATTGATCCGCTGTACAAAGTGGACCAGTAGTGTTACTGAGGTGTAAGGCTTAGAGCAAGGTCACCATTTATTAAGCTGCTGTTCCTGTCCCTGTACTCTGTGCTTTTCAGCAAAGGGGAAGAAAGCTCACTGGAATCAGCGTGGCTGGGTTAGCCCCATTTGGAATATTTGGGACAAAATGCCTGCATTGCAAGGTAAACAAAAGCAAGCTTTTGAATAAGTAAAGACAAATACCTATTTATGTCAAGAGCTTCAGTGACATGCCTAGTTTGCTTGCTTTTTTTGGTTCAGAGAGAGATGAAAAATACTGCAGCCTGGAATAAACCAATTGCTCAATTCATAATGGTGTCAGGCAGCCATAAGTCTGATTCCATGTACCGAATGCATTCTGTGGAGAGAGTTTCTGATGAAAACATACACTTCTCTTATGTTTAATGCCCTTGAAGTAACCTCTGTGACTGAAGGATGAAGATAGTTTATACTCTTCTGTTTTTTTTTCTGCTGTGAACAAAGTAGATTCTTAATTACGTTAGCAGTTCTTTACTGTAATCATAAAGGTCTCAGCACAATTGTCAAAATAAACACATACCTGTTTGTAAGATGTAAACAAGGTTCATTTCTTAGCCTGTAACAAAGACATCATCGTAAAGATTCAAAAAGAGATTTTTGTTATTTCATGTGGTTTAATTATCCAAGCTTTATAATTAACCCTTTTATTTGGTTAGAATAAATCACTTAAATGGGGATATTTTTGTAGCGACCAAAAATGTATTTGTTATATATATGAATTAAATATCAAAGGTATGAAATGTCTTTTAAGGAAAAAAAGCATAATTTGTTTTTCTTCCTCCTGTTCGCATAAATCATTCTTTCAGCTGCAAGCTGAAAATGTTTGCACTTAAAAGTGACAAAACTAAAACCGGTAAAAAATGTATGCCTTCGTAAGCCTGGCTCCATTTTCCATTTTAGCAAATTAAGCATTTAAGTGGTGGCTTTTTTAATAAATGGATAAAGCGTTGTGAAAAAGATAATGCTTTAGTTGCATACAAAGATTCACACTTCATTTCTAACGCTAAGCATTGTATTTTTGATTTTTTGTGATGAATTGATTTGTTTATGCAAAGTAACCAAAGCTTAACTTGATGATTGCATTTCTCCAAGGACTGGTTGTTCCCTCTGGAAGAGGCTTCTTGTAGACAAAACTTTTGTCATCACCTGTGTTTGTTTCTCTTAAGCTTGGTTTTCTCATGTGCTTTGCATACTGTGTCCGTGGGTGCACCACTGAAAAAATTGGCTGGGCGCTGATTCCTGCACTCTGGCAGAAGAGGGTGAAAGACCAGAGGGCAGGACGTGGGCTGGAGGGGCCGGAGAGCCCCCGGCCTGCAGCATGCTGCTTTTACTCAGCTCTGACAGACCAGCAGCCTCAGTTATAAGCTGGGTTAAAACCCAGTGTCTTTAAAATAGGCAGAAAATCACTTGTATGGCCACCGAACTGCTGGAGGAGCATGGTATAATTTGGTATAGAAATCTCCTGAAACACTTTTTGTGTATTCACCATTGGTTGCTCTTTCTAAACCAATCCTATGACCGCAATGCAATTTTAATGTGTGGACAAGGCTCAAATTAGAATCACAGAATGGCTGAGCTTGGAAAAGATCTTTAAGATTGTCAAGTCCAACCGTTGGGTTCAGGATTGAAGTTTTGCCTTTTTCATTGCATGGTTTAGGTGTTCCGGGCTCCACTTTATTAATCACAGGTTTATGGAAGTGAAAATTACTTCATCATTTTTTTTCTTTAAGGGTGTTAATTTGTACTGCCTTACCAGTCCTCTGCGTGCTACATCACCCCTCTGTATTAATTTCCTTCTCAGAAGGATCCAGACACGTCACCATTTTAGACTTACAAATAACTCTGCATCAACTTCTTTAATAAATCTACTGCATTGTTTTTGGTGTAATGCCATGGTATTGATCACTGAAAAGATGAGGCAGGTCTTTATGTTTTCAGGAACTTTCAGAAATTATCTGTACAAGGTAAGATTTAAACTGTAGCTCCATTTGTCATCTAAAATGGCCAAAAATCGTTCAGAGTTAAGGCTGCAACATCACTGACTGTATTTTATGACATTTTCTCATCAGTGGCTCTGTCAGGGACTTCCTGGGTCAGCAGTGATTTTGCTTTATGTCAGATCGTAGCTTTAAGAAAAAACATGTAGCCAATGTGCGTTATCCTGCTTGCTGTAAAAAAGCAGTGATTCATATTGTCCAGTCCTAAGACAGGCTGCTAGGATTTGCTGTGACCCCAGGAGAAGTTCAGCTGAGAGTCCTGCAGACAAAAACTGCCGGAGCTCGCTACTTTAATCGTTATTCCAAGCGCAAGTTACAGGCTGAAGCCTATTATTAGCGTGCATACAAGAAAATAAATATATAATTTGACAAGTAACTCCTACAAGTTACCCATTATCCCTTTCTTTAAAAGCTGTGAGCAGCTCAGTATTCGGGCCAGTTTCCATGCGTGCTGTTAGTCACTGTCATGGGGTCTGTGTTAATTTGAGTGGAGCTGGCAGATGCAAGGTACGCTGGTGACTGTGCTAGCCAGAACCCAAAGCGAGGTTAGTTTGGGAAGGAATAATAACGGATTTGTTTTCTGAGGAGCAGACTTTGGGTTCAAGTGTTTTACTTTCCCCGCATTCATTCAGGGGCCAGCTGCACAATTGTCTCTGACATTTCAGGACTGTACTTCTGCTTGGCGATACATCCAAGTTTAAACCTCAGTCTGAAAGCTAAGATGCCTCACTGAGATTTCAAAAACAACCCATTAAAAACAGAAATACGTTTTCTCTTTGTTTCCTTTCCTACATACAGCCTATTCTGTCAGGAATTCGTGTGTGGCACGGGGGGCTGTGCTTTCAGCATGTGCCCATGAAACAGGACTGAATAGGGCCTGGAGACAAAGTGCGGCACTTTTCTCTGTCCAGGGAAAGTGAAGGGATAGTTTGGGGTGGTTTTTCTTTTGTTTTCCTTCATAATGGTATGAAGGCTTTCATTTACAGCCTGTGGGTTGAATTCAAGGCTTCTCAAGAGTAAGTTTGGCTCTGGCCGCCTACTGTTTGAACATGTATTCGAAGAGGAAAGTGGGAAGGAGGGAGAGAAGCTTCCCCAGGTCGCTGCAAATCCAAGAGCTAGATGCTCAAAATACAGCAGCCTCCTGTGGGAGACTCCAGCTCCCGAGGACGTGCTGTTTTATGGCTGAGGTCCTGGAGCTGCCTCCCTCACCCTTACGGGGAGCACAAGGCAGGGACTGCTGCACGAGCTTCATGTTCAGGTGGTAGAGACAAGGGGGGAAACAAGAGTTAAAATCTGTGTGCATAGTGAACAGCAGGAAACATGAGGAGATGCAATTGCGGGGGACAAAATTGGATGCCCATGTTTTGGAAAATGGGAAACTAGAAAGCAGGCTTGCTCTACTGGATGGAGCTGTAGGGTGTGTGATTGAACTGGCCAGAGGTAAGAGAAGAGTGGACGGAGGTCCAGTGGGGAGCCTTCATAAAGTGTCCTGGTAGCAGTTCACTGCTTCAAAAGGGAAGGCAGTCGAGAGATTCACACTTATGTTTCTGGATCACTAAAACCATCGGGGTTTTGAGTGTATAATCTGTGCTTCTGCCAGCTGCTCCAAGAGAATTTCTGTGTTTCTTACTTAGGCAACACTGCCATTTCTTACAAGTGAAGTGCTGACTACGATGTCTTAGAAAGCCATCGGAAATCTGGGCCTAACAGAGCAAATAATTGCATAAGGAACAAGCCTGCAATCATTCCAAATAAGAACTGGAACATTTGAACTTGAAACTGCAGATTGCTGTGTGCAAAATCTCTCCTTGTTTGATGATCAAGGATTGACATTACCACGGGATTATGAAGACTGTAACATTTCTTTCTGAAAATTTGTTATGCTCTTCAGTGCTGCAGAAGTAATGGATACAATCAAGCGATGCAAAGAGCAAGACTTGACCAGCAAAATCCCCTCTTAAACACGTGTTCCCAATAGAAAGTAATGGTTTCCAGAACTCATCTTGGATGATTCCTGGAGATCTGCTTCAAGTTGTCTGTGAATTTGACCTAAATTAAGAAAAACACTCATTCCTGGTCTCACCATTAAGCTTCTAAGGGGAGAATTATGTCAGTTTTAATCAAGTGAATGAACTGAACTTTTAGTTCTTCCTTCATTAAAAAGCTCTGAGCTTGCAATTTTGTTTTTGGCTTTCTAGCAGGAAGGTTAAAGTGGTTGAGAGTGGAAGGAAAACCCAAGTATGAATGCACGGCTGATGCAGATATTCTGGTGTCCATCACAGGTTTGCAAAGCAGCAGCTGCACGCTTGTTTTTCGTAGCAGGTGTCATAGTGAGGCATTGCTTGGGGAAATAACCAAACGTATGCAGAACTGCAAAACTCTGCATTTACTTGGAAAGCAGTAACAAGGTGAGGAAGGATAAAAACAGTGTAGAGACTGCAGAGATAGTGCCTCCTCATACTGAGCAATTGGAGTGTCCGAGTGAGCAGCTGGCTGGCCTGTTGTGGAGTACGTACCATGTAGTGAGTGCCTGGTGCTGCTGGACTCCCAGCATCCTCATGGATTGCTCCGAGTCCTGGGCTTTTTACCAATTTGAAGAAATTGGTAAAAAGAATCCATTAAGCTGCTTCAGAGTGAAGTTTTAATAATGTGTTTACACCTGATTTGTAACTTTATTAAGCAGAAAGTAGCCCTACACATTATGTCCTCAAGAGCTGTGTCATCAAAGGCCAAACAGAACTGTTGCACTTCAAAGCACTTGAGATTTTTTCCTCCACTTGCATTACCTACGGGACCCAATAGCCAAAATGAAAACATTCAGGCATTTTGCGGAGGAGGAATCATGCGGTACTGTAAGTTTCAAGACCAACTGGTGATGAATTATTCAGTACTCAGGGAGGAACTGGGGTTGGAATATGGCCTTAGATGGAGTCAGTGGACTCTTAGACCTTCTTATAATGACTGTCATCAAATATAGCACTGTTGGCCCATTTTAATTTTACTGAAAAACAGATTGTAGATAAAAGGCTGGAATCTTTCAGTTTGACCTCAGTGTTTGATCTTATTTTCAACAGATTCAGAGAAAAACTGAAAGCAAGACTGTATAAATTAGAGCAAACCTTGATAATGAGGTCTGCTTAATTACTTCTGTTTGCATGCTTTCGGTGAAGAGGTGAATTTTGCTTAAACATCAACTTCTTCCTTTACGTGGCCATCTTTCGTTTTATCTTCCATAACCAATGCCAAAGTATGGATCATAGGTTGACATTTTTAGTACTTTGTGCAAGATGCTGCTATCATTTTTGGAATTACCGTAATTTGTTTTCACTTGCTTTAGAAGGCTCAGTTCCCAAGGAAGCAAGGCGTAGTCACACTCTCCAGGTATTTTTGTTATTTTTATTATTACCTTGCTTTGTCTGATACAAAGAAGCTCTAAGATACCTGACTTTCACACTCATAAACCTGTGAGTTAAGATCTTTTTTTACTGTTTACGTCGGGTACAGATCAGAAAGTGTGTTTTGGACATTTCCAAGCTAAAGGTACGCCTTCCACCTGAACTGCGTGTGGTGTACCTTCAGAAGAGCCCCTGCCACGAAAGGATCACATTCAATATCGTTCGCTCATATGACTTACATGTCATCAATTGTTGTGCAGCCTCCAGGCCATTTTATACATGGTTGGACAGTTGAGCATTTAAAATGATTTTGGGAAGGGCCAAGAGCTAAGAGTCATTGAATTTCTTGCCATTGTATTTGAAATGCTATAAGCAGCGCTGGTGTGCTGTGCATGTGAGCAATGTGGGTAGGTCAGCTAATGATGGGCAGTTTGCGGTGCATCTGTGCAGAACCTCGTTAGCAGTGCATAGTTCAGCCTTTGTTTAAGCCTGGTGGCAAATGTGCGTGCACCGAGTCCTGGGTTGTGCCAGATGGTTGTCCAGAGGCATCCCTTAGATCTGCCTGAGCACCCGAATCCGAGCACACCCTCGCAGTGGTGACGGTTGTGAGCGGCGTGAGCATCACACGAGTATCACAGAGGTGTGTGACCTTAACAAAGAAGCAGCAAAAAATGCTCCAAAATTAGGTTGTGAGTTCTGTGAAGTTATTTCAAGTAAGCCTATGTACCGAGCATAGTGGAAGTAACACTCAGGTGGAGTCAGCAAAAAGAGGCATCAATTACAGCAAGTAAAGTAAGTGGTGAGGATTTTGGATATGAACTCCGATGCCCTGGAGCTATGACTAGTTGCAAATGAATAAGCAGTTTGGAGAAATTGCCACAAGACCAAGCTACTGTGTAATGGTTTCTGGAGCCTTTACTGAGTGCTCATAAGTCACCGTTGTCAGGGATAGGATACTGAACCAAATAGCTGGCTGGCCTGATATTTGGTACTCCACATCTATTTAAAAGACAAGCAAACAACTGGCTGAGCAGAAAGATACTGCAGTGCAAATTGTGATAGGAGAAAATTGCTTTTAATCAAAAAGTTATTTGGGGCTCGTACAGGAAGAACATGAACTGAAGCAATTTTATTCCAGATGAGAAATGCATAAAGCAAAAAAAAAGCATTGTTTAACTGCTTGGAAGATTTAAGCTGAGCAGTTTGGGTTTTTAATGAGTCAAGGATATGGAGTACAAATGCACTGATATTTCAGCCGAGAAATATTTTGCTGCTTTCCTTTTTTGGTGGAGATGCCGTAGTGTGTGTGAATTCTAAAAATACCGCTCTCCAGTCCTCTTGTCAAAATAGATTTCATTCCCCTTGAAACGGCACGTGACAAAACAGTATTTTCAGTATCCGAGACTGTGCTCATGTATAGCTACACCCGTGAAGCCGTGCCAGTGAGCTTATGTAGAAAAACAGATGAAAATGGTGTTTGCAGAGTGAAACGTGTGTGCAGGGCACTGCTTAGCTGCAGTCACCTGCACTGCTGGTTCATATGTGCTCGCACCCCGAGAGGTCATCTGCATGGCATCGGGGCAGAAATGGGAACGAAGCTGGCAAATTTATAAGTAGTGATGTTTTCAGGGTGGTTTTTGTTTACTTCTGGTTATTTCATGTGCGGAAACTTCGAAAACATTGGTTGTGCTTTTGCTGGCAGTGGTTTGGGCTGTGTGCGTGGAGGCTGGTTGTCCCCGCCTTGGTTCAGGAATGGGCCCTTGCATGGCAGCCTGTGGCTTTCCTGACTCCACGGCGGCAGTGGTGTGTACGCTGGGGAGAGCAGTTTTGTTTTATGGGTTTAGACAAGATAGGTTTTATGCCAGTGACTTCAAGGCATAGAGGGAGTATTTCCACCCAGCCACTCTTCAGCAACTAATTTCCTACAAGAATATCACAGTTGCAGTTTTGTCCTTACCTGCATACATGTAAAGAAAATACATGCTTATATAGGAAAAGAAAATATGTATTTATGAGGATATCTACCTCTGCTCCTGAGAGCTTCTTCAGTAAGACATTTATATTTCAGGTATTTGTATTTTCAGGTCCAGTTATTTTTCTCTTCCTTTTAAATAGAGTAATATGTATTGTCACTCCCAATTCCCTACAACAGTACAGCTCCTGAAAAGGAGTCCTGCTGAAAAGTCCTGCTCAGAACAATAAGATATCCAATTTGCCACTAAGCATCTTGACAGGCTGGCTAGTTTTTCACAAGCTCCAAGTGAGTGTAAGTTCTTCCAAAGTGGTATTTGTGTGTCAGCTGCAATTTTGTAGATGCTCTTTACCCCTGTAAGTATATAAGGACATTAGATGGCAACGAGAAAGTGTCTGTTAGTATTGTCTTTGGGAAGAAAAAGCAATTGAAGGCTTACAAAACTCCCATGTCAATGAGATAGAATTATAGGTACTTTATGTTTTACTAAGACTTGAAATTGTTTCAGTTCCAGAACAGAAGAATTACACAGTAAAATCCTGACACTAAATTAGGAAGGGATTATGCCGAAGAGAAAGCCCCATTCATTGCTCAGAAATCCTATCACAGACAGAGGGACAGGATCTTTATCAGCGACTGAATGGATTTGAGATTTTGTGCATGATGTAGTGCACCGTTGTACAACAGATGCTTATTGTCTAATGACTTTCATACTTTGGCAAAATTTGTACAGCTCAAGTTGCTAATAAAGACTGTTTATTAGAGTTATATGCCTTCAGCAGTTCACATTATGGGCTCATGGCTTTTGAGAGCTTCTTTGATATTCTTAATAAAACCAAGGCCTTTATTGAAGAAAGTATATTTTCTTTTTTTTTTTCCACCTTCAAAATAACTAAGCAAAAATTCTCCAAATGCATTAGAAAGAAGGAAATTGGCAAACTTGTCCTTTGGAAAAAAATCAGATTGTTTACCACTTGCATAGATACTGTCTAGCAGTGTGCCTGACAATCGTAATTGGTCTCTCAAACAATATATACAAATTAATTGATGTTTCTGTCTGGCATTCATCTAAGATGTAAATATGGGCTATGATTGCAATTCAAATTAGTCTGAAATGTAATATCTGGGTATAATCAGGAGCGCTAAAGATGTCTGGCTAATCTAATTGGCATAATTGTTATAAAGTCTCTAATTCTGTGTTGAAGTCTGAGGTAATGACTGCTGAGTCACCTCTGCTTTGGGAGGCTTTTCAAATAAAAATGAGGGATATGTAGTAGTGGGTTGAAAACCTGCAGAAGAAAAGTTTATACCAGTTTTTCTCTCTTTTGGTTGCTTGTTGGGGAGGGATGAATGAAGTCTGTCTGTGTACAGCAGAGTATCGGCCCTGTCGTTCTCTAGAAAATATCAACATGAAAAAGCAAATGGCTCGTTCATTGGGCTGAATCATTGTTACTTATTTACAGGACCAAAATAGTTTGCTTCGTATAAAAAACCTTCAGCAAGCCCTTCTTGGATGGAAGGATGTATTTATGAAGTCTCTCTGGGATAATATGGGATGATTCACTGTTCCTGCAACTTGCCAAAAATGACTCCAGCAGATTAATAGAACCCCAGCTATTGAAGTATTGGGTAACTCGTAAAAGTGAGGCAGGGAGCTAGCCCTGCTTACAGTGTCAAACAACAGGGAGAAGTCCTCCTGCTTTGGAGCACAAGCTTGCTGGCAGTGCACACTGTGCTGCTGCCAGCCCTTGGCTGCCCGTCACAGCTCCTCCTCGGGCCGCCAGTGTCCCACATGGAGACGAGGACACGGGCAGGCCCAGTCCTTCCGTCTGATGCAAGGCCCACAAGTTTGCTGTAAGTCCGCTGGAGCAGAGCTGAACACGGGTTCACGAGCTAAAATTATCTCGATTGTGTGACTGTGGGGATCAGCCTCCTGACTTTGGCCTCACTCCGTGCCTCCAGCCGAAGACAAACGCGGGATTGTGTGCGGAGGATGAAACGCAAAGCTGGCTGCTGGACTCCGTGCGTGCTGACAGACGGATTTGGTTCAGCCTCTGGGGCGGGAAGCGGGGGAAAGATGGAAAAGGAATGGGAAGATGGAGCTGTGGTGCAGCCGGGTGGCTCCGGGGGATATATGCACTGCAGGCTGGCTCTGACGGGGGCTGAGGTGCATGGGCACGGATGGTGTCCAGGGGCCTGGCCTGCTTCTGGCAGACAGGCGGTGGTACTGTCCCTGGTGCTCTGAGCAGGATGTATGTTCAGTACAGAAGCAATGATTGCCAAGAATCACTTTATCCTGGTCTGTGTATGGAAGAAAAATGGGTTTGTTGCGAGCTGTCTGGGTTCCGTTTCCAGAAGCTGACTTGTTTCTGACAGACCACTGAGCTCCGGCTTCGTGTGCTGTGCTCGAGACTCAGCCGGTCCCTATCAGCATAATGGCTGTCTAACAGGCCATTCATCCTGCTGCTCTTACATCGTCAGGAAGCTTTTCAAGTGTCTGAGAGGATCAAGTTCTTTCTCCTAGAAGAGAAATTATCTTTCCTCTCTCTCGTCAGGCTTTTTAAAAAATTATTTGGCAAATAAACGTCAGCAGATGGTGCCAAATGTGAGAGGATGTTGAAGAGGAAGGTGTTTTTTTTGCACCTGGGGGGATCTATCCAGGCTACCCTCCAAAAGTCTTCTGAACCACCTGGGGCTGTGCGGGATGGGAGTGCAGCAGCGCTGGGCACACCGTCCTGTGGCGGTGTCCTCGTGGGTACAGTGCCCTGTGTTGTTTGAACATTGCCTTAAAATGAGGAGAACAAAGAGGATTTATATTCCCTGGAGGACAGAGGGGTGGTCCGGTGATGTCTCCATCCCCTCTTGTCTCTCCCTGGTGTGACTGAGGGTGCGGATCTGGAGGAGATGAACTCCCGAGGAACATCGGAGCTTGCGGGAGCAGTGTTTCCTCGGAGGGATCCGTCATCGCTCTGACATCAGATACCTAATAATAACTTCTAGCAAGTCATCCGCTCTCTTCTGCTTCACCCACTCTTAGTCATTATACCGATTTCTGTAGGCTACAAGTAGCAGGCTACTTATTAAAAGCAGTAGCTGGTGAGAACTGATTTTCTTAATCAAGTTTCTCCTGCCAAGAATGTAAAATCAGAGAGACCAATTTTAGGTGCCTTGAATCCTGTCCAAGCCGTATCGCTCGGCAACTCATGTTACCTCAGCTGCTTCCATACCTTCCATTTGCATTCCAGTTGCTAATGGCAGGAGAAATATTTCAAGATTTGTGGTTATTAAAAATATTGCCTTAAAATACTTGGTAAGGGAATAAAGGTATCTGGCTAGTGGCCTCTCGGTGCCCCATCCGCTGCATTACATGATACAGAGTCTTCATTTACTCTGAAGGAGAGGATTAAGGTTATCTAAGAATAAATCGTCTGCTTCTGCATCCTCCCCATATAGGCGTTACCCAGGGGTCGTGCCTGGAAATTCCAAGGGAAAGCACGAAGCTCTGTCAAAGCTCTTGTCTGTGTGCACAGATACCTGTTTTTTCACTCAGTTGGTGTAACACCCCGGTAGCTATGTTTATGCCACTTCTCTAGGTAAGCTGCCTTACTTTCAGGTTCTTCCAGAAACGTGATGTTTCACTTAATTTTTTCATAACTTTTTATAAATTCCCACTTGGCGTGTGGGAACTGTTTGGGGTGGCAGCGGAGCAGCCCAGCCAGGCACCCCGTCGTCACGTAGAGCCAGGCTGTGTTTAGCCAGTGAAACCTCACAGAGCGTGGCGGGGAGGGCTGGGAGCTGGGAATGCCCTTGGGAATGGCCTTAAACGAGATGCAGAAGCTGCTGTTTGTGGCAAGAAGTACCTTTCTGGTTGAGTTTGTTTAATTTATAGGTCAATATCCTGTGCACAAAGTGCTGCTTTACAGAATGCATTTGACAGATTAGAGGTTTCCCGGTGGAAGATTTATTTCTGAATAAAAAATCCTACGCTGGTCTAACTCATTGCGCAAGGGTAATGTCAATTTTGGACACCCTGTGACAATTTATAACGGAAGCTGTCTCATGTTATAGGGAGCAAACTTGTTATTTCCCTGGGTTTTAAAACAGGATTCAACTCGTGCTCTCATGAGGATCATAGTTCTGTTGGTCTTTCTGGAGGTAAATGAAGTTTTAAGAAGTAATTGTGTTATCGAGCTTCTCTTATTTCTGAACTTTTCTTTTTGCCAGTTGTGTTTTTGCTTTCTTCTTTCAGCTTCCCATTCCTTTTTTTTTTTTTTTCATTCCTACTATCTATTGCTGCAGTATTTCTCTCCACAAAATAAAAGTAAGAAATATCTTTAAGTGGTCTTAGGAAGAGCCCATTTTTTGAGTCTTCAAGTAGTCTCATGCTGCTGGAAAAATACTAATATCCAGCTTGGGCTGGTAAAGAGGAGGAGCTGGAACTGAAGGTCTGGAGTAGCTTTTTTGCCACCTGCCATCTTTCAGCTGCCTTTTGTACCTTTGAAAGCCGAGGCTGCACTTTGGTACAGAAAGGTTGTGCTTGACTGCTGGGCTGCCTGATTAAAGGAACTCAGTTTTAAAAAATTATCTGCCCTGAAACAGCTGGAAAACATCTTTCCCATTACAGCTTCAAGGAAGAATAATGGATGTTTGACAACATTAATATCTCACTACTAATTGCCATTCATCAGTAGGAGAATTATCGGAAAAAAAAAGGTGTGGGGAAGCACTGGGACACAACTATGACTCGGTTAAACATCTGTGTGGGGGAGACAGCTTCTCCGAACGAGGATCTGGCAAGTTCAGGAGAGATGTGTGTGTGAGAGAGAGCATGCTTTGGTAAAGGACTGTGATGGAGAGCCTGGGTTTTCTGATGTGAGTGCCTGGAGAGTACTGAGTTAAATTATAGTTTACTTATTTAATTATTTTTGTGAAAAGCCTGGTGTAATTTTATACTGTGTGGTATTGTAGGACTGTATTATAAATAGTTTATAGGAGAAGTAAAATACCATATAGCAGTAATTTCATCTTTCTGCTTCAAATAGTTTGTCTTCTGGGGATGTTAAAAGTCCTTGCTAGTGCTTGTTTTTTTTACCCTAACAGACTGCCTAGTGTTCCAAATACCGCACGAGAGCTGCTCTAAGCTTTCTGCCTGGGAAGGACCCATGCTGCTCCCTTCCTTCTTTGCCATCGTGCTGCTCGGTGGCTGCCCACCACGGCGAGGCATCCCCGGAGCACCGTTCTTCGGGGCTGGACTGGATGATCCCCACAGCACCCTGCTCACCCCAGCAGTTTTGTGACTCCAAACTGATACGTGGGGGCTGTTTGTCATTCCCTTAGACTTTATCCAAGCCAAGAAGTTCTCCGAGGATGTCAGTAAGCAGGTTATGTTGATGCAGCCTGTTTGTATGACGCTCCTAACATACTTTGTGGGTCATCCCTCAGTTTGGTAAGCTCAGCTTAAATGGAGCTGGGGAAAATTCTTCCTGAGTTTCAGAATGTGAATCATCCTTCTCTGGAATAAGACGCCCTCCCCATAGAAATATTTTTGAATATCCATTATGGGTTTTGTATTTAAACTGGATGAAAGAAGGCCCTGCTAGCTATAAAGAGTTTGGGAAAGAGGTCATGGCCCGGGACTGTGTAAAATGAAGATGGGTTTCAGTCCTCCGAGATGCAGGCTCCTCGTTGCTGTTCTCAGCTGTAGGAGCGGCTGTATTGGATCAACCCAGCCTGTTCCTGGCCAGTAACAATATTAAAAGAGGGGCAAGGCCAGGGCAGCCCTTTCCCCTGTGAGCCCTCCTAGCCTCCTGCCGTTGGCCAGCCAGAGACTTTCCGAGCTACATCATTAACTTGCTCATCGTGTTCAGTAGTCAGTGGCGAGCTTGTTTCCCCTGATTTTTTTCCATAGAACCATTTAGATTTTTGGCCGCTGCAGGATAGATTTTCACAGTTTAATGATTTTGTTTGTGTGGAAAAGTCCTTTCTTTTCATTTAGTTGGATTTTTTTTTTTTTTTCTAAACCTGTTAAGTGTTAATTTAGTTGACTCCCCTTGAGTTTTCTGCGTTTACAGGAAAGGGAATAATAAATCCAAAAGTACGAGAAAATATGAAATTGCTAGAGAAAACATTCTCAAGGAGATGGACCTTCAGTTTCATTCAGTGTGATACTTTGTTTGTTCCTGTAAACGACTGGGTTGAAATTCCTGTGAAGTCCCTTAAGTACAAAAACATGATGTTTCAGCCAACTGTGAAGCTCCAGGCTCTGATTTCCTGTCCCTCTCGGGCTGTGTTCATATTCATTTGTTTTTTCGCCTTTAACTAATCTTCAAATGAAGTGGCTCACTCATTCCTGCCCAGTAGGCAACAGTATCTGGGACAATGGCGAAAGTAATGAGTAGCTAGGAGAGAGGTAGGGTTTGAGAAGCTCTGGGCATGTGCCTGATATATCCAAGCTGGATTTGAACAATGGAGAAATAAAATGTTACCCATTCTTCTGTATATTGTCACTCGCTTTAGCTTTCTACAGTTACTTTGAGATGTGAAGAGGTGGAGTGAGAAATTAATGCATTTGCACAATATCTAAAAGGTTAAAAAAATCGAGATATGTACTCTTAGCTATTTCTGTTCTGACTCCAGAATGACTGAATAAAATGAGAACAGGAAATTAGGAAGCAGGATTTAAGAGCAGATTCATCTGAAAAGGGGAGTTGAACATTTTACAGTTTACTTTCCCTTCTCTGTAATATATTTTAACAGAGATGATGCATTACTCCTCCCCATGATTTTAACAGTAATTTTATTGCTGTACTTTTTATGGTGCACTTTCTTAATAACCAGGTACCAAGGGGATTTCAGCAGCAATGGGAATTTGTGTGGGTTCTGCTGCAGCCTGTTTCCAAGCAGATTATTTTATTTCTTATTAAAAAAATACCCAGGCTTATTTGGAGAAGGATGTTCTGGTGCTAAAGTTTTGAAAAAGTAGAAAATCTATTCATGATCTTGACCAAACAACAAAAAAACACTCCACGTATGATGGAATATCTCTGTTGTACTGAATGAGCCTTAGCTAATGGCTATCTGATCATAAACAAATAAAACTGCCCTAGTTTTTGTTTTTTGACTTTGGGATGGAAAAACTGATGGAAGTCTGGGAGAGGAAACATATCGCTCCTTTTCCTGCCTCTCACACCCTCCCACCCCAGGCCCCCAGATGATTTTGTTGGGGTTCGCAGAGCGTATTGGTTTATGTCGTGCTTAGCTGTACCTTATTTCAGAATGGTAGGCAGAAGGAATATGGAGTATTTGAACTGTATCTGATGTCTTTTCAAATTCAATTATACTTTCATTCAGATAGCCAGTTTTTTAAATTAAGACTGCATGTCAAGTGGTTTACAGCTGTGATACAGATGCATGTCTAAAACAAGGTTCTCCTATGCTGAAGGTTTTGAATGAGTGCAGGGCTCCATATGTGTCAGCTGTTTCAGCACACACATTTTTAGTGATGTGTACATTGTAATAGGTGCATTATCCCTCCGATCACTGGATCCTATTACTTTTTATTTAACCCTGCTGCTGATTTCTGCTACAGAGTAACAAATGTTTATGCTGCAGCTTTTTCCTCTATAGTTAATTTTACCTCTTTTTTATTTTTTTTTTAATTGACTTCAGAGAGTCTAAATGGCACAAGAAAGGACTAAATGTAAGAACATTCTTCATAAGTTTGCCAGAGATATGACCACTCTGTTTTATCAGGGTAAAAAGTATTGTAAGAAACATTTGATCATGTGAATGTATGAACTAGCGGGAGGACCTTTTTTGTGAGATAACTCCAGTTACTGCTTCCATGCATCACAGGAATGCTGTATCTAGAAAATGAAGTTATGCTTCCAAGATTGTTTTGAAGCACGGGATTAAGCAGCAAGATGAATTCTATATAGGGTCAGTTCACAAGGTTAACATGAGCCAACTGGGTTTTCTAAAACTGATGTATTTATCTATAGCATGCTGACTTGTGTATTTTCACAGCCGCTTTGCATTTAAAGTTCCAACTCCTAATTACACCTCTTTTCCATACAGCATGCCACCAACACTTTAAAACATGTCACAAGAAAGATTGGAGCTAAATATAGCACGTCCTCTTCATTTGAAAATGGAGACAGGGGAACATAAATGTGTAAATGATTTCTGAGATGCGGAGCTGGAGGATTACTGAATGGCTGCTCTCTCCCACCTCCCTGTTCTTTTCTTAGCTGTCTTGCTGCCTCTTCAGATTGTGCCTTGTGAGTCACACTGATGTCATTCGCGGGATTTGCAAAACAGAACTCTGCAGATCCATGGCTGTTTCTATTTTGGGATTTACAGATTTGGGCTTTTGGTAGCATTGTAAACATCTGAATAGAGGAGTAACAGTTTTACTGTGTCCCCCCACCATGACTTCATATGTCATGCAAGGGATCGTGTTCCCACTCAACAATATGTAAATGATACCATTTTCTCTGGGTTTGGTCTCTTCCCCTTCCTCCCCTTATTAATGTTGTTCACTAGAGGTGGTAGGACTGTTACCAAATACACGTTGCCAATACCGGCGAGCATCCTGAAGTGGGAAGGATGTACGAAAGCTCTCTGCAGCTGCTGCAGGCTCCTGTGCAGCATTAAACCCCCTGCTCTGTGTCTGCCTGAAAGGATTACGCCTCATCTAAGTGGTGGAGGTTTTCATGCAACTAAAAGTTTGTTTCAATGAACCTTTCTGGGGAGGTTCATCCTATTGTGCTGCTTTTTGAAAGTAAAAGTGGAGATGTTACTGTGTATATTGAACATAGGGATGCAAGTTGCTGAAGCCTAGAATCAGTCATCATGATGAAAATGAATTTTTCTTCAAGGAAAGCAGTGCTGTCTCTTTTGTGGTATGCATGATTTAATGAGTGATGCATCATCCACCAAACATACTCACTTTCCAGCTCTGATGGAAATTACTGGCATATTGCTAACTAGTTTTTACATTGAACTGACTTCTCATTTTAAACTAGCAATGGGTTGCCATTATTTAAGGCTCCTTTTTCCAAATGTTAGAAATGCAGTTCATAAATGCAAGCAAATCCTGTGTATCATCCCTGTAGGAGGGATGTCAAGCTCACTTTTGCTTAATGCCTAAAATTACCTGAGCCCTCTGCTTTGCTCGTTGTAAGCCTGACGACAGTAGGACCCCTCAGGGGTTAGTTTACTCACAACACATGATGAAGTCAGTTGCAACTATACCTGAATATTAATGGCAGCTGTAATAAAACCAGTGTTCTTTCTGCTTTTCATTACCCTTGTACATATTGCTCTCCCACTAGAAAATGATGTTCTAATTCTTTCTGAGTGGCATTTTGCACTTACTAAAGACCTTTTAAATAGGTTGGGGATGTAAATAATTGTGTTTTCCTGGTGGTGTATATGGTATATTAAAACTATTGCTGCCTTCTTACTTTTTGATCCTCTAATAGCAGTCATGAGGCATGAATCAGAAGCTACACGCAAAGGTAATGTAACTCAATAGCTCTTGCATTTTAAGGTTACAATATGTAGAAGCATAAACATTTCAGTCTTTTGAATATTACTTGTTACCATTCCCTGGCAATGCAGAACTTTACCGAAGATAATGTGGCTAAAATTGTCCAAAGCATGTGGTGTGCACGGCAAAAGGAAAGGAGTTAGTTAGCCAGGAGACTTCAACGGGGTCTAGAAAGTGGCAGAGGTATTTATACAGCATCTCAGTCTTCATAGCCTTTGAGTTTTGGATGCTGTTTAGTGTGTGACTAATTCATTTGCATTCAGTGAAGGTAAAATTCAATGTGGAAAAGCTTACTGCAGTAATCTTTTAATAAGAATATAACTAGAGACAGAACCCATCAGTGTTTAAGGAGTGCACAATGCGCTTTGTAGGCTGAAAGGCCGCGTTGGAGAGGAGGAGTCAATAACTCAGATATCAAAATGCTCTGATCGCCGCCTCCTTCTTGGTAGTAGTTACACTTTGGAAATTACGTTGTCTATTTCAATTTAGCTTAATGCCAGGAAGACAAGGAAAGATTTATGGCGCTCTTGGCTGATGGTTTTACATCGAACTCATCTACTGCTCCTCAAGATACGGTACTGCTGCAGCACACCCATGTGCACATTTGATCTAGTATTTTCTGCACTGTGCTGCCTGGTGCATCCCTGTGGCCAAAGCCCTGAGTCCTGTCTGTTCCATGGAGAAGTAAGAAAGCGTGGCCTTTCTCCTTTCCATGTTTATGTATGTACAGTACCACACATTTGCTAGTGAATATACAAGCATAGCTGACTAGCACTGGATTCTCTGGGTTTTGCAAAACAGAATTGTAACTGGTGCAGTGATATCTATCAAAAGTTCCCTTGCTGTCCAAAATAAATGAAATGGATTTTCTCGTTAAGAACTTTGATGTCAGCATTACAACTAAAATATTTACTGTGTGATTAAAAACTTTTTCAATGAAACTTTTGTTCTTATTCAGTAAAAGGAACTTAGTGGATTAATAGCATTGAAACTAAGGCCGTGCAAAATAGTTTTAATACCAAAATAATTGGTTAAATAGCATCTTAATTACAGTGATTAGTGTAGTTCTTAGTGAGTGATAATATATTTCAACTCAAAATCTTATCTGGGTATTAAGCCACTGTGTGACTATGCACTGAAGAGTTACTTTGTTTAAAAACAAAGCAAGAACACTTGGTGGTAGTGAAGTAAAAGACACATTTGAGTCAAATGCATCTAGCATTTTTTTTTTTTTTTAAAACGAGTTATCTTGAGGTTGGGATGCCCAGATATGCTCATAGGGATGCTTCCCTGGTAGTCCAGAGCTGAAGGAAGAATGTGTTTACCTCTTGTTTCACGCTGCTGTTGCTCACTCGGTGCTTTCTGGGGCCAGGGTTTCCCGAGGGCAGAGTGTGATGAATATAGGGCTTTTCTGTGCTCCTTCGATGGCCACTTTGGTTTTGCATATGGCAGGGCAAAGGGTCAGGGTTGGAGCAAGTCTTCCCTTGCATATGCAGCATGTCTAGCTAAGAAATGCACTGCTGGGACTTCGGTCCCTTCTGCCAGAAGTGCCAGTGTCCCTGATGGGACAGCTTTGCTTGATTATTATTATTATTTTTTTTAATGCCAGTTTGACAAAAGTTAAATTCCTTTGATACTGACTACTGACTTATACTTTCTTCCTCTTGTTATACTTGTTAACAGAGTGTCTCTGAATATATTTAGGCTTAAGAATATATTCAACATCACATTTAAATAACAATGTTTGGAAGACAAATGCTGCCTTTGTCCATGCTACACACTGGAATCATTTTGTGTGCCTGAAACAAGTCTTGGGCCTAACAGCAACTGGATCTGGGGCAGATTAGGCCCACGGGCCTGTGGCCAGCAGTCTGCAGTGATAGGCAATTTTGGCAGAAGTGAAAAACGTAACAGGAATTTTTTAGTGCTCTGTGATTTATGTTCTGAGTATTACATGTGAACAGTAAAGCCTCGAGCCTGCTTAAGTTTAAACATGTGAGGATTCCTGCTGTCGTAAATGAGAGTGCCCATGGGTAAGCTAACCATGGGCATTGCAGTTGGCAGGCGTCAAAGGCAACTGAAAATGCCTTCCTGGGTTCGGTTTGTTACGCTTAGAAGGGGAGCGTGTTCTCTTAAAAACATAACCCGTGCATTGCATTGCATTTTGGATTAAATGTAAACCATCTCAATCAAGTAATGCTGCATATTTAAATAGGTTGATTTATGACAGAAACTATAGCTGTTGTGAACTTTTGATTTAAATGCTTCATTTTTAGATCTGGCCATTTCATAATTATCCTCAGTCCTCTGTTGTAAATATGCATCAAGTTTCTGATTATACATATATTTTTTCTAATTTAGAAGTGCAAGTACTTTTATCTCCTGTCTTGTACTTTATGCTGGGCGTAACTTAAATATTTTGGACAGTATACATCAGGAGGTACGTTATCCTCCTTTGGTTTCACACTGTTTAAAAAAGGGAATTGGTGTACTGTATTATGTTAAAATTTAGAAAGGATTCAAAACTTAGTTACACATTTTGGATATATTCTCAGCAAAATGGTTTCAAAAGAAAGCTTGGAAAACTTTGATTCATTAAAGCTCAAGTATGAAAGAAACAGGAGATGTGGAAAGTGATTGATCTTAGAAAAAGCATTGCCAAGAACTGAGTGTTGCAAAACCTAATTAGTGACCTGGAAAATAGGTGGTAATTAAGAAGGGCCAGAAGTGTCAGAGCTCCTCAAGCAGAAGCATGAAATTTCGTATTATAGCAATTGAGTCAAAGTGGATGGAAAAGGGGCGATGGTGGCTGCTCCTTTTCCTGATTAATGCCTGGAGGGAACAGATGAGGCAGTGGGACCCTAAGCTTCACGTGCAGTTCTAGGTAGAATGGATGCTTTATCTAAAGGCAACTCAGCACGAGTCTGAATTAAGAACAAGTCAGAAAATATACCCCAAGATCAGAGCTGCTTTATCCTGATAGATAATTTTAGGAGTAGGACCTAAATATGTCTTTCTCTTTTCACATGGATGATATAGTTGTAAGATAAAGAAACACTTAATACCCTAAAAGTGGTAAAATCTCTTCACAGAATCTTTTATATTCTCCAGTATAGAGTTTGCTTGTAGTTGTGTTTTATTTAAATATACCCAGGAACTGTCATTTTGCATGTTTTTATTAAAACTTAATTTAATCAGACTTGTATTTGAGTAGTCCAAATAACTAATTTTCATGTAAGGAAGATAACAACTTATGTCCCAATAAATTTTTCAGACCTGCCAACCATGCAAAAAAAGGCGTCTCAAAAATCTAATGGTGCAAAAGTAACACACAGTTGCCAGCTGGGAGTGAGTGTGGGGGAAGCGATGTGTACTGCCGCAGTGTTTTAACAGATATAAATCAAATTCTCTTTATTGTTAGCTTGCCAGTTAGAATTTGTATAGAAATACCAAAGGGACAGTTGATTTGCATATTGGCACCCAGGGTAAGGTCTTCGGCCAGATGTTACAGCTGAGGAGCTTGTCTGGTCTCTGGCATCAGAAACAGAGATGTTACAGGTTTTCACAGATAAGAGCCGTCTGCAACCATGTAATGGAACCTGAAATATGTTTAATTTTTACTGCATCAATTAAATCCATGATTTTACAGCTACTGTGCCATTTTTGCAACCTGTATTATATCTGTAGTTGCAAAGGGGCCCTTGTATTTTAGCCAGCATATTCGACTGGTTCCTTGTCATGAAGAATTAAGGCTTTTAGGCTTGAAGGCGGATGAGCAGTAGGCCTTGATACGAGTGTCCCACCCTCTTCTCCCATCCCTTGGACCACCCGACAACCTTCATCCCATCCCGTCCTGTCCCACAGGGGCCGGCCACGCTCCCGCTGCTCACTGTGACTGGAGCATGGACCAGGCCATCCCCTCAGGCCCTGTACCAGGTGGCAGCAGGAGCAAGTCCTCTGACCAGGGCTTTCTACTGCTCTAACCCCTAATCTTCTCCCCTAACATCAGGCCAGGGCAAGGCCAGAGGAGGTTCAGCTTCTCCCGAGGAAGAGGGGCGTGGAGCCCTGTCAGGAGCTGAGCCCGGGGGCGCTGAGGTGGGCTGCGTGTTCTCACCCTGTCCTTGTTACCACTTCTTCTGGCATTCGGATCCTGTTGTTTATAAAGGTTTACTAAACACTTGAAATGTATTTACTATGTGGTAAGACACATTTTTCTTTGTGCCTGGCTTTCACTGCATAGATTAGTGTTTCTCCAGGGGTATTACAACACATCATTATTTAAGTGGAGCTGTTACTTTTATGATGTATTCCAGCCAGTGCAAGATCTCGTTTTAATGCTGTCAAATCCTGTTGTATGGTGACAAATGTGTTCCTAGCCAATAGAAGTCCTCAGATTTCTGCTGAGTTTTATGAGCAATTTCAGAATTTAAACGAAAAAAAAAAAAAAAAGAAAAAAAAAAAAAAGTGTTGGGTTCCTTTGACCTCTCTCAGGACTTTGGGAGCAGAGAGGCATTTGTCGTCACCAGGGCAATAGTTTCCTTCGGGACTTCCAGGCTGACTGGGGTTGACTGTGTGCTCCACAGGCAAGCTGTTTCCTTCCCCCAGTCTTTTTGGTCCTTTTATTTTTATTTTTTTTGGCTGTTTGTTGGTGTAGGCTGCCAGAGGGGTGTAAGACCTCTTACAAAGCCATCTTGGGCATTTCTTTGGTCTGGAGGTAATAAATGGTGTAGATTCTAATGAATTACAGTCACGTATAGTTCAAACCACTGCTCTTGTGTGTTGTGGAAAGTAAGAGTAAGCGGCAATAGCTGTCATAGTTGATTACAGTATAAATAGACATGAGAAATGAAAGCTGGTACATGAGTTGCATTATTATTTCCCCCAGGTATGAACAGGTAGGTTGAAAAGTAAAATGACGTGTCTCGTTTCAGCTACCTCGGTAATGTTGGAGGTGAGACAGAAGGAGACATTTAGAACCCTGCCATAATTTGAACTGCTCTAATTAATCTCCCATGAAGGAGCCATATAAATCTGCAGTGCTGATGTTAACTTATGCTTAACAGTGATTTTTAGTATTGCGGTCAGAATCAGATCTAGTTACTCCAACTTATTAAACAAATATATTAAAAGAAACAATTTCAACCCCAAAGACTATACATCCCAGCTTCAGAGAAAGCCCCAGCAAGCAGAGATTGAAAGAGGAGGCAGCAGGGAAAGTAAGATGTGTGCACAGCAGTGTTGACAGATCTCATGGCTACACAAGAGTCACTTGCAAACCACAGGAAGCACTTGGCATCTTACAGGATAAGGCCTCTTCAGGTCGTTATGCAGAGACTGTACTCCTTATTGCACCAGGTGATGAATGTCTTCTGAGTGCTCTCTAGCTCCACTGCAGTTGATAAGAAATACAGATGCTCAGCATCTTTCAAGTCTTAATTTAAACTGACTGAAATGGAGAATTACGGCTATGGTTTCTGTTGATCTACTTGTTTTATCTAACGTGTGTTCATCCTTTTACCTGTTTCTTAGAAGTACATGTAAATATGCCATACACCAACTAGCCTGCTGGCTGCTGTCACAGTACCGAAGCAGAATGGGGTAAGCTTCCTGAGGGAATATTCTCTGTGTGCAGAAGCGCTGCCTGATGAAAACAGGTAGCCTTCTGTGTGAAGCTAACTGTGTGCAAGCAAACTGCGTCACTTCTGTAATCAGTTTGGGCTTAGACTTGAAACTCAGTAAAAGTTCCTGATAACGTTGTGTAAAGCATTGATAAAGAAAGCAAAATACTTACATTTATACTGCTGATGAAAAGAAGCAAGCATTTAGGCTCCTGCTGTCCCCAGGTCGGTCCCATTAGTCAGTATCCTGACAAACTTGATCTGAGGTCATCACTTCTCCTGTGTTTATTTCGCTGGCTTTGTGTCAGTGTCTGCTTGCCTGTCTTGCCAAGAGCAGCCTACCCGTGTGCTGCTCCGCTATGGAACGACAGCTCACCCAGGTCACACAATGGAGAGGGACCACGGTGTGGGTTGTCACAGCCAGGGATTTCATGCATGTCAGCTACTCAGCCAGGAAGTTTTCCTCCAAGACCTTAGTGTTTGGATTCCAAGTGGAATTTCATTTTTAAAAACGATACATGGAACAAAATGCTTCTGTTTTGGCATTTCTCTTATTTGGCATTTCTCTTCTGTATCACATTTTGAAACGCTTCCTTGATCAAGAACACCATGGATTTTTTGTGTAAGTTGCATACCTCCCATAGGACACAGCGCTGTGGTTCCAGCTGGGTGTGACAGCTCAGCCCTGCCTCAGCAGTAGAGCCGAAGGAGATTCTGCGCTGCCACAGGATGGTCAGTGCTGATGGGTCCTGGCAAATGGAGTTTGTGTAAAATGGAAATTGTGTAAAGTTAGTTAGATATCTAACTCTGATCATATCACACTGGGGTCCCTGTGTAATCGATGGACAGATAGGGGCTTTCTTAGACACAATTCATCTGATTGCTTTTTTTCGACGTCCAGTGGGTAAAATGAATTATGGTCCAGGAATGCCTGTTTCTATCCCTTGTCTAAGAGTAAAGACCAGATAATTATGGGGTAGCTTGATGTGACAGAACTGAGATATCTTAACCAGAGAATCTCACTAGGGATTGTAATCAGGTTTCTGGTCAGGCCCCAGGAGGATTGACTTAGTGTCTCTTTCTGTGGCCAAACAATGGCAAAATGGGATGTGGATTCTGATCAGAACATTTATGTATTCCAGAAATCCAAGTAATTTGGTAAGTGGATTTAGACACAGTTATTTTAAGGACTGTATATATAACCAGCAAAGTAGAGAAGGATTTTTTTTAATGTATGGCTTTTCACGCAAGAAACAGTGGATTCTTTTGTTACCACTAGAATAAGACATGTTTGTTGTAGTCAGAGCAAGTCCTTTTACTTTGAATTTCAGGGGCCTTTCGGGGCCAAAAGCTGTATTACAGATTTTACAGTTAGCCAGCTTCTACTGATGGTCAGTGGATAGATGCATCACAGGGACAGTATTGCATCATAGCTGATTCTCTTACAACACTTGCTTACCAGAGGAGAAAATGACAATAATCAGAGCTGACCCATGTCTGGGATTATTGCCAGGTATGGTTTTTATTTTTTTATTTTTTTTCCCCAAGTTCCTGACGTGTCCAGAAAAGAAAAGCCAAGGACCAGCATATTCCCAGTTCCAGACTCGCTAGGAGCTGTTTTGGTCCCCAGACTGCTGGAAATGACCACCTGGGCTGTGATCCTGCCTAGCTGGGGGCCCATGGGGATGTTCCCTGTGGATGGGCAGGGATTGCACTTTTGGCTGATGGGGCTGGGATTTTGTTGTTAAAGGAACAGAAGTTTCTTACAAAGTATTCATGTGCATGCTGGTCAGAGAGATGTCCCTGTGTGGACCTCGGTGTGCTTCTTCTGAGACTCCCAAGGCCTGCTCTGGAGCTGCTTCGTGTGTTCTTTGCATCACGTGGCCCAGAAATGTATGAAACTTAAGGCACCGAGTTAAACATTCCTGTACAGGTCTGAAATATGTCAGGAGTTTGCTGCTGTGTACAGCTGAATTGGCTTGCCTCTCTGCTTTCTGAGGCCATGCTTGTCCCTGGGGAAAAAGAAATTGCTAGACATACCCCAGGACTTGACTTTATTTTCCCACCTGGAGCACACTATCTGTGCCATTGCTGCTTTTGGCTGCAGCCACACGTACTGCAGGTCAAGAGATCTCAACGCAGAAGATGCTGAAAGGAACAGAAGAGTGCAACTCACTGAATTAACAGCTCCCCCACTGGGCACCGGGGATGTTTTCATCACAGTGCAAGCAATAATCTCTGTCTGCTTCATGGATGGTGTGGGATCACCAGTTTGTAAAGCAGCACTGCAGTGAGAGCCCACTGACCTTCGTTCCCCATGCTGCCCTGTTCTTAGCGGCTCATTTTGATGACTGATTTGGGAGAGCAACCCTGTATTGTGTACATACGGCGGAAATTCTTTACCCCCGTCATCCAGAAGGCTGCCATTGACCTGTCACTGCAGGGGGATCCGTTCTGAGGGGACCAGAAGGGAGAAGACGGCTCCTTGTCCTAGAGTAGCTGTGCTCTCACCAATGCTGTTGCTTTATTCTGAGAGCTGGCATCTTGCTGCTTTGCAGAGACCCCGGTGTCACAAGCAGTGTAAGGTGTGGAGCTGAGGGAGGGTCACAGGCATTTCAAGTTTTTAGCCCTCTCAGGGGGACAGCAGGGGACCTTGCTGCTGCCTCCTGTCATTGAAAGCAAAGCCTGCTGCCCTGGAAGGTACTTGTAAAGATGTTCCTGAGCAAAGATGTAGCATCAGTGTCTAGAAGTACCAGGTGTTCACTGGTAAGTCATACTGATCCTCTGGTATTGATTGTATTGCTGATTCTCAGGTCTACAAAAGGCACCCTGGCTTTTTAGCATTCCAAATGAAACCGTAGTTCACTTTATTTAAACTACTTTAAGCCACCAGACCACTGCTTAGCTTGTATTTCGACGTGATATTTAACAAAAAATATTTCTCCCTGGGTGGAGGGAAGTTATCTGTTAACTGAAGGCTGAATTATTTTTACCACAGAAATAACTGTGTTGACTTCATTGGGAGTGCTTTATATCAGAGAGGCACTCGGCATTTGGCTTGTAAGCAGCTGAATCGAACAAGCCATGCAGTTCAAACAAACATTCAGATTCTCAGATCCATTCGTCCTTTTGAGCTCTAGAGTGTGCTGATTTAGCTGGTGGCGCATCCTCTATTGATTATAGAGCCCTTCGATTTTAACGAGCGTTTGCATCTTTGGCATTTCAGCTATGGAAAGCTAAATGCATTTACTTATCGGCAAACAAAATCCTGCAAGGGCTGTTGGCTTCTTTGTTTATCAAGATGTTTTTAAGTCAGTCTTGCAGCCATTCACAATTGTTCTCTGAGCTGGCATCACTTGAACACAAGAAATCGCTGAAGGCCATCTGTATCTCTTCCTGACTTAACAGGACTGCTGTGCAGTAACTAGATCCTTTTTAAGAGCTCCTGGCCCATCTCCTAAAAATGAGTCGGAAGGACTGGAACGGGGGAAAGCAGAAAGACCAGATTATAATTGGCGCTTTATGAGCACTTGTGAGGTTTGCGTAAACTCTACAGCCCCAGTGGGCTGGGCACGGTTAGGTGGAAAAGGAGTAGGAGAATATATTTGGGATGAAGAAATGTTAGATAATTTCCTGTAAAGAAGGGTTGGAATCGGAGGTGCTGCAGCGCAGTGGTTGTTTATGCCTCAGTTGTAGTGGCTGCATACCGCTTAGATTTTTTGAACATAAGCTTCTATTTTTCTTGTATGTTTGAACCCTCCAACCATGCTGTTGAAGTACCAGTAGAAATGCTAGGTTCAGAATGCCTTTTAGGTCCCAAACTACACTCGGATGTGCCCTAGATTTGCCCTAGATGGAACAAACTAAGCTAATGAAACCAAAGAGGCTTGGGGGGTTGCCTTAATTGAGCGTTCAGAAATGAAATCATCGTGACAGCAGAATTTCTATAGTTAATGCTAATTCTGACCAGTTGAAAAGAATGTAGTGAATTTAACTTAATTACGGAAATTATTTATACAATTAAAAACATGTTAAGGGGCTGGCTGAGGGAAGGGTGTATGGGAAATTATAATTTGCCGATGTGCGGCTTTTAGTGGTCAAAATAATTCATTTTCTTTTTTTTGTGCTGGTATTCTTTTGCTTTGAACATACCTCATGGTTCTCCTTTGTGGGTCACGAGGGAGAGAAAAGGGATGTAGTGATTATGAAAAATGTTCTCCTCCTGGTAGTTGGTTTTGTCCCTTCAGATGCACATGGGGATCCATTCAGATGTCTCACAATTGCCTGATAGCACCCACAAAGTTTTGATGAAGGAGACAGATCCCACTGGGTTACAGGAAAGAGCTGTGGGATGTAGATGCCTAGCATTCATGAGTGTATTGTGTTGGAGGAAAAGGGAGATTTATTATGGAGATATATTATCAAATTTGGCATTTGTTTCTTTGGCACAGTGTAAACAGGTATTATCCAACCTTACATATGTTTCCACAGAAACAGACGTTATCCCCCATCCTGGATGTTTTTATGCTGCAGGAGTGGATGAAGGCAGTGCTGAGGAACTTCACGTATGCCTTGTCTGAAGAAATTTTGCCTGGGTTAAGCGTCTGGCTTGGCAGTCAGACCTGAAACTGGTGTTATTTTCTGAGCTGGCAAAGGCTGGAGACATGGCATTGGGCTCAGCTGCTGGAGGGGAGAAACGTCTTACTTTCTTCAGTAGCAATTCCTCTGCCTAATGATCCCAGTTATGGTTTTTGGCCTCTGAGGGAGTTTTATTTACTCAACCATGCCGTACAGTTGGGTCTCAGTCTGTAAAAGCAGGAAAGCCTGCAGGAGGTCAGCTCAGATCCTCCCCACTTACCGTGTGCAGGGGCAGGCGGTGATAACGGAGAGCCCAGGAAGCTCTTCAGATGATTCTCCAAACTTCATCTGGCAGAGCTAATGGTAAGGAGCCTCTCATTAGGAAAAGTTTTGTTCACGTTGGGAGCTACTTTTATTGTAGCAGCACATCAATGTAACTCAGAAGTATGAAGGCTGTTTTAGCTTGTTCTGACTCTTTAAAAGGAACTTTCTCTCAAAGCTTCCATGTTTAGATGGATCATTTCAATAGCAAAGCTCACCTCTAATATCCGTGATAAAACGAATATGCGAAGTAAGTGCAAAGTAGCAACAAGAAAGCCAGAAGCTGGGTTTGTAACAGAAGCATTTCTCTCAGAGCTGAACGTTGGCTGTGCCGTGCTGGTGCTCTCGTGTTTTTCAGAGTCGGGCTCGTATCGCTTGGAAGGGAGGGCATGCTGCTTCTGGCAAACCATTGCAGAAGTCTCGAATCAGCAGTAAACTTGTGTTTTCTGCACCTGTCTTTGTGGATTACTGCCCAGAACCTGTAATTAATGTGAGTCCTAGTGTAGCTAATCTGCCTTGAAAAATGAGACTTTCACCCCAGAATGCACCGGCACAGCACTCGAAGCGACCCACGCAGGCTGTGGCACTTGACAGGACGGGATGAATGCACTACGTGAGGTGGCTGCCCGACTCCACGCTGCTGCCTACAGCACTGCTGGCTCCTCGGGTGCCTTCTTGGCCTCCCCTTTACCAGCTTGTGCCTGCACATCACATAACCCCCCTGAGCGGCCCGTGCACAGCAGTGCCACGCTGATGACAGCTTTGGCATCCTATTCTTGCAAGCAGCTTTGGCCCACCAACATCCTGATTCACTGCTCAGCTCGGTGGGATTGGTGATAAACAGGGATACGGGCAAGGAAGGGGGAAGGGATCTGTGAGATGCTGAAGAGCTGCAGTCTGATTTTCCGGTGAGAATTATTGTTGCCATTGATTACACTGTATAATTGATATGAATTTATGAATACCGTGAACATATTCAGCAAGAGATTACCAAATTAAGAAATAATAGGAACTGCGATGCACATGAAACAGAACAAATTGCCAGGACAGACAATTAGGTAAAAAAATACCAGGTTTTAATCTTGTATTTTAGTCTTAAACACAAGAAAATTTTTAATAGCTAAGCAGCAATAGCTGTGTAATACTTAAACAACAGCTTTGTCCCCGCATAGCTCGCACTAAATGCCAGCTGAACATTGTTGATTGTGATTTTATGCTCTCTGGGAAGTGCTGAACTGTGAGCTTGCCAATCCCTAAAGACTATGTTGGTAGGATTTGTTTTCCAGAACTGATTTCTAGAAACAATAGTCTGAAAAAAATATGTGCTTATTGTAATTTCGTAATAAAGAGACTCGGTTTGAACAGGATTTGTGGAGCCTCTATAGGAGAATTAAAGGTCACTATGGCCTCAAGGTAATGGGGTATTACTCTTGGTTTCATTTCAGCTGGGATTTCACCATGTGAGTTAATTATTGTATTTGGTGAGGATGAAATAGTCACATGAGTACCAGCCACACCGAGCTTCTTAGAATCGTGTTTTATTTTAACCAGGAACCATTTAAATGCTGGGGTAACTCTGATTGCTGAAGCCATTTAGTCCTTGCCCAAAGTGGCTGACGAGACCATAGCAGGTGATCGGCCTGATTTTTTTTTTTTTCCTGTCATATTTTTCTCTGTCTGTGCTGTAACGCGGACTTCAAAAGCAGCACGGGCTGGGGCTTTCCCTCCATCACCTGGAGCTGCAAAGCGGAGCTTATGTAAGAGACAGAGGCAGAGTAATTGAAACGGCAGCGCAACTGCTGAGATGCGCAGTGCGTGATGTCACTCGTGATAAATGCGGCTAATTATTTTGCTTTTAGTGGTGAAATTAATATAAACTGTCTGCGGTGTTGATCTAGACAAATGCAGTTGTAGAAGGAATGTTTTGTTCAACCCCAGCCGTACCACGAGCAGACTTCTGCGCGTGCTGCGGAGGAGGAGAACCGGATCCCCTGGTCCAAGGCACATCGGACGTCTACAGTGACGAACTGCTGCAGGTTCGGGTCGGTCATTGGTTGTGCTCCAGCAGAGAGAGACACTTGGACTGATAAATAACCTTTTCTTTTTCTGTAGCCTGCACACACACATACACACACACACACGAGCAATAAAGGAGGCTGCAGAAATGCTATTGTCGCTGCTGAACGTAAAAAGTTAGCTGAGTGTTAACGCTGTTGGCATGCACCTAATGCCATTTGAGTTTCAGTTTCCTCATTCAAGGTGACACACACGTACAGGCCCCGTGGTTCTGAGACAAAACATGCTCTCGTGTGTTGGCATGTTTGTGCTTTGGAGGAGGGCTTCAGCATTGCCCCGCGGCTGGCTGGGTGCTGCTGCTCTCCTCCCCCGGCTCTGGGCTTGTCACAGGGATGTGTTTCCAGCCGGCGAGCCCTGCCGAAGGGGGTTGTGCTTTGAGGCAGTGCATCGGGTCTTGGCAATCTTGCAGTAATGCTGCATGCAGCTTTGGAGGCTGCAGGGTTCTAGGACAACTCCTAAGCCTCATTCTACTATGTGTCAGACACTGCCCAACAGACAACTGTCCAAATGCAACCTCAGGGTGGCATTTCCCTTCTGGAGGTCAGCTACCTGTAAACATCTTGCCTCCTCCAGCTCACACTGCTCTGTTTTTACTGTACTGATCCCCTGTTAGTGATTTCAACATGCTTTGTTTGCATGATCAGAATAGTCTGCTGCCGTTCCCTGGTACCCATTCAGACTCAAAAGCTGGTGGCTGTTAGAGCTGAAGGTATTCGGATGTGTAAGGGCAAAGAAAAGGCTTCATTAATTCTAAATGAGTTCCAAATGTATCAGCATCAAGCAATCAGAAAGGAAATCTTAAACCCATGAAGCTGCTGTAGAAGCTAGCCCTCACCTCTTGGCTAATTTCTTTCCTTCAGGGCCACTGAAATAATTTCTTCAATGTTTCTTGAAGTCACACTGAAAATCTCCATGCTCAGAGAAAAGGCAAACAAAGCCTACCCTTTTTACACATCAAAACCGTTTTACTGCAGCTAAAACCTGACCTCCATTTGTTTTGGTAAGACTGGAGTGGGATTTAAATTTTCTACAAATTAAGCCAGAGGAAGTTTTCTTATATGTTATGTATATATTATAAAATCCACTTCAATTAGAAATGAAATTGAGGGTAGACGATTTATAAATGAAAGTGTGGTTTTTATTCACCAGAATCTTTTATCTTAAATAGCAGAGGCCTTTCTGATGTTTTCTGAAGCATCAGCCAGTCCATTTACAAAATAACTCCTGATTACTCTCTTTGTCAAGTCATTCTTCCCCTTCCTTCCCATTCACAGACAGACTCTTACTCGATTTCACCTCAGTTCCTGTGACCACTAAGCTGTTTTCATCTTGCTAACAAGATGTCACATTATTTCTGTGCAAGAAAACAAATTCCTTAAGTCTTGATAATCGTAACAGTGCTCAATTTCCCAGGACTGTCAGGATTTATTTTGCTTCTTTTGAAGCCATCCATTTAGGAATGTATCAAGCTCACTGTCGGTGCCATCTAAGAATAACACCTGAAAAATGCAGGTGGTTAAGCTGGCCGACCATGCAAACCAAGTGTGAGAACGACACCCCACAGGAGTAACTGGTACACCCACATCTGCTGGTATCTAGGACAGAAAAGCTATCTCATGCTAATCTCCAGACCAATTCTCTTGAACATGTTAAGAAGAATGATTTAAACATCGTAATAAGGTCTTAAACTCAGGTTTTGCTTATCCAAAGCAGCCTTGAACTGGAAGTGCTGCCTGCCACACCTCAGTGTCGCAGCTGCGTACAATCCCCACAGGCCAATGAAGCGCGGGGGGCTTTCAGCTTGCTGCCAAGGTGAAAGGTTTGCCCCAGACTGGATGGCAGGGGAGGGAGAGGGTTCTGCATTCGCCTGAGCTACATCTTTCCTCATCTTTCTCACTGTGAGTGGCCGATGAAGTATGATTTTAAACCCAGTTGCCTTTCAAAACAAGCCCAACACAAATGGCTCCTTACGGCCCTTTGCTATGTTTGTAAGACTTGTATTTCTGGCTGTTTGACTGTTACAGGGCAACAGTCAAAATTCCCTTTCTTATTTTCTGGCAGAATCTTTATATAGCTTAGGAACTCGGATGGTTTGCTGTCAGCACAATTAAACACTGGTTTTGGAGTAATTCAGCTTATCTTTCTGAAGTGGATGTAGGTTTCATTGAGTGGGATTGGGAATCTGGAGGGCAGACATAAGAACTGAAGGTCACGTTTGATCCTATTGATAGAGGATGTTTCCATCCCTCTTTTCTGAAAGGAGGGCTGTTCTGGGCCAAACCATCTTACTGCATGGAAGCATTATTTGCTGTTTGTGTTTTCTTTTGCACAAGTTTTAATCTCCTTGACAAAGTAGATTTTGCTTGTGCAATACAGAATATAAAATGCTCTGGGACTCTGAGACAAACAGATTTTGTATGCACATTTACGTGCGTATTTTCATTGAATAAATGAATATAATTTCTATGTATTAGAAAAAAAGCTGACAGTGCTATATCAACAACAGGGCCAGAACGTAGCAGATACTTTAGCATGTGCTTGACTGTGGTGTATGGGAACCATCGTTAGTTTACAGTTCTGTTTGCAACAGGACGTGAGGGAACAGCACGGAGCTGGGACAGGGGAGGGTCAGGCTGGGGCTTAGGGAAAGGTTCTGCACCCAGAGGTGGTCGGGCACTGGGACAGGCTCCCCAGGGCAGTGAGCACAGCACCGAGCTGCATGAGTTCAAGGAGTGTTTGGACAACGCTTTCAGACAACTTGTCTGATTTTTGGGTGGTCTTGTGCGGAGCCAGGAGTTGGACTCAATGATCCATGTGAGTCCCTTCCAACTCGGGATATTTTGTTCTTCTCTGATTGTACCTTTATCTGAGATTGGGCACATAATGTAAATAGCTTAGAGAAATGTATTATGCACGCTCTAGTCTCATTTCACACAAAATAATTTAATTGATTTCACTACCTGTAACTTTGCATAACGCTGGTATGGAATCACAATTTCCTCCTCTGCTCTGTTCCTTCTAATACCTCATATTTAACCAAAAACTGGATACTTAGAAAATGGTGATTTAGTGCAGAGAGGAAGTGCAGTAAAGAGAGTGCTGAGATCTGTGGAAAAATGCTTTGAAATCCGTAAATTTTATAAAATAAGTATTTGATTAAAACCCAGCCCTTTCTATGTAGCTGGAAACAGGCTTTTTCACCCCTTTCTCCCTTTTTTGGCAAACGAAGCAGGGATTGGAAGGAAGTGAGAAAACTGTTCTTTACTATGAATGTTCCCCCTTTTCTCTCGTCTTGTTTTCTAGCCAATTGAAACAAGGTTTTATCAGTGCATGGTACCAATTGGAAATTTCTGAAGCTTTTTATGTCTTGCAAATGTCCTCCCACATCTCTTTCTTCCCCCGCAAGCACACAGGAGAACGGGAAAAAAGTGAGCAACACGTTTAGGTAGAGGATGATTAAACAACTATGTTTCAGAATAAACTCAACATTTATTTCACAGCAAACGGCTCGAGTATCATTCTCCGTAATATTATTAGAAGTATAAAATAATGTGCTCTTCATTTAAGCTAGAAGAAGCCCACCACCAGACTGGTTAATAGATCAAGGCAGTCAGCTGATTAGCCACATATGGCAGAAACTGCTGCATATGAATTGTTAATGATCTTTACTGAGGAAAATAACCTTCTTCCTGTTGGTATGGAGCTCACCTGGAGTGTGGAAAAATCCATTAAATGTATGAAGATTACAGTGAGTCAGACTTTATATCCTCTTTCAATAGGCTGTTGTGTGAAATGGTGATTTAGAAATACTTTGGGGTTATTATTATGTTCCATCTGACCTCGATATTGCAGCTACTCGATACACCATACCGAGGACCCAATGCTCATCTGTTGGAGGCAAAAAAACCAAACTGGATTGGCTCAGGGCCTCTAGAGAGGCGGTTGCACTTGAGCAATTCCCTTCACGTTGTCAGAGCTGAGCAAAGGGTGGGTTCTCAGTCCAGCTGAGGAAGCTCTGAGTTCGGTGCCATTCCCCTCAGAGGCATGAAACTGAAGGCTTTGGTCATCCATGGTACAATTCAGTGTAGCTCATGGAGAGCATTCAGGTTCCTGTCTTCTAGGCACATGAAACAAACTGTTTTTAACACCTTTGAGGGGTAGATGAGATTTCTGAGGGAAAGATTTATAACTGCTCTGAGTTGAGACTTGGAGCTCCCCTCTCCTCTGCTGGAGACATTTCTGGCTTTGCAGGGGGAGGTGGATGTGGTCAGCATACCACATGGATCCCTGCGGAGCTCTCAGTAACACCATCTTGGATCCTGTGGCCTGGGCAAGTGTTGCTGAGCCTTCTTCCCGTGGTCTGAGCATCACAGTGCTGTTAGCCCTTGCCTTTCTGCTGCCCCGATCTGTGTGGATGTAGAAGAAGTAAAGGGAAAAGTGAATGGTAAGGGGCCCTGTTTGTGTGTTCCTCTCGATCTGGAGACCATTTCTATTTGTGCTGCTGAACGCATCTTCTGCTCTGGTGGGAAACAGTGTGTGGCTGAGGAGAAAGTTCCCTGTGCTGTGAGGAAAATGGTATGTGCCATGGGGTCCTTATTGCTAATTTCTGCTGATTTTGGATATATTCTGCTGTTATTATTATAAGGAGCTGCAATATGCTTAGGTACAGGCTTAAAAGCAAGGGCCTTGTCTTCATTTAAACTGTCTTCATTTAAAAATATAATGAGGTATGCATGAGTAGCCTGCTGATGGTTGTCAGTGCTGCTGACCACACTGTGGCTGAATAAGCAGGACAACCTCGAGACTTGGCAGCCTGTGACCACAGGAGCCGCTGGTGCCAGGGCAGGGCCATGTGCAGCGAGGAAAAACCTCTCACCTAGCTCGTCTCCGTGCCACGGCAGCAGATGACTAATAATAACCAAAATATTTCAGTACCGTGCATATTTTCATTGAAATTAAAATAGAATGACATAAGAAATTTGGGAAGATTTTGATTCATTGTCTTTGAAGAACAGTTAGAGCTGCAGTTTCATAATTTTCCTTCAGTTTATGGCAAAACTTTTTTCCTGAGAGCGTGAGGGAAGATTGGCACGAAGGGGCCACAAGTGCCAATTTTCATTCCAACTCAAATCATCAGATACAGCAGGTCTGTGGATACCGTTTGAAGTGAAAAATATCAGGGTAAACTTATCAGTTTGAAAATTTGAGGGAAAAATAGACTGCCTGAAAACGGAATATATGATTTCTGGAGCTGTATTATCAGCCCAATTCAGCACTCAGATCTGCAGTCCCTTCTTACATAACACTGCTGGTTGGCTCCAACTCTGCAGAGTTTGGCCTTCAGTAAATATTTTTAAATCTATTTATAGTCTGCTAAAATGACATCAATAAAATTGTTACAACAGAATTGCTTTCTCTATGCAACTTTAAGTATCATCTGCTTATTTTTGTCACTGAAGCAATTTTTAGCCTGACTTTTACTTCCCTTAAGACTGCAAAGCTCGCACCACGTTAGCGATGGGGCTGACGGGCTGTGTGAACCAGACGGATCACAACTTTTCCTTTGGTTCTTTGGTGGAGGCTTCAGCCCTGGCAGACGAATTAAGTGCTGCTTTTATCTTTATCACCGAGGAGCAATAAACATAGCCCCACAATATCGCTCTAAAGTTAATTTTCAGAGGAGATCTGTGCTCCCATTAAAACATACAGTTATCTGGCAGTAATTGTTTTCCCCGCATGGTTTCTTTTTAGAAGGCCTAGGGGTTATTTATGATAAAGCTGTCAAATTTTGTCTCCTCTGTTTTTCAGATTGCTCTTGGCCAGAATGTAATTTTAAGTCCTGCTTGTGCATAGACTTCCATAGCTTGGCAGCCTCAGGTGAAAAGCTGGGGAGGAACCGTGACTCAGAGATGACAAGTAGGATTCATCTGCCCTAACTCGGATGTCCAGCCTCTGGATGCCTCACACCAAACTAGTCATTCTGGCTCTATTTATAGAGAAGGAGCTACCTGCCAAGGATGATTCACCTGTGCCTCCATGCATACCCAGGGATCAGGGATCGGCACCACGAGGGGGCCTGGCTCTTCCAAGGCCAGCCTCTGGGCAGTGGGGACTGGGGGGCCAAAGGTGGCCAAGGCAGATGTTCCTGAGCTGCTGTCATGTGCAGGTAGGATGGCCAAAGGTAGCCAAGGCGTGGTGTCCTTCAGCTGCCAGCACGTGCAGCCTGGATGGCTGCTGGTAACCCAGAAAGGTGCTCTTCAGCTGCCATCACCTGCAGACAGCAAATCAGGAGTGCAGCAGTCTGGTGACAAGAAGGCTTAAAGCAGAGCTGAGAGAAGGATGGGATGGGATGTAAGTTCTTTACAAATGTGCTTATTGATCAAAATATTTTTGTAGAGGCTTGCAGAAGAACTGGAGGCTGCACATTGTGAGATAGCACCTTTGGGGCTGGAGGCCAGGGTTCACCCGTAGCCTTGGCCCACCTGTCTGCAGCAGGAGCTGGAGGCTGCCTTGATCTTTAATCCCCATTTCCTGTGGCGGTGGCTTGGATTAGCGAAGGCTGGAGACAGAAACGTGTGTGCGTGTAGGTGGTTGGATTGCATTCCCCTTTGATACTTTATTAGAGCTATGAAAACGTAACTTTTAAATGGTACCACCTTTAGAAGAAGGACCATGCATTTTATCTTTGATATTTCCCCACATTACACAGCATTGATTTTTGTAAGATGATAATAGCTAATGAAAATATTGGATGTCAGAAATTCTTATCTCTGCTTTTATTTTTGTTACGTGGCAATACAGGTAGGTGCAATAAACATTTCAGGTGTTTAATCTCCGTAACTGGTTGGTTGTTCTGACAATTTGGAAATTATTTACTGTTATCTCTATATTCATCATCAAAACTTTAACTTATCTTCATGATACTTTTAAATATTTTGTTTCTAATTCTGAGTTCTGAAATAATTGCAGCTTGTTATGCACCTTCATTGTCTACACAGTGCTAAAAATGAGGCTTTTCTAACCACAGCCAGATGCAGATCTGTGGTTTGTTCACATTAAATTCAAATCTGTGGCACACAACTAGTTTTTGATTTGTTCTTAGTTACAACATTGAAATTTTTATAACAACATATATTTTGGAGAGTTTCTGCTGTCTCCAGGGCTTTAATAGAACATTACGAGTTGTAACACTAAATCCCCAGTTCTGCAAAGAGTGATTGCTGCAGAGGAATTGCTCAAATGGGGCTGTGCGAGTGCATTGCTTTGTTTCCCTTTGTTTTTTCCCTACTTGGAGATTAGTCTTTGCAGAGTATTAGAAGCAGCACAAAGAAGTTGTTTATAATGTTTATAAAGTATTTTTTCCGAATAAGTTATTTTTTGCAATTATTATCTGAACTATTAAAAACAACCTTGAGATGAGAGACTTTGCAGAAGTGCTGCAACTGATAAATCGCTCACTAAGTCGTGCATGAAGTACCTTAATTAAAAGTCTGAATGCTGTTGTGCTCCAGCTTGTTCTCGTGAAGGACAGAGGAGCCCTGGTACAGACTTCCCCAGAGGTGAGAGCAGGCCTTTGCGGCATTTAGGCCCTCAAATTTGGAGATCTTGGGCAGTGCGGAGTTTCACCGTGGCCTGAGGCAGACTGGTTATTTTAAGGCCAGTTGTACGAAGCCGACTTGCCAGAGATACAATGAAGAAGGGATGCACTGCCTGTGTTCGGGTGCAGTTTGTTTTCATAATGTGAGCCCCGTGTCTCCACTGTCAGGCAATGCTGGGCTCCACAATGCCTCTGGCCTGGCCTGGCCTAGGCTGCACCAGGCTGGGCTGGGCAGACAGGTTTGCAGCCCTGGCTGTTTGTAGAAACATACGCTGATCCACAGCACGGCCACATGTGTTTCTGAGCCCTGAATATATGTGCTGGCTAGCTGGAGTGCTCCACTGCAGACCAGCAGAGAAGAACCTTACATCTGTACAGAGGCACTGCTGGTGCGTGCTCATGTGCACGTTAATGTCCTTGGCAATAAGGCTGGCCTCTAGAATTATTCCATCAATTTACTGATACATCGAATATCTTCAATTAACAGCTGTGCTCCGTTAGAAAGTTGACTGATTGCATATCTGAGTGGAGGACATATGAGGTACCATATTGTTAATTGTTATAGCTGCAACTTAAAATACATGAAACACAGAAGCATTTATAATACTGCTCATGTATGTTCTTTGCATTCCATCTTAGCAGCTACTGCTGTTGGAAATAAACATCTATTTGAATGATTAGGCTACAGAAAGTGGTGTATTATAGAATCATAGAATCATAGAATATCCTGAGTTGGAAGGGACCCTTAAGGATCATCAAGTCCAACTCTTGACACCGCACAGGTCTACCCAAAAGTTCAGACCATGTGACTAAGTGCACAGTCCAATCTCTTCTTAAATTCAGACAGGCTCGGTGCAGTGACAACTTCCTTGGGGAGCCTGTTCCAGTGTGCAACCACCGTCTCTGTGAAGAACCCCCTCCTGATGTCAAGCCTAAATTTCCCCTGCCTCAGCTTAACCCCGTTCCCGCAGGTCCTGTCACTGGTGTTAATGGAGAAAGGTCTCCTGTCTCTCGACACCCCCTTACGAGGAAGTTGTAGACTGTGATGAGGTCTCCTCTCAGCCTCCTCTTCTCCAGGCTGAACAGGCCCAGTGACCTCAGCCGTTCTTCGTACGTCTTCCCCTCCAGGCCTTTCACCATCTTCGTAGCCCTCCTCTGGACACTCTCCAACAGTTTCATGTCCTTTTTATACTGTGGTGCCCAGAACTGCACACAGTATTGAACATCTTCTTGTAAAAAGGTAATTACTGGGGTTTGAGAGGAACCCTGAAAAGTGTCAGCCGCGTCAGAGCCACGGTTAAATAATACCTTAAAGTGTACTTTACATGTGTAATTTTCTGGTACTAGCAATGTCATCTCAAGTCAAAGCTGTACTAATTAACCATTGCAGAGTCTTAGTGAGCCAAGTTTCTCCTTATGTCCTGCTGTCTAATTCCAAGCGTTAGCAGTAACCACATCTGGGCTCATTAGATGGGTGCTGCGCTTGAATCGCAGTGAATTCCACTCAGTTCCTGTGGGATGTTTTTGTTTTTCTTTGTGTGGGCTTCTTTTACTCTCTAATTATTCTTCACAAGTGAAATTAAAAGAGATATGTAATTAAAATGTGCTATTTTTGAGCTTGTGTCATCCTGAGTCCGTGGGCAGCACTGATGTGTCTCTTTTGGGGACAGAAGCACCGTATGCAGAACTTAAGGCTAAGTAAGGAGGCTGGGAGGGAGACAACTGGGAGAAGTACTTTTCTTGTGGTAGAAAAAGGGAGTGACTTCTATACCTTGTGTAGAAATAATGTAATGGATCTAAAGCAGCAGGAATTTTTTGTTTTTATTTTTCTCCTAATTTTGTACACAAAATACCTTTGTACCTCTCCAATTCTACTGCTCACCTGGGCTTTCAGAGCAGCGTCTACGATCGCACAAGCTGCCTGGCCCGTTCATTTATTTATGTATCGTAGAAATTAAGAAAAGCGAGTGATTGCTGCATTCATTCGTGCCTGTTTAGCCTAGTAGATTAAGTGGGGGAGGATTGGGTGGGCTGAGAATTGCTGTTGACTGTGCTCTGGACTGGCAGTTGCTGGATGACCCACATACGTCGTGCCCCCCTCATGACATGCGATTTTTCAGCTCTTCGCTGAAAACTGATAGCGCACAAAGCCCGCTTTGAGACATGGATAGATGAAAGGAGATGAAACAGCTGGTTTGGTTTTATCCCATTCAGGTCAGATTTTTCTAGTCAATGTGCAGCATTAATAATAATAAAAACAGCTGCTGTATACCAGAAAACTTGCCATGAAACCCCCCCAACCCGGGGGGGGGGGCCCCGGGGGGGTGTTACTGTCATATAACCTCTCCTCACTTCAAAGCAGAGATCTTAGTTTTAATATCAGGAATGATGAATGGCTTTGTCACTACTATTTATGTATTTGGATTGATTATTTTTGTATTTGAAAGGGGGAGGCAGAGAACATCCTTGATCATTATTTAGAAATGGAATAAATACTCAGAGTAAAAAACCCTAATGTCACAAATATAATCCTCTATAATTACATTTTTGCACTCGGGGTTTTAGTAGGAAAATGAGGACCCTTGAGTAGTCAAGAACCAGCAAAAACAGGAAGGTGTGAAGTGCATAGTGGAGAGAGAAAGTCAAACCTGGTAGGCAGAAAAAAAGAGGGATCAGCTGTGGAATAAAATTGTAACTCCAGGGCAGTGTGAGGGGCAGGCTCTGCTTTCTTTCCAGCTCTCCAGCTAGTACCCATGTTCAATTAATAACAGAAATACAAAGGGGCACTGCCACCAATTATGCCTGGGCTAACTTTATTTTTGGAAAGAGTAAAAAATTTGGCAGTTGAGGACAGTCACTTCTAATGCACAGAGGAATCCGAAGTCATGTGAGCCAGTTAGGCTCACATGACAAAATCCATGGGATTTTGTCCAGATACAATCATTCAAGGAATGACTTCTATGGGAGTTTCCTGGAAGTGAAGATTGATGAAAATCAACATTTCATAGTAGATATTTTTTAAACCAATGTATTTACCCTAATCCTGGCCTGAGTTGCATGGCTCTGCAAGCTTACAGAACTTACATTTTTCTTCTGGTTATGAGTAGATGTCTTTCTGCAGTAGGTTATTCTTCTTAAACTGAAGGCTGGGAATTTTACTTAACAATCACAAAAATCATTTTGTGTATTATAACATGGAACCTGTGCATAAGCTTCATAACCATCATAGTCCTTCAGATATGTCTAAATTTCATTTTTTTGACTTCAATAAATTTCTGTCACAGCTTGTGCATTCTAATTCGGTAATTCAATAAGTATCTAAAAATTGAGGAAGAGATGACAGTCGTATCTGAGCTTGCTCACAAGTGAATATTGAGATTACCCCTTTGCTGAGTGAGCAGCCTGCAAGCACTGAGGCAGATTGAAGATAAACTTCAGCTTCCTCAAATGATGTGCTGCCGTGGAAAAGAAAGAAAAAAGAAGCAACTGCAGGGAAGCTCAGCAAAACTCCCAGTTAAGGAGTTAAGTTTATTAGATACTGAGTCACCTTTATTGCCTGTGAAGAACTTAAGTGGAAAGTTTTCGTGTTCTCTAGTTACTAAGATTTAGGAGTAATTTTGTTTTGTGCAACCAAGCATGGAGACAAAGACACGGTCTAGTTTTACTTGGGATGGGAAGTCTTAGGGGCAGCCTGGAATCCAGAGTGTTTTTGAGATCCAGCTCTGCTTTCCTGTGATGTTGGGGACATCTTGAGCTCTGCGTGGTTCAGATTGTCTGCAATCCTCACCTGCCTTCGTGCTGGATGACGGTGGAGCTCCTCTAAGAGAATGTTGAGTTGCTTTCATGTCTGATATGTTTGAAAACAAAATTAAAAATAAAAAGGTATATATTTTTTGACAAACAGGTCAACAGTGAGAGGTATTTGATGTAGATTGGAAACTTAGTATAAAGTGATGCTTGGCCTTTTCTGAGTTTTGTTTAGATATATTTTAGATCACAGGGTAGAGCAGTAATTGCAACAGATTTTAAAAGCTCTTTAACATGCAGCGTGTGAAAGATACGAGAAATAATTTTAATGTATTATTTGTCCTTAATGCATATAGCGATCAATATAAAACAGAAACTGAGCTGTATTATTTGCAACTTGGATCTCTTATCTGACTTGTCTATCACCATCTATGGTTTAAACTCCATTGTACACTCCATCTATGGCTCGTGGCTGTTTCGAGTCTTCCGTGCTGGGTTGTGCGGCGATGCTAACGAGGCCCAGGGGCTTTCTCCCCCAGGACAGCCCGGCGGGAGCTGCGGCAAGGGATGCGTGTGGCACTGCAGCACCGGCAGCACCGCCACGGGGCTGGCTTTCTCCTCCCCTGCTGCGCTCCCGGGTTCTAACAAACCAGAAGAGCAAGAAGCGTTGTCTGCCTGAATGTGGGAAGTGTCATTACCATACTGATGAAGCGGAGCTGAGATTGTTAATAATCTGTAAATTATGTGGATCCAGATCTTGGCTCTGGGGTTGTTTTCTAGGTAGTTTCTGAGAAGTACCAGCTGATGGTTCGTGTTGTTGGCTTCCTGCATCTGCTAAATGGGGGTTTCAAGTTATAACCTGAAAAAACCCTTTATTTGTAGATTGGTAATGCTAGCTTGTGTAGCTACATAATGATTGCAGGGGCGTGTGTGGGGGGAAGGTATATGTGTATTTATGGATATAAGGTAAATATTTACACTAGTAACACCAATTTCATTTCAAGTAGAACAGAAAGAGAAGAGTGCACTTCACACCTTAGTATGGACTGTGAAGTTATTGTAGAAAGACTTCTTATTTGTCATATATAACCTCTCAGCCCTAAAAGTAAACCAGCCAATTTATTACGGTTCAAGGGATGAAAGAGTAAAAGACACAAGTACAAATAAATCTCTCGAGCTTCAGATGTGAAGAAGCACAATCTTTTACCAGCTGAGAAAAGACTGCATTGCAAAATTGCCTGCAAATGATCAGTCCCAGCCATAGCTGGGAGTAAAATGATAGGTTTTAACCAAAATCGATTGTAAAGTTTGCTACTTCAAAAATTAAGAGTGATGTTTCCCTCTTTTTCCATAGGCTTTCCTCCATTTTTTAAAATTTCTCCCTCCCACTTATTCTTGCTGAGTATAATTTTTCTCTAACATCAGAAAAATTAAAAAAAAAATAAACCTAGCTTTGTCTGAATTTTCTAAAAATCATGTTACTTCTTTCTCCAGCCACTAATGTGTATCCCATTTAATGACTGAATATTTTTAATCTCCGCATAGTGCTAAAGATGTGGTCTAATGACTAGAGGGATTTAAACAAAGGGTTTTAAATATACATGTTTTAGGAAGATAGCCTTTAAAGAAGACATCAGCAGCAACACTGACAAGATGTCAGTCATGAGGTTGTTTTTATGATCTTTAATAGTCAAAATTCAAAATCTTTAACATTCTCTACTCCATAGGAATTCTTCTCAGCTGGATAGCTTTATGAAAATGGTTTCAGGGAAATATCTATCCAAAGCACTGAGTGCTTTGACTGCAAGAGAAGAGTAATCTATAAACCCACAATGGTAACGCTGTGAGATCGGTGAATGTTAGAATGTGCACCTACTTTCCTTAGTAATAATTCCTTAAAAATTGTAATATTTTTGCTTTAGTCACCTATATGACTTCAATTTATTTGTTTTATGGACTCATGAGCAAGGCACGCAAGCAAAACTTGTTCATCTGGTTATCGGTTCTGTTGCACACGTGAATCTTTGTGTGTTTGCAGCTGAGCGGAGATCTTGAAGTCAGTTGGTTCGATGGAGGAGGCAATGTGCTTACGCAGAGGTCAGGCGGCAGACTGAATGCACGGGGAGGGTGTACACAACACGAGTCTGATCCGGTGAAAGCAAAGAGCTGCATGAGTTCACGTGAGGAAAAAAAAAGAAATAATAGCGTTTTGTATACTGGGAGAGCTGACCGCATTTGCTGGACGCTGCTACATTTAACAAAAGGATCGTTCCTTACATTTCCACTTTGTTTTTTTTGCTGTCCATTGAGCTTTTTCACCTGTGGTAGAGAGTTGCGGGGGTAAAGCCAGTAAGATTGTTTTCCAAGCATTAGCCATATTCTTGGTTTTCCTGGCCTGATAACATAGAGTAAAACACGGAGCCACACCTTAGCAACAGTTACCCACACCATTGGCTTAATTACAACAGGGAAGCAAAAAGACTTGTTTGTATGCTTAGGTATCCGACGTGTGTGCAGCTTGCTGCTGACGTCTGTGTTGTCTGGGGTGATCGCGTTGCCCTGACAACCAAGAGCATCCCTGTTTTCAGGGCTGGTCCCCGCATCTCTTCACATGTTACAAACATAACTATTTTTGTTAGATACGCCACAATTTTGTCTCGGAAGTGGCACGCTCTGCAAGCCGGTCATCTAAAAGCCCTCCCAGCAGAACAACAAAGAGATCTCCATCTAGGAAGATGGATAGCAGACTGCCTCCCCACATGTGTGTCACATTTGCCTGCCAGATACTGGCTCCTTTGTACTTTCTTCTCAAAACCATCTCACATGTTAGAGCCTTCCTTCAGTTCCACCGAACGCGGTGATCCCAATTAAAGACAGCTCCTGCCTTCTTTCTTCCTAGCTAAATGTTTTGTAATTTATTAATATTTGGTCAGTCTGATGGTGTCGCCCTGCTGGAGGAACGAGCATGGTCACCTGTTTATTCTCTTGGAGCAGTCAAAAATAATGGAAACTAGAACCAGTTGGGGAAATCTTTTAATGTTTTAAGTCCTTAAGGAAACCACAATGCTTTGTAAGTGCAATAAGCACGTAAATTTTCTTCAGAAACTATTTGTTTTAAAACATCCCTGTAGACAACGTTCCGGATGTGATTTCTTACCAAGTCTCTTTCTACTAGTGCAGAGTAAGAAGTTTAATTATCTGACAAAATCCTTCTTTGATATAAAAGATTACTTTAGGTTCACAGACCTGTGTACTGCGGAGCAGGGTCTACAGAGCTGCGCATTCGGTTTCTTACTTTAGCAGTCATTGGTTTATTGTAGAACTACAGCATTTTGGCCAAGGTGTTTTCTTGGTTGCTGCTTTTAGAAATGGAACATAGGACTGTGGGAAAACAAAAAAAGCACTTACTGGGGGAATTTTGTAGGTTCAAAGAATGCTTCGTATGTGACAGAGCTCTGATTCCTGGGTCTTTGGAAATGGCATTGTGGAATTCCTTATTCGAGACCTTTTAATGACTTCTCGCTGAAATATGCGTCATCTGTGAATAATTTTCCCTGTCTCCAGACGCCAAGGTGCCAACCCTGTAAATTGGATGTCAGGCCATGTTTTTCATGGCTCCCACACAGCAACCAGGAAGAGTTGTTCTGCAACTGGAGTTCAACTAACGAGTCTAATGATGTATGAGCCAGAAACGGTCCAGTTCATGCTTTCCATTCCGTGTTGGATTTTGCATTGCAAAGAGCTGTAAATGAGTAGAAAAACAATTTCAGTCCCTAAAGCAACCAGAGCTAACATGGATGTCACATACAGAGCATGTCTTTAAGAAGGGGCAGTTTTCTCATAGCCACTCTTCTGAACATTAGCACGCTGTTAAGACAGTGAGGCTGGTTTTCCTGCAGCTGGTAACTCCCCGCCTCCCAAAAACCTTCACAAATGAAGCGTGGCTTTTTTAACTATGAATTTGAAAATAGTTCTTTCCCCCTGCCAAAAAAAAAAGTATTAAAACAATTGCTGCATCTGTTTTCTTAGATAGAACTGCTTGTCAAAATATGTTCAGATGTCAGCAATCATCTCACTACTTACACAGATACAAAATGTTTGTATTTGCATTTGCAAATTTCTATTTGTATTTGCAATTCTGTATTATCTCTTACGCAACGTGCTGATTTCTCATTTTGAGAACTTAGGCTTTAGCAAGTGCCCGGTGTGCTGCTGTGTTTGCTGAGATCCTGGGGCAGGTACAGTGCACCAAACACTGAATTTATGGTAGTGATAGAAAAAGTTGTCTTGAATTTTAAACTGCAATCACTCCAGAGGTCAAAACCAATTCGCCTGGGATTGCAGAAATTGATTTATTTTACTCTTACTGTTCTTAAAAAATATGGTTTGGAGTGACCTAGGGAGACTGTCCAGTTCATTCTTTTGCCTTGGCTGGGATCAGCTGCATACGTATATTTTAAATTGATTTTCAAGGACTGTAACAGGACAGCAAACAGTGCATGGATCAAGTTTTTCTAGACTTCTGCCACCCCTTTTTGGACAACTCCAGATGTCTTAGTTGGTGCTGAGTTGGTGCTGAGTCTGGAGTGCCCAGGACTGATCACCAACTTTCACGTGAGCATTATCAAAACTGAACACCGTGGAAGGATTACTTTGGGTATTATGCAAGTTAGAAACGTGACTGTATGTCCTTAGTGTGTTGATTAGCTGTTTTGCAATTGCATGAAATCAGTAATACTGCAGAAAACCAGTTTTTCCCCATAACCACTTATGTGCCGTTAATTTCCCAGTTTGCTGGAAGCAGGTTAATAGAGATCTTTTTCAGTCATCTTTTGTTTGTTTGTTTTTTTCATCAGACTGTACTCTGTGCTGTTAAACAGTGTGGTCAAGGATACTCATTTTTCATGTGTCCATGAAAACTTGTTTAAAAATGGAGTATAATTCTAAATTTGCATTTAGTTTTGTGAATATTCCTCATGTTTTCTGGCTTTACTTATTCCTTTTTTCTTCATTTTGTGCATGAAACAGAATCATCAAATAATTTTTTTCTTATATGACAGAGGCACTTACGGCCTGGTAAATTCACTGGGGTTTGTACAGGGCTCTTTATTCTTACTGACATGAACAGGAAATGCACTGGCGTGTCTTAGCAGATTAGATCTCTGTCTTTTTTTTTATGACAGCTCTCCATCATGTTTTATTCATCATAAATGAATCATTTTAAGACAACTACTGTTACAGTTATTTCAGTTATTTTCCTATTTAGTTGTGCTTTTCTGTAGATGGGGTGCTTCAGAGCATGGGAAAGAATTTTTCTTTTTTTTTTTTTATTCTTTTTTTTTTTCCCCACTAGGACAAAAGTAGAAATCTGCTGCCTCTTTTCTTTCTTTTTTTTTTTTTTTTTTTTTCTTTAAGTATGACATATCACAGCAGAGCCATTGACATGTGGGAAGAAATTAAATGCAGTTCAGCCTTGGAAGCCTATGTACATTCTTGAGTCTGCAAGGGTATAATTGCTAAGGCAGCATCCCAGCTCTGCAGGCTTTGTAGTTTAATAGTTTTAAATCTGGAACCAAAAGGGAAAAAAGAAACTTCTTATTTTCCCATTTTATTTCAGACTATCTGAAGTCTGATGTGATTTGGGTCTCATTCGCATTATTGCAGGCTAACAGTCCTGTGTCAGCTCAGCATCGTGCAGATTTGTCCATTATAGCCCAAATGTGAACCTGAAGTTAGAGTTGCCACACCGTTGTTCCACTCTCTGTCATACTGAAATAAATACAGAATGACTTCAAATTCTGTCCATAACTGCTGGAATTAGCAGTCTGTGAGTGGCACTTCCACTGCAGTACTCTTTGCTTCCAGTCAGAGAGCCAAGGCTTCTTTCTTGATTTTCATGTCCCCCCTCTGATTTTATGAAAAGTTAGGTCAGTAATTGAGAAGTGGCTGTGCTCTGTTTCTGGGAGCTGGTCTGTTACTGTGATGGTGGGGTGTCTTATCTGGGAAAAAGAAAAAAGTAGAGCAATAGCTTTCAAATGTCCAGTGACACCAAAGGTTTTGTTTGAGATCTCTGTTTTGTAAGTGATTTGTAAGTCCTTGTGCCAAAAGCGAAGAAATGAAGGAAGTTTTCTTTCTTATTTTTTTTTTCCCTTTTTTTTTTTTTTTTCCTCAGTCTTAAAAGCATGAGGTTTTGCTTTGATAATTAACTCTCCATGCAGTTCTCTATAAGGAAACAATTGGGCTATTATTGACAAGACTAGCTGAAAAATGCAAACGTGGGAGTTTGGTTCCTGGTTCTGTTATGTTTTCTTCTTCCTCTGACTGTACCTTCATGTGTCTCAGGCTTTTGCATATATTTGTCTGTGCAGGCAGAGCACAGAACTGCACAATAATAACCTTAAGGATTTGATTTAATAAAGAAACTGCTGTGACAATGTTCATCCCTTTTATTGTGCATTTTTGGGCAATTTCTGAAATATTATGTATGCTGCTTTACTTAGGACAGGCAATGGCACACCTTGCAGCAGGTATTGTAGGAAATCACCAGGAGCAGCACGGAAGCAGCCCCGGTGCCTGGGTTTCTCAGCGAGGTGGGTGCTTGTCAAGAGGCAAGAGCAGCAGGCGATCCCCAGGCCACCGGGTGATGGGAAATGCCGGGAGAGTGCCAGGAGCAGATCCGTGACTGGTTCCCACTGGGAAGTGGCCTGAGCTATCCATGCACAAGTGTTTGTGCCTCGTGCATGTGGTCACACACTATAAAAGCATGATAGAAGCAGCAGACTATCTTTTTATTTTATTTATTTTTTATTTCTTTAAAAAAAGGGGAGGCATAGCACTGCTCTTTGGTGAAAGCTGTTAGGTGTGCCCATGGCAAATCACTGGGGCACAGACCTCGGTGTACACTTCTACTCTCTGGCAGGTCTTCTTCAATCTTATCCCTACAGGAACATCTCTTAGGGGCCTTGGAGTACACTGCAGAAAGCCCAGTTCTTTGTTCCACGAACACATCCACTGCAGTTGTTATTAACGCCAGCAGCAAAATAGCTTTAAAGCGTTGCTTTGCATGCAGTGTTTCTTTTCAACTTCAGAGATAAATTTCCTCATAATCTGTGATAAAAATACCAAACTGGAGGTACACAGCAGTGACAGCTCGTTCTCGTGTAGCACTCTCCCTGTTCAAACTCTCCAGAAAATTGCTCGCTGCTCCTCTGCTTTATGTAACACCCGGCTGCTTGCTGCTGTTGCTGCGCAGTTGGCTGTGATTCTGCTCGAAATCTTGATCTTTATCTTCCCCCAAACATTTCTCTTTGTTTGAGAAATGGGGGCTGCCCAACCTGTGCCAGCTGTCCGTGGATCCCCAAGGGATTATCCAGCAGCTGTGAATAGCTGGAGCAATTTGGTCGTGGGCCAGTCCTTTCCTTGCTGATTCCGGGCTCTTCGCATGCCCTGTGCATAGCGCGGCAGGGCTGAGCTTGGTAAGGAAGATAACTCTCAAAGTCCAAAGAACTTGGGGGTTGTGCCCTCTCTATTTCCAGTTTGGAGAGTGCTGAAGCTGCTGAGAATTATCCTCTCCATTTCACACGGTCTAAGTTAGGTGGCACCTGTGAAGCCCTTCAGTTGCGACCCACTGTATCTTTTTTTCTATTGTCTTTTGTCCTGCCAAATTATATGTAGAATGTATAAGTCGTGGTGTGGGTAGTGGAGAACAGAGCATGTATATGCATATGTCAGACATGTTTTCTTACTATTTTTGGCAGTGTGTTTTCTGCGCCTGAAATAACAAATTTTGCATAACTGTCTCCTTTGCTACCCCTCCAGCTTCTTTCCTTTTCTGTTCATAGGTTTTTAGATCTGGAAGCTGGAAAGCAACCTTAGATCATCTAGTTTTCTCTCTTGCATCACACGAGTCATAGAATTTCATCTGGTTATTTCTGACTTCATTAAAATGTAACTATTCAAAAGGCATTTGGTCCTCTATAAAGAATTCTAGATAATCTTTAGGCCTCCGTCTTTTTCTTCTCTCCCATGTTTAGTCTGTTTATCTTCAGGTTAACATTTTACTTCCTTATGTCGCATCTTTTCATCATTTTATCTCATTGTGTTTTCCCATTTAACGTGAATTCCTCTCTGTTTTTGTGTATGCACTCCAATGGGATTGTTTATGGATCAAGAGATAGGTTTTAACATTGTTCTATAAAATAAACTCCCAGCTGTTAATGCTGCTGCTCCCAGTAGTTAATGGATGCTTGGCTGCAATTCACGACTGTAGCTCTGCTCGATTACCTAATTGTGCTCTAAGTACAGTAAGAAATTCATATTTAGGGCATGTAAATGTTACCTTGAAATCCCAGGTAAAAAAGGATTGAGCTAAATAAGCAGCTCACACTTCCAAGGCCTTTTTTTAAGGCTGATTGCAAAAAGGGACAGCTGACTTAGTGATTCTGAGCTCCTGAAAGAACAAACAAACAAAACCCAGCTTCCAGGTGGTGGGGGAGTATTGTGGAGGCTGCCTCCATTTGTGTGCCCATACCCAATGCACATCTGTTCTGTGGAATACTTACACTCCATTTCTGATGTTATTTGACTTGCATACATCAGAAAGTTAATACCATAATTCAGTGTCAAGTATCAGACGTTTTCTTTTTGTGTAACCTCAGTCCCTTTCTGGGTATAATGGGAATCCTGCCCAGGAATAAGAATTGCTGTGCCTTTTCTTACCAGAACAGCCCCAACAGAAATTTATGGGCTCCACTGCTGTTTTATATAGTTGTGCTCAGGTACACTTTGCTGCTCTCAGCAATACCAAAATGTGATTGAAGTGTATTTTCTGTTCCGTGCTTTGTATAATACTGCCCAGTATTTACTTAGGGACATTCATTCACAGTTGAGCTCTGTGGGGAAGACCTTGGTGCCATCCTCACTAACTTATGGGGACCACAGGCGAAAGGTAGGTGCACCAGTGCAGTGACCAGGTAAGGGAACAGAGCCCCCTGACACCCAGACCCTTCTCCACCCTTCTCTCCTTTGCTCAAGTAGCCTTACGTTTGGCATGAAGTTTTACGAGGCCTTTTCTCTGAGTGGAGTTGGTAGGATCAGACACACCAGCCTGACTGTAGATGAATGCAGCCTGTTTTTTGCTGTACGTAAGAGAATCTCATGATGTATATCATGTGAAAGTACGGATAGAAGCATCCTCTGATAGAAGGATGCTACTGTCTCAGTGTTGCTGAAGTTCAATGGCTTCTGGTATAGAAGTCTAGCCATGTGGGAAAAGAAACACGTCTGGGTTTTGATTTTCCAAGATAGGCGGCTGTAGGCATGTGAATAATCCTGGCTGAAATGTTAGTAATTTGGGCTGAGATATTATTTTAATACTGCATGTTGTACAAGGAAGTTGTTCAAATAGTTGGTTGTAACTAGGGAGTATAATATATACGACTGAACAGCTGCAGGAATGATTGGGCTTTTGGGGGTAGTTTTTAATTTTTATGTATTTTAAATATACCTGACCAAATTATGCCTGAGTTTGTACTGGTGATCAAGTGGTGAATTGCTCTGTATCTGCTTAACTGTTCCCCTGACTCTTCAGTCACCTGTGAAAGTATCTTTCAATATAGCAGATGTTTATGGGTTGCAAAATAGAAACCGTTTGACTTCAGTTATTTGAGTAGTTTCTGATCTCTGCCAGCATTCTCACCAGGAATGGGAACAGAAGAGAGATCCGTTAAATGAATCCGAATGGATAGTAGGGGCACTGGCTTTTTATTCTGATACTATTCAAGTGGGAGACACATATGTGTTAGTACTTTACACTTTGTGTATAGTGATATGACACTCTATTTAGCTAATGTGATTAAAAAAAAAAAAAGTAATTCTCTTTCACCAATTGTTTGCTTCTTCATTTGCAGTTCAGGATATTGGTGACTATAGTAGCTAAAAATGAAGGTTATACCTCTTGTAAATTCACTGTGTAGGTTTAAAAAGTACTACATATTAAGTCAATTCTTTGCTATCGTGTTTTAAAAATCACAATTTCCCAATAGAATCAATCATTGCGTATCCTGTTGTTTCACTTAAGGGGTGCTGAAAAGATAAATTTCCACATTGCTCTATAGTCCTGATGATCTGGAGATAAATCTCTCAGGTTATCTCCGGTTGGCGCTATTGGAAGCTGACGTTGCCCTTTAGAAACGAGTAACTGGGCAGCTTTGGTTTGCAGGCGGGGCTTAACGCTCTAAGAAAATGTGAGAATCCCCATCCAGAAATAAGTTGAGCCCAAGTGAACATAATGCAGGTCAGAGCGCATGTAGCTCAGGTTTTTCTTCACAAGAACTTAGACTACATAAATAGCGCCGTGTCAATAAGGTTATCATGGGTCACTGCAGTTTTTGAATATGTTTAAATTCCACAGCAAGCTGTCAAGAAGAGTTAACTGTGAAGTTTTGGAACATTTTTCTCAACACCTAGCCAGCCTTGTGAGTGACACGATTGTATCTGTTTCTATCACAAACAAAACAATTTTTATATTAAAACTTCTGTAAACAGGACTCAAGTGTATATCAGTTCAACACCAGAAGAGAAATAAATCGGTTGGATTTTCTTTTTTAACCTTCATAATTAGGTGTCCTAAAAGTAAAGAAATTGGTCATTTCTGGATTGGCAAACCCCTCAGACCCACAATTTTCATTATGATTTCCGTGTGTACCTCAAGTGAGCTCATTCATGAATAAAAATGTTTCTAGAGTGGTCTGAAGGATATTCGAAGCACATTACTTCCATGGTTGAATACAGCTAAATAGTAATGAAGTATGTTGGTTTCTTATAGAATTGGATTTGTTTGGTTGTGGTGCGTTTTCAGAGAGCAGTTCATCATGTGGAAGGCCGTAAGAGGATGTCTCTGCTACACTGGCTGCTGTGTGCCAAAGAAGTGCCTGCAAGTGTGCTTCGGTACAGTTTGGTCTCCGTGAATCAGTCTTGGCTCTGTTCCAAATCATTGAACATTTACATTTCGGGATTTCTAAATTTTTGGACTTTTTAGTCCAAGACTTGCTTCCTAACGCCTGCTCTGCAGAGGCTGTGAACCTGCGAGAAGATTTTATTTTAGCTTCCATTTATCACTCCAAAGCCTTTGGGGAAAAAATGTCACACTGCTTGCTTGCCAAGCACAGTAGCTTCAGTGAAGAGGAAACACTCCCTTGGGATGGTTATGAAATATATTTATTACTCTTGAAAATGAACTTTTCAGTATCTCGGAGAGCTGCTGACAGGAATGAGCGTGTTTCTTAGATACCTCGCCACCACCTGGAGAACAGGGCGGCCTCAGAGGCCTGCCCAGCTCGCAGTGCGTTGTGGCACCCCCGCAGCAAAGGGCCGCAGGTTTGGGTCCCCAGTTCTGGGTGACACACGACGGAAGATCTGCTGGCTGCTTGGCTCCTTTTCCTCACGGCTTGCCTCAGGCCTTACTCAATAGTTGTCAGCGATGACAGAAATCTGCCCGTCCATACCCCAGCTGAGCATCACGAGCTGCGCCTCGCCACACACGGCCATGTCCGTCAGTGCCGGGGCCGCCATGAGGAGGCCGTGCTGTACGGCATCAGCCTTGTCGTTGTGGGCAGGGCAGCGGCACACCGGCCGGCCCGGCACCCAGTGCTGGCCTCAATGGGAGGAGCATTTCCCCGGTGCAACATATTTCAGTCCCTTGTTTTCAGGATGAGATCTAATGAATCTTGTATGCCTGCACATTCACCAAGTGTCTGTTGCCTTGTAAAACTGAGCTCCAGCTTTAGTCTTGGGCAAGGAATTCAATCGCCATTGCCATTTGTTCTAAGTGAGCCTCTCCTGGGGTGCAGCCCAGGGAAGGAGACCGTGCGGTTTCTGCTGTAACAGAAGGAATCACGAGTTCGTCTGGTCTTGTGCTCTGGCGCCAGCTCAGGCCCCTGGGTCAGCTGGATACCACGCTGTCTACTGGACCTCTGTGGTCTGAGCTGCATCTCGATGGTGGACTAGAAAAATGAGACACAAGCAGATACCTTTGCTTAACGCAAGGCCCACCATGGACAGTGTGGCACAAAGTTAGGTGACACACCATCTTGATTTTCTTTTTTAGCTAAATCTTCATTTCCTGTTTCTAATAGGTATAGCATGCAGAGAGACACATTCACCGGGTATTTTTGCAATTGTCTTTGTCTGCTGGGGATCTACATGTTCACAGGGTACAGGAGAATTTTAGGTTTCTCAGCCAGTGCCTGTTGCTGTCACTAACCCACACTGAATTTTGTCTGCCGCCATCACTGCAACTCCAGCCTTGCCATGCACTCAGGCTGGTAAGAAGTGGTGTGCAATCATTAGCAACTCCCTGTGTGCTTTCCTTTTCTTGAAAGAACTCTATGCAACTGGAGCGAAAAGCTTCTATCAGAAAAGAAGTACTTCCAAATGACTCCTGAGCATATAATCAACCCATGTAATATTAGGACTATATTAACAATGCCTGCTTCTTTCACTTATTTGTGATAATCATTAGTTTCTTTGAATTTGTGTATTTCCTAGAATAACTCAACCTGCTTGAGACCTGTGATGGTTATTGCATTGCAAATAACCTTAACATACTGGGTAGACCTGAGCATCAGAAAGCGTCTCTGCTGTGGGAGTTTTCAAAAGATCTGCAGTTCCTGCGGACTCTTAGAAGTGATTATACTGTGTCATGCTTATGAATGGGGTGCAGAGGCTTCTGCGGAGGGGGGAAGGGTTTTCCTTCCTTAATGAGTATGTTTTCAAAGAAAAATTACATTTCGTTGTCACATGAAAGAAAGTAATGTGTACACAAATGCTAGACATTATTTGGGAAATGGCTCAAGCTCAAAAATTCTGTCTGGAAACCATTAGGAAGAAAAACGTCCTCCACCATCAATTAATGCATTGTTTTTCTTTTCCTTTCATGTTGCTAAGCAGGCCAAGAGATAAGGGGCCAGATGTAATCCATCTTGTCAGATGAGTTAAGTCACTTCGTGTTACGCCGATCATCTGGAAGATGAAAATTCCATTTCACTCTGAGTTTGATTTTTAGATCATATTTTTCAAGTCATCTTTGCTTCTACTTAATGTTCTTGTCATTTGCTTGTATTGATCAAGTATTCTGAACCCAAAATATATAATACGGTGCTCTCTTTTCCATTGTGTAGTGTCAAGGAAAGGTGCTAATACATGTTTGGTGTGATACTTAGAAACAGCAGAGTAGGTTCTGGTAATTAATTGTCCTCTGTCTTGAGAGCTGCATTTTCATCACTGAATTTAATCACAGAGGCAGTGTTCTCCATCAGTGTAGCTTTTGTAGGAGACACGCGGAACTCCTTTAAACCAGCTAACCTAGGCACTGCCACCACTGCAGCCACAGGGGCCAGGAAGACCAGGTGAGGTGCTCCGAGGAGCTGAGCCGGGCTGTTGGCAGCCAAGCCCCGGGGAAACTCACTGGGGCACTTACAGATACTGCTGCCTGCGGCTGGAGAACATGCGTGGTTGTTTCCATCACCTCCAGTGGAAGGGCTAAACGAAGGTTTGGGGAAATGATGGTGAGACTTGGCAGGAACTTCCTAAATTTTTGCAGCACATCTATCTTAGCCCAGGATCCCCAGATGCGTATACTGTGGCCTGGGTCAGCACAGTCACACCGCAGCCAGTATGCAAGCTAGCTACCTGAAGTCCTTGGAAAAGACAGACCTAACAAGATTCCACAGAGCTGGTTTTTGTAGTCACCTCTGATGTCAGGAGACGGATGAGAGACCGAGGAATGATGCAGGTTTGGGCTGTGCCCATTGCTCAACGTGGAACATTCACTGGGGAAGAGAGGAGAGCAGCACCCGCAGCACACCTGCCGTGCTCTGCTAATGTTTGTATTTTATCAAAAGAATATAATCAAATCCAGAAGCATATTTAATGGCAGGTCTGACCTTCCCTATCTACAGTGAAGTGTTTTAGGGTGCAGGAAGATAATAAAAGGAGTTTGATTTGTCATTTCAAAGAATTCTCACCTAGGCATTTTTAATGCTGTTGCTATAGCTCAGCGTCTGCCTTCCTGGTGCAGCTGTGCAGGGCAGACACACTTGCAGCACGTGTGCTGCCTTCTGAAGTCCTTTTTAAATAACAATTTACCTCTATGTAATTCCAACTTGTATACTAACTAGTAGAAAAATAACATATTTCCAGAATTAAACTCATCGAGCCTTTAATGCTTCCAGGCTGATGATGGATGGACCATAGGGGATCAGACTCCAAGGTTACAGTTCACCGTCTGCAGGAAGCACTGATGGCAGTGCACATCCGTAGCTGGGGGAGAAGCCCGCTTGTGGGAACCACGTACCGTTGGAGCTGGTTCTGCTCCCTAAGGGCTGTGCATCAGGCACCAGGCTGTTAAAGACACCTAGGTGTACACAGTGCGAGGGGAGATCCGGATCTGGCGTACCGTGCGTGAAGTCTGCTCCTACTCTGCACAAAAGCTCAGGGGCTGGTGGTGTGGAAGAGGCTCTGCCAGCACCTTTGAGCTGCTCAGCCCTGAGCTGGGTGGTCACGTCCATACGGATGGGTGGGCAGAGCTAACCCCTGAGCCGGGCTGGGGATTCCTTCGGGAGGGTGCTGCTGCGTTTGGGGCCAGGCGCTGCCACGGAGCATCTGATGCGTTATTGGTAGAGGCAGTGGAGCAGTCCCTGGCATGGCTCAATGTATTAGTATAGATGTAGCCTGGGATCCTAGAAGAGTGATTTCATTAATATAAATCTTACGTGGGAGGACAGCTCTCATTTATGAAATAGGTTTGGTCTTGTGTGGGAAGTTGAGTAGAGGAGGAAGATGTGAAGAAGGATTTAACCCCTTGGCTGACGAGCCGTCTTTATTCAAAGAGGAGCTTGAATAAGCTATTGCTAAGGAAAATCAGAGAACTGTCTGTGTGGGTCATTCATCAGCTGGGACACTCAGTTGTTGTTCTGCCCGCTATGAAGCACATGTTCTGTAGTTTGTTTGGTTCTCTGTAGTCCCTTTACTGTAGTCTTCTTCTATAGCATATAAGAAATGCACTCTGTCCTTCTGTCTGACCATATTTTTAACTGAAATTTCAGATCTTGAATTTAAAATAATTCTTCCTTTTTTTTTTTTTTTTGTCAAAGACGCTCTTATTTTGTTGGGTTTGGTCTCATCATCTCACAGACATAGAGTAAGTACAGGCTGCCGTTTCACTGGTGTTCAGAGATGCCTCCATGTTTCTCTCATGCTGCAGTAGCCGTGTATAACTGAAAGCTAAAAAGCATTAAGGATTATTTACGTAGTTCCCAAGTAATGGTATAAGACAGAGATAACCCCTACTCTCTCTTTCCACCCAGAAACCTGGGAGTAGGTTTGTGTTCTTTGCTTTACGTGGCATTTATAGTACCAGCTTTTAAGAGTAAGTTACATGAAACATCTGTTCTGTTTGCTCAGATACACGTGGTCAGTCTTTTGTTAGTTAATGGTCTTGGATCCCATCTGTAAAGTGTTGTAGCTATTGCTAGGTTCCAGCCTCATCAATTACATAATTTTATTAATATCTGCGGACTTGCTTGGCAGTCCCAGCAATATCATGTAACGGGAGTGAGTTGTTTACTATTGGGTTTTGAAGTGGTGAGCCTTTTCTCATATATGTCTGTGTTATATATATGAGTCATTTGTTGAATGCCTTCATTCCTCTTCTTTATCCCTCTTCATTGAGCATATAAATCACATCTTTTCTTGTGGTGAGCCCTCTTTAGTGCATTTCTCCCTCTGACCTCTGCTTTCTTCAGTGGTCTGTCTGAAAGGAGGAGCCGTAATTGGCATGTGCTTCTACTACACAGCCTCAATGGGCGAGCTACGAGTAAGAAGGAGGCTTCCTTAGCAGAAATTCGTGCTGTACAGATGCTAGCTAATTTCTTAGCAGATGCAGTTAATGATGCTATTCATTTTAATTCTGTTTCAGAATAAATAAAGTGTGATTTAGTTTGTGGCTGGCAGGTTTTTTCTTTTGTAAATCAAATCTTTTGAGGCTATTTACATGAGATTTTTTTTTTCTTCCTTCTCGTCATCTTTTTTTGGCTACAATCTGGAGAAAAATCTCCATCAAATAGATAATACCTCCCACACCAGCTTCTGAAGGCTAAATCAAAGAACAGAAAAACAGAAAGCTCTGCAGAGCAGAGAACCATCAGAATCAGAGTAACCCCTTGCAGGGGGCTCAGTTTCCTGCTTTGGAGGATCCTTGCTTTGCATTCTGCAACCATGTATACCTTGTACTATTCTTTTTCTATGTTTTCTGTTTATCATGTGTGACTGTGGGTCTAGGAAGAGAAATGGAAAATACATTCAAACAACATTGTGAGCTTGGCAACGTAAATTGGACTTCCTGTTTTTGTCCTTTTTTTATTATTATTTTTTATCTTGTAAAAGAAAATTTTTCCAAACATTTATTTTTAATTTAGAGAGCAGTACAGATAATGCGGATGAATTTCTTTTTGCACGATGGAGGGAGGAGTGTGTTTTATGTGTTCACAGAAAATCTTGTTACATCGATGTTATGCATTTCAGCTCAAAATTCTGCCATATATGTGCCAAAATATTTTAACAACACAATTTAATAAACACACCCTTCAAGTATTAAAAAATGAAGTCAACCTTTGCTGTGCCTGTGTGAATGTACCAAAGCAGCTCATTTGGTGCTAGTATCCAGCCTTTGCTCCCAGAAAACTGCTCTCCCGGTGTTCAGTCTACAAATGTGAAGGCTCATAGACTTAAAGATAATTCTGCCCAATTCATTACATTTGGCATTTCAGGGCCAGTTTACGGAGCTTGAGCAATGTATGATGTAATCAGTTTAAAAAGAATTTTTATTCCTTGGCAATATTTGTCCTTTAGGAGATTTCCAAACTCTGCAGACCTTACAAGTAAGTGTGCAGTTTTTTTACTCTGGAGCGTTCAGAGCTGCCTGGCTGCTGTGAATTGCGGGATCACAGCCTCTTAGAGGGGCGGGTTTTGTGGTAGATTACACATTGTGAAGCTAGTTACAAAACCGGTGGGCAAATTGGAAATATCAGCAAAGCATTACTCTGACCTGTAATGACAATCTCAGAAAAGTAAAGGAGTTGTGTTTGCAGGATTAGTTTATTTCCTAATGCATCTTGAAACTATTGGTTCAACCGTGAGATTATCATTTTTTTTTTTTTTCTGAGAAGATAAACTCATTTTGTTTATGGCTGGTCTGTGCCATTAAAAATCAGTTTTAGGCATTAGCGTAGGGCAAATTATCTGCAGAGAGATTTCTATCAAGGAAAGGAAATAATTGTGGTTAATATGTGGTACGTGTTGGCACAGGCTGGCTTGTTATTAGTAGCCAATGTGTTTGAAAGGTTTTCTGTGAGCACGTGATGCTGTTTGAATGCAGGCAGGAGGCCTTGCCAGAATGACTTTCACAGGTAAGAGCAGTACCATTGTTTTGCCGTCCAGTTTCCTTTATTAACGCATTGTGAAATAATTTCAAAGTCCCAGTGATACTGCTCTTTTGGCAGAGCAGCATGATTTTGAAATGGTATTTTAGGTACATTATTTATAACGAAAAAAGCCTATAAAACCCTTGCATGTATCTATTGGATACAACGGTCTCCCCTCAAAAATTGCAATTACAGACCTGAAATTAAATAGAAAAAACGCCACTAGAGATCGATGGCAACCTAATTGTTTGTGCAGGTAGCTGTGCGTTCAGGGTTACTCCAGGTGCCACCTCCCAGAAAAAAGCAGCTGGGGTGAGGTCAGAAACTAAACAAGGCGCCGTTAATGATTGACACTGGGAGGAACCGAGGGGTGAAAAAGCCTTTTTTCTCAAATCTCTTCAATATTTACTGAAGAGAAGATGGCAAACGGCAAACGTGGGGCACAGTAAGTGTTGCCAAGGTGGATGTGTCCCTGCAGCCTCCCAGCTGGCTGATGGCACACCCAAACCCCATGGCAAGGATGTCCCCACCACATACTAACCTGAAACGCTCCGAAGAGGAAGGGCTATGGAGAATAATCAAAATATCCCCAGTCAGCCCTGTGGTGTCTTTTGGTTACAGATAACAGCTCCAGGAGAACCGGCATTTGGGTACAGCCTCTGAGGCTGAGCTGCAGCTCTGCTTCTCCATGCCAGCAGGACGAAACCCCTATGTAGTGATTGGGGGCAGCTGCCATTAACAGCTGATGAGGATTTTCCTTATTAATTTGTACTGCTCGGGTGCCTAGATGGGACGGGTAGGGCAACTCCATGTCTTCAGTAATTGTGCAGTGCTTACTTCCCCCTGGTTTGGGGGTATTTTCCTGGAGGCAGATAGCTTTTCTCTAGCTTCCTGCGTGCTGCTTGGGGGGTAGGGGTTGGAGGAGGGGCTAATTGTTATTTTTTTCTCCCCAAATGAATGATTTTATTTATTTTTACAGAAGATGGTATTCGGTTACATGCCTAAAGCCTAAGGGAAAAGAGAAAATCAAATGTTTTGGGAACTGGCAATTCTCATTTCAACAACAGCTTCCTTTGTCTTGTTTTCATATATGCTGTTTGTTATTTTTTTACATCAAGAGCATAGTTCACTTTCCTTCTTTGTATACAGATTTCTCTGGTAATTATGAGAGCCTGTCTGTTTGAATTTATCACATTTTTGGCAACCAGTATTCATCTGCAGACGCTGTTTCTGTAAAGAAACCACGCATGTGAAGCACGAGGAAGGAAGGGACTACGGCTCTTTTGCTTCTGAGCCCGAACACAAATGCTGGTGGAGCTGGGTAGGTGCCTCCAGCGCTGGCAGGGCACGTAGCTGCTGCGTTACTTGCTAGGTTGTGTTTTCTCTTAAATGACAGCATACACTAATAGCAGATACTAGTGGCTCAGCTATCAAACTCCATTACCTCCCCAAACCTCCCTCCCCCACAAAATCTTTCCCTTCCTTCACCCCCGTCTTCGTTCATGAGGCCAAAACCAAAGCAAACAAATGCCTAGTATGAATATAAGGGGAAAACACATCGCTTAGGCAGGCTTCTGAGAGAAAGGTGTGCCCCTCTGCGGTGCTGGGGAGAGGGCTCCCTCTAAGCAGCAGGGCAGAGGGCAGGAGTACCTCCGCCTGCATGGAAGGCTTCATCCTCCTTTAATTTCAGTGCAATTTGAAATTTGAATTAGGGAAAAAAAATCATTATAGGTTTTCCTGTAGCTTTCTGTTGCAGGAAGAGAAATGAGCTTCGTGTGCTGGTTAGGAAAGCAGGTAAGGGGGTGGCTGGCATTGTTTGAGTTCTTTTCCTTTCTGAAGACCTGTTTTCCTCTTTGCCTTAGGAAGATCTGCTGTGTCAGGTTACTCTCGATCTACTTAGAAAAAGAGTTGGTGCTACACCTACAAAATAAAAACCATTTAAGTTATTTTCCAACACTTTAATTTTATTTATGGATTTCATGTGAAATTCTGCTGTCTCAGGATGCTGGTTTGATTGTTCTTGCCAGTACAAATACATAGTTAGCAGCAATTACTAAAAAAGTAGCAGACCAAAGATGAGGTTCTGTGAGCACTGCATTTCAGTTCTGAGGTACGTGCTACGGTAGCCATTGTGTTAATTTACTTCACGTTAAGGTTTGCAGACTTTGTTTTTTCCAGGGAGCTGTTGAGTGCAGCTAAGTGAAGCTGCCAGTTAAGCAGAACCAACCTGTTGACAACTGCTAACGGGTGAAAACAGCTTTGTCAGTAGTTATTAAGGTTGGAGTGATCTGAGGCTTCTTCCTGTGCATTTAGAAACAAACAATAACATTTTTAGTCCTTGGCAGCCCTCGTTTCTAACAGCTCAGAAAGCAGAGCCAATCAGGCTCAGAATGGAAGCGCTGGCCATCCCCAGCTGCGTTGTTATATGCTGTTAGAAATGTGATAATAAATGTTGGTTTGGATGGAAACTAAGAGGCTGTCAAATTATAATGAGATGTCCAAAGTGTCATTAAAACTTGTTAGAGGTCAGGGATGGGGAATGGGAAGGACGGACTGACTGCCTGCATGAGAGGACTGGGTCAGGAAGCAGGAGAAAGGGAAGCGAGCTGCCAGACCTGCAACACTGCAGGCAGCCTCAGCCATACCTCAACTCCTGGGAAGCTGAGGAAGAACACAGGGTGTTAAACCTGGGCAGAGTCCCACTGTGAAGTGTCCTGGCCTCATTCCCTCAGCTTTTTCTGTAAGACAAAGCCTCTCAAAGTTTCTTTTCTGTTATCTGAAATGAGCCAGGGGGAAACAGCACCCCAGAAGACTTCAGTCTCCCTCCGCTCAGCAGAAGTCACCCTTGTGCTTGGATTATGAAAATGCATTTTAAGTGTAGCTTAAATGGGGAGGAAATGCCAGGCAAAGTTTGGGATAGAAAAGGGAGCTGGAATATTAATCAGTTCGCATCAGGAAGTCATTCTTTATAATAAAGTTCTGGTTTTTAGGGAAATACTGCATAGCAGCGCATGACTTCTAATGAAAATACTTCTACGGAAAATACGTTTTTTTGGTTAAAAAGCAGGTCTTTTTAACAGCTGCATGCATTAGCGTTCCGGTGAAGGAAATATTTCCATATGAGATGAGCACGAGCAAGTAATTCTGGGGTAAAGTATCTGCATGTAATGCCAATAGGGATTAAAAATACCACGCCTTTTAAAAATATCACACCTTTGCATATAAACTGTTGACCAGTTGGCCTCTTAAACATGAGAAGCTTTGTATCCCATGAAAAAACCCTCCTGTGAAGAACATCAGTAACATCAGATAATGCATAGCCTAAACTTTCCTCAGTTAGAGCATGTCGGAGCTGCGAGGTCACGCAGTCACCTTCCTGGTTAGAAATTAGTGGTAGCTGTTTAACCTTCATCTTCACTTTGCAGTGCGCCCGCGAGCACGTGGCTGCTGATGGCGTAACTTAGCATTCGGAATGAGCAGGCATCGCCGCGACTGGCGAGGAGGTGACATGGTTATTTATAAAGCCTTAGGCCATCGCACAGCTTTAATAGACATTTGTTTCCATGAAGATACTAAAAATATTAATCTCAGCTGCAGTGTAATCTGATTTGGGGTAATAATGACAAGAAAAGGTGGCTTTTTGAAATACCTTCAAACATTAAAGAGATCTTTTTTTTTTTTTTTTTTAAATATAGGTACAAGTTATAATTAGTTTCCTGATACCAGGCATTTTTTGACACTTGCTTTTTTTTCCTGAAGTGATAAAAGAGCATTGAAATAAAGTTTTGCCATCATGAGGAGGAAAACGCATAAATCTCAAAGTTTTTTTTCCAAGTTGCTTTCTATGTACAGAATAGCGAAGCACGGCTACGTAAGGCATCTGCTTCATCACTGATCTTTTAGTGTCTGCAACATCAGGCTCGAATTATACTGCATGTGCCATTGTGTGTGATTTTTTTTTCATATATGCTTTATGCAGGGAGTTAAATTTTAAATTTTATTTAGAGAAAAGTAATTTTGTATACTTCTGCTTTCCTACAGTTTCGGATCCTCTGGCTTTATTCTTTCCAGTTTTTGATGTGTGTAAGTTTAGCTATTTTATATAAAATTAGCTAGTCATATATCATTTGTGTGCTACAGTGCACTGCAGTTGAGTTTCTTTTCATCTGAACACAGGAGGCAAGCTCTCAAGGAAGCAGCAGCAATTCAGTGAGCTTTAAAGGGGTGCTGTGTAGCAAACCCTAAATCACAGGAGTTGTGTTGGAAGGCAGGAGACATGCCTGCATGCCCTTCTAGTCACTGACAGATCCTATTGATAGTTGTTAAAGAGGAAAAAAGCATTTAGAGCCATTTGTTTGTTTTCCAAGCGGCAGCATGAAAAGCAGTGACAGTACTCCAGTAGTGCACAGCACACTGCCTTGAGGGTAATTTTTATCTTGTTCCATAGATTGTTTCTCAGATGTGGCTGAACATCTGCAGTTCTCCTTCTGTTGGAGGTTTGTGATTATATGCGGACATGCTAATTTGAAAAATCAGATTTTTGGTATTAAAATGGGAAGGGACAAACACAGTTTTCTAGTTGAAGATATTAAACTAGTTTCAGCCAGTCTTTCGAAGAGGCTAGAATGCCAGAGCATCTCTGCAACTGCAGGTGAAACCCTCCTTTCAGTGGTTTTCCATGAGCCACTTCCTGAGATTGTGGATTCCATCACTTCTGAAAACAGCAGCTGACTGAATATCCAGATGACTTGTTCTGTGATTCTGTAAGTGACAACTTCTCCCATATGGTGGAAACATTTCTTAAAAGAGGACAGAGTTGGTGGAGTAAAAAGAACTGCTCCAACATCCCCATCTAAAATAGTACCTTGGCAGAGCATGACAGAAATAGGATGTTGTTCAAATTCTTCGTTCTTTCCAAGAAGCTATTAATGTTGAGTATCACAGGAGAGCCTCACCTTGTATTTTACATCCGGCTGGGTTTCCTTCTCTGCTGCACATTCCTGTTCTCAAATTCTCGTCTAAAGGAAGACCACAGAAAGGCCTGAAGCTGAACAGTGCATCTCATAGTGCCACTCCTGAATCATCCTTACTTTATCCCTAGCAAATCTAACACTGAATAAGCCTGCACAGAATGAACCTATCCAGAGGACTTCCAGAATAACATGACAAAAAGTATGTCCTAATAGGCTCTACATTTTTTCTCTCACTATAATATTTTTCAGTCAATTCACCTACCACGTAGCTTTTAATGTGCACACAGTGTGAAAAAACAAACTATTCATGAAAATCCCAATAGCCTTTTGGTAACTGAAGTTTCAGATATGTCTTGTAGCAAACTTAAGCCATGAGGCCTGAGAATGGACACATCATGTCACGCGGCCAAAATGGGATGAGTCAGGGGGGATCTTCCTGTGATCTGCTCCTCATGATGTAGCCCAAGGCATGGTTTGCTTTATCCATGCTGAGGGCATGCAGCTTTTTGCTTTTTTGGACAGGGTCTGTTCCAAACATGCTGCACTAGTGGGTTGCTTCTGTGTCTTTTCCAGTTGAAAAACATGCTTGCACAATTGTAGTAGTATTTTGGGTGCCAAGAACTCTGCTGTAATCTAAACTTGTGATCATGAAAACACTCCTATGTTTGTAGAATAATAAACCTTTCTTGTGAAATATGTCTATAAGTCTGTATAAATACAAGCAATGGTTAGAAAAGTAATTATTTGGAAAGACACTATCTTAAACCACATATGAAATCACTAAAATGGTCAAATACTCCTAATAGTAAAATTTCATTATTTTAACTTCTGATCTGGCTCAGACTTCATTTTTTCCATCTCTACAATATATCATTGGTCATTGTGAGCGAGTCTGTACTTCAGAAAACTATGTGACTGTGGCTTATGTAGGACTACTTTTCCTAATACGCAGTTTTTTGGCAGGCTGAACAGTATTTTTCCAGGATAAAACTTCTTTATTTTGAGGTTTTCTGTTCTGATGACTGGAAAGGTTGATAGCCTTTGGGAATTCAGCATATCTTTGTTTTATGGCTAGTAGGGCATGGAAATTACGAGATGAGGGAAGGGGAAGGAACGGTTTCTAAGAAGGAGGGCTGGCAAATCCTCACTGAAAGAAAATTTTATTAGAGCTCTCATTTCTCCATCATTATGAGGTGGTACTTTGAAGACTTGTATATCAAGTACTAATAAAGAGCAGTAAAAAGCTACAGAAAAATGAAAGATTTTGAAAGTATAGTACAGCAAAATATTTGGCCTAATTTGAATACAGCTAATTGGCACTATTGAAAGAACACAGGGCTTTATAGTAGCTTTGGCGAGGAGTTGCAAAACATTAAATATAAAAGAAATCCCTTTAATCCCTCTATGTGTATTAATGAACTAGACAGCATTGACCTTTGGAAGTTACAAAATGGGTTTCTGCTGCCTCGAAGTAAGGGGAACCCCTCCAGCTTTCTTATAATGATTTTTAATGTGTTTAAGAGTAAGCATGCAGTAATTAAGTCTTATTTTATTTCTTTGGAACTAACTAGGGTCTGTCTAGGTGTTCACTACTTATCTTAAAGACCTTGCGCCTGGGACAGAAAGTATTTTCATTCCACTATTTCAGATCATTACAAGGTTGGAGGGAAGACCTGAAATGGCATCTTTTCAGTGACAGAAAAATCCTTCAGGGCTGTGAAGTAAAACGATTTTAACTGGTAACATTTTTCTTTATTGAAACGTGCTTACTAGCCCAGGAACAAAATCTCACCCAGACTTAGGTGGGTATTGCTTCAGGAGTGTTCAGAAGAAGGAGGAGTTTTTCTCCAGCAGTTAGTGTTTGAGCCAGTTTGGGAGGTTGAGGTGGTAGATGAAGTTAGCTCTCTGGTGTCTAGATGAACCTTGAAATGTTTCCTGGTGCCCTCACCTGTGTGAATGTGGCATTTTTATGTCAGCAACCTGTATCTAACCATTCTCTTTTCTTTGGTGATATATCACAAGGACCAGCTGGAAGTGCTACAGGAATACATCTGTGCAGGTTTCTTTGATGTGAGGAATTGCTGAGCTGTTTCCATATCCTGTACTTTGTAGGGCTTCATTTACATGTTAGTTCATCTCTCCAGATTTTATGCTAGAATTTTATACCATAGGTCAGATCCTACCAGCCTCTATTTAGAAAAATAAAAAAAAATGGAGCAAACTATTACCTATATCAAACCCTATATTTTGTAAATCTGACGTCAGTGGAAGCATTGATTGTATCCTCAACCAGTGATGGTAATTTGGTTAGAAATTTCCTCACAGTCAGTTCTGCTTCTTCCAAAGGTTGGCAGCGTTTTAGAGTCTATAAGGGATGTAGTGCAGCTGCAGTGTTGGTGGTGCAAAGAAGAATATGTTTTGTATGTTTTAGGGACCTGCTCTGAAGCTTTTAATTTTCTTTTTTGGTCTTTGTATTTTGGTAACATACGGAGAAGGCCAAGCAGTGGCCGAGGGCCCTGGGCAGCGTGGACAGGCATGGCCGCCCCACGCTGAAGCCGGGCCTGTTGGCGGCCTGCACGTTGTGACTGCACCTCTGTGCAAAGTGTTCTGTGCAGAGATAAAAGTATGACTTTGAAACTTATCCCCACTTCCCTGGAGCTTGTTAAATTAACACACAGGTGTTGTGGGAAGTGATGTATGAAACTAGGACAGGAAAATAATTATTTCTGTGTGATGGCTTTCCCCTATTAGCGTGCGTTAGTCCTCAGCATGCTGTCACGGGTGGTGAGGCCATTAAGTGGAGTGAATGCACGGGTTTAACTGGAACAGAAAATCAGTGAAATCCTGTGATCTGAATCACTTTGCTTTGTGTTTCTCAGTAGAAGCTGGGTTGCTGCTCTTCTCTTACATGCAATGATGAAAGTCAAGCTCTTGTTCACCTGCAAGGTGTCTGGTCTCTGCTCCAGATATCTCTTGGCTGAATCCATGTCCAGTGCTGAGCAAGAGAGCAGTCTGGGTGACGAGAGGGATTCATTCAGATGTGGTCTTTTACGTGCAAAAATAATAAAAGTAGAAAATAACATTCAGCTTTGCATTAGAATATATACATTTATACTCCCAACCCATTTATTTCATGTTTCTGTTTGTATTCAGGGTTAGCAGTGGAAATAGCCCATGTACCGAGAACTTCATCCCTTTGAAACTTCAGGAATGCCAAGTGAACATGGAGGCCTTCCCAGTCCTATACAGAGATAGCCGGCAGTCCTAACTGGCCTTAAGAGGGTGCTCAGTGAGGAAGGAGAAAACCCCACAAAACAGGAATTTTCTCAAGTGGAAAGGGGGTGATTAAAAAGTGCCCTGTGGAACTAGCAGATACAGTCTCAGCCTTCTTAGCTGGCATGGGGATGGCTGTACCCTGCATCCCTTCTCGCCCGCCCTGAGCACTGAGGCTGGATGCTAACCCAGGGCTGTCCAGATAGTCTGTGTGTTTTAAGTATTGCAACAGAGCACTAGACAATGATAAAGGTAAAACTGGGTGAGGGAGCAAAATGGAGGTGTGCAGATCTGGGGGAGATCCTGAAGACAGCCAGTATCTCAGGGGAAGATTTCTTTTTGTTTCTCCTTGTTTCACAGGATATACCCCTTGAAAGGAAGCTGCACATTCTTTACATTCCTCCTTAAAACTTTGCTTGTTCACCTGTGTTCTGTAATTGTCTATGTGTCACACTATGAATATATGATTTAATAAGTAACCAGAATTTTAAGCAGATTATACAGACAGTTGAAAAATACAAAAAAGCCCAAAGCCTCAAAATAGCTGTTTTCAATTTTCACTGCTTGAATAGAGTTTCAGTAGGATTTAACCTTTGTTCGTTGATCATGGCACAAAAGAATATATACATGCAAACGAGGAGGCTGAGGTAATGATTATATGCAAAGATGCTGCTAAGTATATAATTAAAAACTGCCCCGTGAGACACCCCCAAATTTTATATCCTAATTTTATTTTGTGCTGCCATTTAGGGGAGGGATGAATTCACCTCTCCCACGCACTCTTTGCACCTGTTTCATATAATGGGCAGATACAAAATCATCTTTGTAGGAAGTGTGCTCTGTATTATTCAGATAATGTTGTGGAGTATTTGTTAACCTAAATTTTGCTCCCCTCAGATACTCCAGTCTAGACTAATTGGTTGCAGTACTTACCATTTGAATTATCAGGCAATAGGGTCTGTGAAAATTGATCTCCCAATGTTTGATACTAATTCTTTGTTTTCTACTTCTTCACTGAGAAAATTGCAGCAATTGTTCTGCAAATCTTGAAATGAAGGAAATAAATGTACACTTGTGGCCATGCTTAGGAACATCAGGAATAGATTTTTATTTTAGGGCATTGTTATTTTATTTGATGCAATGCTGAAACCAGGAATTCTCTAACCTTAGAATTACAAAATATCATATTGTAACACACATCACATAAGGTTATATATGAATGATTCAGTATGCCAATATGGATGAGCCAAGACAATTCTACACCAGTCCTTATAGTGATTGTCCTGTCACCACTGCTTTTCTTCTCCTACTTGTGACTTCTCCGTTTTTTCCCTTAACCATCTTGATGCCTCTTAACATAAACACCACAGATCGTATTGCAATGAAATACAACAGCCAGGTTTTTCTGCTGACAGAAGTGGGAAATTTACTTTTGTGGAATTTTCTTTTTCTAACCCGTAAGTTGCTGCATTCTTTCAAAATAACCTCCCCTGTAAACCACACTTTTCCTGTAGAATCTGACAACAGAAGGCGCTTTTTTTATTATTATTATTATTATTATTATTATTCCCTTTGATAATAGGTGCCTGAGATGTTACAGATACCATTGTTGTTCTTCCCAGGCAGCAGTATTTCTCAGAGCCATTAGCAATAGCACTCGTAGTGCCCGTGTTCCTGGCTTCTTCATCTCATACACCCATTTTTAGTAAAGGTATGTAGAATTGAGGAATACCAGATACTCTCATTAATCAGAAACGTCTAAGTTTACATCTAGATATTGGACTGCTCCTATGGCACCTGCTGTAGTTGCATAGGTTCCAACTATGAATGTATACAAGCAAAATGGCTATTTGCACTGATAATCCCAGGCAGAGAAATAGAAAATTTGTCTTTTGTAATTCTTGGTTTGTAGCAGATACTCTACTGCATGCAGCTGGTGCACATTTCAAGGTTAGATGAGGTCCGAGCTGTGAGTTTTTTATTTGGGAAACGGACACCTCAGAATGGTTTGAAAGCTTTACATGGTAAGTGATGGACAGATGTAGGGCCAGGAGTTACAGGAGAGGAAGGTGAGCTGGTTTAATCTATGTAGGTACCTTCCTGGTAATGCTAAAATTACTGCTTTTCTAGTTGGGGTGTTACCAAGGAGCCATGCTTCTTTGTTAGGTATGGTGTGGTACAAAACCCAGTTTTATTGCCAGTCCTTTATGACTGCATAATTGTATCCCTTTGTCAGTTCATTCACTCTTTCTAGTGTTTTGTGCTGTAAGTTTTATACATGTATTTCTATTAAGAAGCAGTCAGTCTTAGCGGGACAGCCGAGGTCCGTCTGTGTGCTCTGCTGCAGCGCTCCTTGTCACACGGCGCAAGATGACCGCGCCTGTCACTCGCTGTTGGCATCAGGCTGCCCAGCCCTAATGAATGATTTGTCCTCCAGTCTCACTGCATCTCTTGATATAACATACTGTCTTCTCAAACAGTGCTGGTTTTTCAGGAACAAGGTCTCCCAGGAGCCAGGCCCTCAAAGGCAACCACGTATCAGGATCAGCCAGGCATGGCAGAGAGGAGGCCTAAGTGGCCTCAGCTCCGCTCTCTTCCTCAAGGGCTCTGAGTGTCCGCTGCCTATATGGCATGGGGCTCTCTGGGCTTTGGAGGGAACATCCAGCTGTGGGACAAGCTTCAGTTTGTAAATACGGAAAATAGAAGGCAAAAGCATGTGGGTATTGCATGCACTGGGTAGCAGTAATTACTGCTCTGGATTCCTGGCAGCGGTGAACGCGCTGGAGGGGCCAGAGCCAGATGGGCAGATTTTTCTCATGTCTACCAGAAATTGCTTCAATGCATTTTTCCAATATCAATCACATATTTTTATAACTTTTTTTTTTTTCTAATTATGAGCAAATAAATATCAAACTCATTTGCCTCGCACAGCATCTCTTCATTACTGTTAAAAGTGGCACTTGGACAGAAATTGGAATGATTCCTTATTTTGTCTGTGGCAATGACAGCTTATTTCTTGGGGGCAGAGGTGGCTTCCTCCTTTGTGAGCACATCAGCCATCTCCCAGAAGTGCTGCTTTTCTGGCCCACATCGGTAGCATGTGAGCAGCTTGCAAGTGATAATGTAATTACTGTTGTAACGGAACTAAGGTAATAGGTAGTGGAAAAATGCCATTATTCACAGACAAAGCAAAATGCAAAGGAGACTTTATGTGATTTTCTTAAACTTGTACAAAAAGTTAATGCAAAAAAACAAACAAACAAACAAAAAAAAAAACACCTAGTTTTGAACTAGTTTTGATAGTTTTTCCAGCCTTTCCTGGATCAGCTGTGAGAAAAATGATTAGTCCTGTCCATTCCCAAGGAGGGTTTTGGCATCCGTTTCAGGAGGCACTAGGGGTAGTCTTAATTCAATTCAGTTTTATTTATTACATCTAAGGTTTACACATATGCTATGGAAAGGTAAGCCAGGATGTAGACCATACATATGTGAATTCACTGCCTGAGAACATGCCCTATGAGAAATGTGAGTTTTCCTTTTCTCCTTGCATTCTGATTTCTGCCACACCGTACAATGTCCTCACATGTTGCTGAACTCACAAATGCAATGCAGCAAACCCTGTACATGTATTCACTTTTACAGAGAAATACCATTTTAATCAAATCTTTAAACTAGAGCTGAAAAATAATTTTAAAATACATGATTTGTGTTCTTTATATGAGATGGCTTTTGATTTTTTTTTTTTTTTGCCATTATGGACCATTTGACTTTTTGCACAGTAGTGATTATGACAGACTACTGACTGTGATGTTTTGGCAAAAACTTCTTTATTTTGAGGTTTTCAGTGAGCCACAGAAAATTAATTATTTCCTCTTCTTTGTATTATGTACTGCTGCTCTGTGCCATTAGGCAGTTATTGTAGATCAGTGGCTAACAGAAGGACTGAGTGAAGATGTGAGTGGAAGATACGTAATGGAGGATCTTTCTGTATGAAGAGTGCTTCTGTGTTTAACTGTCATGCAGCCAACCTTCCTGATTTTGCTTGGAGCGAAACCCTTGCTGCAAATGAGTGGTGACTTCAGTAGGTGTGAAGCTTGACTCTTCGGCTTTTCCGTTTTGGTTTGTTTCCCTGTGCTCAGGTCTAAGTTCTCTCTCTCTGCTAAGTAAATTAATAGTCCTTGAGATGTTGAGAAATGTTTGAAAATGTGAGTTCAGCATATGCTAAAAGTTAAGAAGGAAGGGAGGAGGAACTTGAACATGTTATATATCAGTCTCATTATTTGGAGGTTTGAGCTAAGATTAATTTTAATGCTGACAGGAGCATTATTGCAAAACATAAAATAAAATAACTGCTTTCTTATTAGTGATGTTAGGGAAATTAAAAAAAAAATAGATTCCCTAATAAAATGTGTAAATCCCCATTCATTTTTGGCTGCATTGCCTGTGCTTCTGGTCCTGGTGGGGTGGCCAAACTAAACAGAACCCTGCTGTTATGTGGATGACCCATTTGTGGCCAAAAGAATTGGCAACACTATTATGAATCAATTTGCATGAAGGAATTACTGTGAACATCTAATTAATAGAATTCAGGCCATTTTAGTGTTCAGAAATTTTATAGGAACAAAATATTTTCATTGTTTTCCTTTCCTGCCTGCCACTTTTAATTGTTTTGTACATAATTTAAATCCTGGGAATAACTCAGAAATAATTTATTGCACCTGTTCCACAGTGCAGTCAATATTTATGATTAGAGATTCTGGCTATATGGTTGATCACAGAAATATTCTGTCATTTCTCTTTCTTGATCAGATGATTGTTCTGCAACACCTTGTGTTCCGTGATTAGAGAAATCATCAGGTCAAGTTCTGCTTTGCACAAACATTCAAATATAATACTTTTTCATACTTTTTCCATTTTCTTTCAGATTGAAGAATTAAATATGTTGCAGAATTCAAAACAAAAATTCCTAATTTTTCTAAATGATTTTCCGAAATGCTATCTCGAGCATTCAGTACCCCCAGAACGATTTTCTGTGTTTCCCATACAACCACCCTTTTTCCTGATATAGGTCTGTAGACTGGAATATTGATACAGTGAGGCCGAGGGGATTAAAACATCACATTCAATCTAGCCTTCCATGACGCTTATCTTACAATCTTTTTTTGAGGCTGAGCACAATACTCTAGAATTGTTGTCAGAAATGCTGGATAGAAGGAAATAATAATTTCCGTAAGCCCGCTGGCTACACTTGCTAATACAGGCCGCGTGCAGTCATTCATCTTTGCCACAAGAGCATGCAGCTGACTCGTGTCACTACTTGTTCACCAGAACCCTCGGGTCTTTTTCTTCAAAGCTGTTTCCTAGCCAGTCGGTCCCTCTCCGTTGTTGTTGCATGGGGTTATTCCATACTAGGCACAGGACTTCGCGTTTGTCATTACTGAACTTCAGAAGGTCCCTGTCGGACCATTCTTCCAGCCTCTTGAGGTCCCTCTGAATAACAGCGTTGCCCTCCAGCATATTGGCCTCCAACTTGGTACCGTCTACTGACTTGCTGAGTGTCCTCTGTGCCATTGAAAGGTCTTAGCCACAACATCAACCTCTTAGAGACACCACTAGAAACTAGCCACTGGTTGGACTTTGTATCTCTGTCACCAGCCTTTGAGTTGGCTGTACAATCAGCTTGCCACCCACTGTGCCCTCTTCTCTAGTCCCTGCCTCTCCAGTTGGCCATATGACCAAACAAAAAGATCTGTTTTTCAAGTAAGAGATGCTTAATCTTCTGCCTTTCTCCCCCCTCCTCACAAATCTCCTCCAAACATTATGAAAGTCCTCGTTCAGTTTAGTGAGACAGATAACTGTAGAGAAATACTGCCTTTTGTAGGCATATTGCATGCTTGGTAATGGGTGTCCCAAGTGCAGCATGTGCACCACGACCATCGTACTGCCAGGTTGAAAATCAGGTCCTGGATCTTCATCAGAGGCTCCAGTTCTGCAACATGGGTGTGCAGACACCCTCACCCTAGTTCGATCTCCCTCTTCTTGGGTGAATACCAGTCCATTTAAGTGTCATCTATCAAAAACGGATTACTCTGGAAATTGCTTATCAGTAAATCCGATTCCTCACCAGTGTGACCTCTTTGATTTTGTGTGTCCATCCCGTTTTTATAGGCACAGTGCTCCGTCACCATCCCTCCTTCTGTTCAGCAGCTGTTCCCTCGGCTGGGGCTCAGAACTGATTTCCTTTGCAGAAATGAATGGGCAGGATTTTTTCTAAAAGTAGGTGAGGTTGCTCAACACCACGGAGGAAGAAGCTTTGAGACAAACACCCACATGGACACATTTAACATTACATGCTAGAATGATGATCATAAGAATATTTTAGATAGTGTATGTGAATTACAAGCACTGAGTAAAATTTTTTTCCTAGAACAGTTCAGGAAAAAGTAAGTAATGTGAGTGTTTTCTTTCAGTCTCTATAAAAAAATATTGCCCACAGCTACCTCTATCTACTTAAATTTTATTTCTTCTGCTCATTTTACTCCCCTTCTCCACTTTCTCTCCATTATTCTTTCCATTAATTCTGCCATCAGGTTCTACCCTTTCTGTTAGGAGCAGGGTGTGCTTTAAATATGGACTTCCCCGTTAACGTAGGGGTGAACGGGTTGCAGCTGTTAGCGCTTGGAGCCATGTAGGTATTCCAACAATGGAGATAGTCCGGGGGCAGGTATCTGCGGCTCTTGTTAACAGGCTGCCCAAAACATCATTTAAGACATCAAGAAAATTTTGGTTGAGTTTTAATGGACCATACATCAGGGCTTGCTGGAGCCATTTCAGGCAGTTCTAGCACAAGGAAAATGCTGTTGCAGTTTCTGATACCGAATAGTTCGTGCTGCAGCACTGGTAACTATGTGGCAGAGCTCGAGTTTATAATAAAGCAAAAGCTCTGTGGAATGTTAACAGTCGGAAATAGATACCTCTGGACACTTGGACATGTCTGTAATTACCCAAATTGTGTTTCGTGCCTCAGGAAAGTCACTCCCTGGGTGTGTCGCAGGGATTTAACTAGGAGGTTTAAGGGCAGACATTTGATACTTTCTCTTTTTTATACATAAAGTGCAGTATGTGCAATTTGTTAAGCACCAACCGTTGAAATAGTGATGTTTCTGTAAAAAATACACTTAAACTGTCAACCTAACACCAAAGAGTTTACAGGAGAATAAAACTTGGGTAGGCCTGAAGAGGTTTGAGATCCGCAATCCGTTTGGGAAGTGTGCTATTTGAAATAAAAGAAAAAAATGAACTTTATTTTTTTTTTATTTTTATTATTTTAGAAGACAACACGGTGGTATGCAGCAGAATATAGATGTATACAGACACCAGGCTGTCAGTTAGACCAGTGGGGCCGGTTTTCCCTTGGAGCAAACAGAGCTGGGGCACAGATCCGAAGTGCTGGGGTCTGATTCCCCTTATTATTGAATAAACGGTGCCCCAAATACTGTGCAGGGTGGAAGAAGCTGTGTTTAGGAAGAGCATTGCAAGTGGATTTTATTAGTGCCCACCCATTTGGGTCATCTGTGTTGAAGAGCACAAGTATGTTAAGTATCTAATAAATACATTTTAGAAATTGGAGAGACTGGTTTGAACACGCTGCATTTTACTGGAAACAAAATAAAGCTCCCTAAGAATCCTGTGCGTGCTCTTTCCTTAAATCCAACCACGGTACAATTTGACTCAAATAACTGCAGTTTCCTTGGTGATCTTCGTATGTGTCAAGCACTGAAGATTTAGCTTTTTGTTAATCCTTTTCTATTTTAAAGAAAGTATTCTTAACAAGAATTAACAGTATGTGCCGAAGAGATGTTATTCAATAATGGGTGGTCCAAGTGTAGGCTTCTGAGTTAGGGTATGCAGACTTTGCTGCTAAAACAGACACTTACTGTACTTACCGTACTTACTTACAGATATACTTCTTAGAAATTCTGTGTTCCCACTGTATTATTAAATAAGGAAACTTTCCATATACTGGGTTTTGAGATTGTGACTGATTTTCAGAGTTACGAATCTGCAGGTATTTACATATACCTAAGAAAGTTGAAATAGGGGGGCTAAAATTGTGCATATGTATATGTAATTTTTAAACCCCATGTTTTTTGCTTATTAAGTTTTATACTTCATAGAATTGATTCTAAAAAAATCATAGTTCTTTCTATTTATCTGCAAGTATTCAAGCTGTTCACGTGTGACTGTTCTCTTTAAATCCCAGGAACACCACAGTAATGCTATTAAAACCCCCTAGTGCAGTGAAGATGAACCCTGTGTAACTCAAGGGTGGCAGGGGTGCTCTGTGCATGCGGTGCTGTCCTCGGTGTAGCATGTGGAGGAACAAGTCGAGTCTTAAGGGTCCAGGTGGAGACCTAGGTGCTGGCTGTTGAGTGAAAATTATTTTACTTTTATTTTGCAAAGAAAACGAACTTAGTATGATCGTGTCTGAAAAGACAAAGTACAAATCTTACAAATGTTAATCTTACAAAGGACTTTTTTAGTGCAGTCATTCAGTTACTTTCATTGTGTTGCTTGTCCTTACCCCTAGCAAAAAATGTGGCTGGAAAGTGAGTTACGGGGCTGTTGGCCCTGACACGTACATGGAGAGTACACAGAGAGGAAGGAAGGTACATGAAAATGAAAAGCGGGACAGAAATAAGTTTGTCTCAGAGACATAAAAAGACATGCTGTCTGGACTGAAGGGCTGGCCATCTAAATTTAGATAATGAGAAGCAGCAGTCGAGAGAAAGGGAAAAGAGCGGGCAATGATGCAGAAGTCGTGCAGTGTTTCTGTCCACATGGGCGCGTGCTCAGTTCTGCATATCCTGAAGACTCCTGAGTCGTGATGCCTTTTTGAAAGATTGTCTGTCAATACGAGGAATTTGGAGCAAGGTTTATCATGAGAACGGGGGAAATCTTTAGGGTTCAGGGGCGGCAGACCAGATGGGCAGAGGCTGGGAAGGGTTGTTTCCATTGCCTCCAGGGAAGGGGAAGCCCCGTGGTGGAGGATGTGGCAGGAGGGCCATGGGCAGCCGGGCGGGACAGGCCTCGCGCTCGCCTCCCGCCCTGCCCAGCAGGGTATCTTCTTATCATTGTCCTCGAGGCTGGGGAGGCCACTAAAAGATGTGATAGCATGAAATACCGGGCTCATACAGGTGCTTGTTGAAGTGTCAGAAGGAGAAATCAGAGCTGATCTGATTTCTGTAACAACACCGGTTACTTTACCTGGGATGCATGCCAAGACGTACTGTAAATACTGTAACATTTGCGTTCCAATATGCTAAAAATTCTATTTTTAGTGGGCTTGAGGAACCTGTGAAGTATTCTGAGTCTGAAGAAACTCGATCTGGCCTCACAGATTTAAGCTTTAAGGCGCGCCTGCCTTGCTGGGGCCCTGCTGTGGCCGGGAGCGGCCTGATGCAGGGAGCTTCAGTGGGGAGCTTCCAGCCCGCTGGTGTACGCCTTGGTGTAGGAAAAGCACCTCTTCCCTATTTCCTGCCTCTGTACTAAGCCATCAGATGGCAGCAGCTCCATCATTAATTATCAGTGATGGAGGAGCACGTTTGCTTTCGTCTTTTCTTTGAAGTGTACTCAAGTGGAAGGAAGGCAGAGCGAGGAGAGGCCAGGGCAGCTCCTGTGCAGACCCCCAGAGCCCACCCTGCGTGCAGGCACCCGTGCAGCTCTGTGCTTGCAGCAGAAGGATGCTCGCTGCTCCTTAGCTGGCAGATCACCTTGCAGATGTCCCCAGCAAGAATACCTTCCTAGCAGCCAAACCAGGAGCTCCTGACAGAAGGATAATCCATGTGTGGCAAGGGGACGTGGGGTGCTTTGCATGCCGTGCTGTAGGTAAAGGTCTTCTGTAATCACCTCTCAATTACACAGCATTTTGCTCCTAAGCTGTTTTCTTTGAACCTCTAGCCAGACTTTGATGCTCACTTTGTTATATCCATCTGATAAACGGTGACATACAATTTTTGTTACAGACATGGGCTGATTTCCTTCAATCATCTCCTGCTGCAATTACTGATTTCTTAATGATGAGAAATGCTTGACTGGTACGTGGTCGGCAATCAGATACTCAGTCGTATTTACGAACTAGGAGAATGATGCTTTCTTAACGTTTGTGTTCTTTAAAAGGATAATGTTCTCCCAGTTTTCTTCTCAAACAGAAAAAAAGAGTGAAATAGTGGCAGTATTGAGTAAAGACTGTTCCAGAAAGAAGTGCCCTGGGGGATCTGCACAAGCTCTGTACTGAGAGCTGCTTTTCTTCTCCCATCTCCAGTGGTGGCACTCTGAAGCACATAATTTAGGACACTAATAGTTTCACTAGGGATATATTTCATAAAATGGCGGGGGCCCCAGCTGAATTCGTAACTTTCGCTGCCGTTTTCAAGGGCGGTATAGAACAGCTCATCTAATTGAGGCTTTACAAGTTCCCAGATACCACGATAGTCCATCTAGGTAAAATGTGTAGATAGAAATGCAAGCAGACAGATGTAGTAGTAGATTAATTGCTCAGAGTTTTCTTGAAAGTATCATCCCTGATTCCTTAAAGCTGCTGCGCGTTTACCAGAGCTCTTGCCAGAAGCCCCCTGCAGCTGTGTGGACGGAGCACCGGTTCCTAGGGCCGGAAGGGAAGTGCTGGCTCATTGCATTCCCTGGGCAAAGCTGCTTCTTCCTGACTTCAGGTCTCACAGCCTTGATGCAACAAAGCTGCCTAAAGAAGATTGCAGGTCATTTAACCACTATTAACCGTGCACTTTTCACACCTCCAGCAGCACGGATAATCCATGCCCCAGTGAATTTCCGTCTCCAAGTCAAGCTGTTAAGGAGCATTCAGGCCAAACCCAAAAAAGCAAATGAACCTCTACAGTCAGGGACTGTGGAAGGAAGAGAAACGTTCTGCTTTTAATATTTAGTTGTCAAAATGGAAAACGTTTTGCTCCTTTCATCATTGGAAAACCAAATGTGTTCAGTTTTCTGTCCTCGAGCTGATAATGCAGTTCAGGAATGCAGCCAGGAAGGCTGTCTGCAAAACCTGGGTGCTTTGTAGGGCTTTGGGAGCTCTCAAAACCAGACGAAATTGCACTGTTTTTGTTTTTGTTTTCCCTCGTATTTTGTGGACAGCTAAACATTTTAATGGATCTGAATTGGAAAGGACAATTTAATATGCAGTCCATATAAAGTAGAAACTGAATACTGCAGTTTTGTAGAAGTACTGAACTGAGAAATGGATCTACTTGTTTTTTTGGTTCAACTGTTTATAAATTTACTCTGTTTTCCCTGGAACAAAACCAATTTCCAGTTTTAGAAACTGATAGGAAAGGTGGCCCTCACATTTTGTGGTGCTGTTGCTGATGGCCTGGTTTAGCTGTAAGAGCATTTTTTTGTTATCGGGGTAGTATCCGTGATGACACATCTCGAGTTAGAATATTAAACTCGTAAAGGTTAGGCAGAGGAAGCTGTTAGGGGCAGGGGATGAGTTATTAGGCTGAAAAATGCTTTAAAGTTACAAAACAGTTGGAAAGTGCTCTGCCTCTTGCTGGAAGGGAGCTGCTGGGGGAGCTGCCAATTCACTTGAAAGGTGCTTTTCACATTCAGTGCAATCAAGAAACCAGAGCTTGGGGGCTGAGAGCCGCGTTGCTTCGCTTTTCAACATGGTTGCATTCCCAGTGGAGAACAAATGGTGTAAACTGCTTCCTCCTGTGACACAGGAATATGAAAAAGTACTGCCTCCGAAATGGGGTTCAGAAGAACATGGAAATTCAGACCACAGGTGGAAATTCAGACCAGGTACCTTCACGTAGTCCAGCCCTGGTTAACTTGGAGACAAGCAGATCTATTCATAGCGTGTTAAATATGACTAAGACCACATACAGCACAGCGAAAACTTGAGCATAGTAATACAAAAATAAACATATATAAAATGTAATGTATTTGTTTATTTAAAAAGGAAGAAGGAAAATGATCAGTACACAATTACGAACAAATACTATGCCGCGGAAATATTTGTTTTAACCAGATGGTCTTAAGTAATGCAGTAAGAGATGTGGTCACAGCACATTAGTTTTGTTCCCATAGTAACACTAGTTTGGCAGACTGAGTTATTTAGATCTGCACTGCAGTGTTCATAACAGAGTAATCCTTATCTGCGTGCTTTTATTGAAATTGAAAATGGTACTTATGCAACCGTGCACACTTGAAAGTGTGCACACATCATGACAAGTCACACTTCCTCCAAGCAGGAGCATGACAGAGAAGGGTATGTTTGCTTGACCAAGCAGTGACTCCAAAAACAACTGTAAAATTACTCATCAGCCTTTGATTTGTATCAATAAATGATGCTCCTCGACTCTGTGACGCTGGCAGTCACGGTCACTCTAATATCGGGGAAGAGCAGCAGACGTAGTTTCATACAGCAGTGCGTGTGTACAGATGGAGTTTAGTGTTTAATACTGGTATCTAATTTTTATTGAATGTCACGTTGACACAGAATACGTGGAAGTTTTTGTTGTTCAAAACCGGCCTTGCTGACATGGTCATCGGCATGCCGCAGGTTGGGGATGGCGCTCAGCTTCAACTCTTCGGTCTCTGTGAAACCTTTCAGTGAAGCTTAACAGAAAATAACCGTAAGTGGTTGGTACAGAGAATGTGTTTATCGGCTAATCCTAAGTACATACTGATTTGTGGCAAAGGCCTGAATTCTGCAGCGATTTTCAAGATTTCTCAATGCAGTAAATCTAATTGAGATACAGCAAATTGTACTATTAGCTGTGATAAATCGTGTGCTTGCAGAATATGTCCCAAATAATGAAGAAAGAGAGTGATTTATAAAATATAACTTCAGACAGTTCTGCCAGATGGCAACAGCCAGAGGTGTAATGCATTGCTTGTCGGAGAAACGCAGGCAAGCCCCACCACACTCAGTGCCATGCGTTCGGCTCCAGTTCCATTTGCAGTTTGAGTTTATAGCTCAATGGAATTAACTTTGTACCTTCTCTAAAGCACATAAAGTTTGGACTCACATTTATGAAGCCTTGCTTCCTTTGATCATGGATAACAGCAGAGATCATGGCTTTTCTGTACCCGTCACCAGAGGGGATGGAGACGAGCAGTGCCCTATCTGCAGCTCCCCATGGGGCTGTGCCCGCGCTGCATGGCGAGGGTTTGGAGCAGGACAGGGGGCAGAGCTGGCTTAGTGAGTCCTGATCAAGGCCAGCCTAATTAAAAACAAATGTGCTTTCCTTTTCAGCCACATGAAAAAAAAAAAAAATCCACTATAGCTATGCTCTGCCTCTTATTGATTGCAAAAAAAAGATCATAGCACGATTGCCTTAATGTGTCCTGAGTAGATAAACACCAAAATTCACATTTGTAGCAGTAGTGCGTTGAGCAGCTCTCCACGGAGAACAACCCTGTGCCAAATTATGGGCCTGTATCCCTTTTCCAGGGTCATTGGCCTGCTTTTCATTCAAATTATAAGTGTCCAGTTATTTTTAAAGTTGTTTTGGCCAAAATAGGCTTGTAACACGGGCAGTTTAATACTCGATACGTCATGTCAGGCTGCCGCAGCGGATGCACTGGGCAGAGCCCTCGTGGCCCGCAGGGGAGGCCGGCAGTGAGCTGCGTCCCGTTCACCGCTGCGAGGGCCTTCCAGGCCCAGCGGCTGCATAGGCAAAGCTCTGTCTGAGGACTGGTAGGGAGTGTTGGTTTCTGCCACGTCGAGGCTGCTGCACACAGAGCAGTCTTCTTCTTCTTTTTTTTTTTTTTTCCCATGTACTTTGATTGTTTTCTCTTGGAATCATGATTTTACAGACACGAGCCCAGTGGCGGCCTCTTTGCTTCTCATTTTGAGAGCTCCTCCGTGGAGTTGGTGTTGCAAAGTTGTCTTTTGCACTTTGGGTATGTCCATGAACAGTATCCTGTAACACAAAAACAAGTACAGTAACGTTAAACCAAAGTGACGTAAAGATACAATAGATGAAAGCACAAATACTATTTTTAATATACCAGGCTTTGTCGGAGTGTTGTGGCATTTTCAGAAGATCTCACCACACTTGGAGTTACCTTTAATACGGAAGAAGTGACTACTTCCAGCAATCAGCATCATTTCTGAAGTGACGCACGCAGAAATATTTGTATTTCCATTAGAAGTAACACCCAGGAAGTCAGTGACTGAAGTAGGTTAGGGGAAATTATTCAGTGCTGTTTTTCATGGGCTTTGCGCTTTGCTTTTGATGTAATTTTCAGTGGTGTTTACAGAAATAGCTAGGCTCAGAAATAATTTATGTTCTATTGATCTTTAAGGTGATCCTGAATTAAAAAATATTTGTGGCCAGTTTTCCTGCTCCCCATACGGTTCCTTTTTAATTTTATTTTTATTTTATTTTATTTTTGCTAAAATGTTGCTTAGCGATGGAAGAAAATAAATTTGTGTTTCATTTCAAATAGAAGTGCAATCGTAAGGTAAGGAATATGTTTCCAGCATAAGAACTAGTTGTAGATTTTAGTGGAGAAGTGACTGGGGGCCGTGGGGTGCGGGCTGGGTCTGCCCAGTGCCTGTCCCCTCGCCTGGGGGCCAGAGGTGTCACCGCAGCCTGGTGTGCATGGGACTGACGTCTGGGGGCAGCGGGCAGAGCCACCCCCGATCATCTTCCACACATCTCGGTGGATGGGTACAAAGTGCTCACAAACTGAACTCTTAGGAGGTTTTCATATTTATTTTAGGCAAAACACAGTCAGGAGCTGAATAAGAAATGTCTGTTACAGTGATTGCTGTAGAAATATAAGGTAAATTAGTGCTTGGACAAGACACGATTGTATTTTCTTGGAGCAGTATGTGATGGGGAAGCAAAATGGAATTTTAATAAACAATCATAGATGTAATTTTCCACTTGAATATATATATATTTTTTCTGTGAAAATATCTTTCTAGTAAAATTTACTAAATTTAAATTAAAGGTAGCAAAAACCCCTCCAGTTTCTTACACAAAGTGAGCACGCACTTGACTGTTCTACATTCTCCTGGACTGGAAAATCAGATCGTGAACTTTATCAATATACTTCAAGCTAGAATAATAACAACAAAACTAGAAAAAACAACAACAAACAAACAAAAAGCTTCTGTGGGATTTAGAAAGCAGGTAAAATGACCAGAATATGGCTGCACACAGCCAGTGCTGCACAGTCCTACCACAACCAGCTCTCCAGCATGCTCTGATCTAATTTCACCTCTCTTCCAACAGCAATGACTCTTGTAGAGCCTTTAAACCCTGTTGTTTAGATTTAGTGTGTTTCGATGAGATATTTTCTAAGCAGGGAAATGCAGGCGGTGGGGTTGTTGATTTGTTGCCTGCTCAGGAGCAGATGACCGGGGACTACCGGAGGTTAACGTGAAGCATGTAGGTTTCGTGATTGATAGCGTCTCATTCCTGATCCGGCGCTAGCAGCAGTCATGAGCTCTAATTTAGACTGTGCTTATCTCCCTCTCTACCAGGCATCTGTGTCTTCTGAACTTGCAGGAATAAATTTGCACAGGCACGAACAGGAACTTTTTTTTTTTGACTGTGCCAAGGTAAAAAGCAGAACTTTAAACCAAAGCGCTTTTTAGGTGAGGTGGCTTTCCAGCAGACCAGCCAGCCAGAGAGACCCCCACTTGACAGCTGACAAAGGTATTAACTTTTAGCACCTTTAAACGCTCTGGCTCGTCCCATCCAGCCACGTGAGGCACCGCATGCCATCCATACTGGCACGCGAGGACGTGTGCTGTGCTGCCTAGGCACACGCTATCAGCTGGGCTGGCAGGCTCGGTTAGGCCCAGTTGACAGCAGCTATCTGAAATGGTGACAAGTGGTAAATGCCTCAAAACTGCTCTTCAAAACTGGCAATCCGAAGCACGTATCTTTAGAAAGAGAGGAATGGGCTGGGACCTTCGTCAGTGCCCTGAAATACCTGTGAGCTGAGCACCATGGTCGTTAAATGAATCGATGAGCAGGGGAGTGGAACCAACACCTCAAAGCACTCGGGCACGCCGAATTTTAAGCACGTGAATATATTGTGCTTGTACTTGGCTGCTGTCAGCTGAGCTGGGATGGCAGCTTGTTGGACTGATAAACTGCAGCTATTGGGGTCAGCCGAGGGCTTAAAGTTAAGCATTTGCTTAAGCATCTTTCTCTGCTGGTGCCAGGGCGGGAGCTGGAATGGTGTCTTGGAGCACCGTGGCCTCTGTCAGGACGTCTGCCTGGCAGCTCACGTGTGCTTTTTTAAAGCACTGCAGGTTTAACCCTTCTCTTCTCATTTAGCCCCCTGCCTTCTTCATCTCGTATTGTTTTTCTGGTATTGTTATTTTAAAACAAACTGCGGCCCAATTCCAGTTTTCTAAAGGTAGGCAAACACCATTTTGCTGCAGACATAGTAGGATACTCCCAATTTCTGTCTTATTTCTATTTCCAAATGTCTTTTCGCCTGCAGTCTGTGCAGAGCATCCTTTATCTCCTTTTAGCCTTTTATGAGCAGAGAGTGCTACGTTGCTTTCAGACTGAAAAGACGCACTATTGAGTAAGTAGGTCACGGGAACAGTCAAACGATGGCGTTCCTACAAAGAAATGAAGAGGAGAGTCAGGGCTGGAGCTGGAAAGGCACTCTGAAGGAAGAGCAGCATCTCCTGGGACCCAGGGACGTGCACTGCCCGCAGCGTGCGACTCGGCGGCGTGCTGCAGGGCCGGTTGGGCTTCCTGAGGTCACCCACTCATTTTTTACACAGATTTCCAGCTTGGGGGTTTAGTCCCACAGATTGCCTTTCCCAAGGGTTGTCCTGTTTGATGTATGTGCAGTAGTGGGGGAAAAACTAACCAGGAGAACGACTCTCCCCACCCAAGAGAGCCTCAGTCACATCTGTAATTTAGTGGAGAGAGTGAAGATAACTCACTTGACTGCCCCGGGTGTAACCGCCGAGGCTTTCTGGGAAATGTAAATGCAGCACACGTAATTGCTGCAATACTACTTCGGCTGATTTTCTTTTCTTTCAGAACTCAGGTTACAGCTCGGAGCTTTGTTTTCAAGGTCATTGGCAAAGTGCTGTGTTCTTAATACTCGTTATATTGGGGTTACGTCATTTTTATTTGACTTATTTTAAATAATCTTTCTCATGACTGTGTACACAGTGATCATGAAAGAGTGTGTAAACTGAAGTTATTCTGTTGCTAGGCAAATTTTTCCTTTTGTTTTTCTTAAAATTTTCCTTCTCGTTACCCTGCTTGGAAAAATGTCCGCTTTGTTACTTCAAAAAATGTTTACTTTGTTGTTTAAAAAAAAAAAAAAAGACTAACATCACCTTGGTCATTCAACAGTGGAAGAAGTGAAGGGTACTTAGGCTAAATGTGTGTACTTTAAAAAACGTGGAGCAGCATTAATTTTGAAGCAGGTTGGTTTTTGGAAAGCTTCTCTACTTTATTTCCATGCCCCGCACCGGTTACAACCATCATGTGGGAGAGGGGAAATTCTGAACTGCTGGCAGTATCTGCAGGAAAGTGCTTTGCAGTTGGCTTGGTTCATGCATTTTTTAAACAGAGACTACAGATGGAAGAATACAATATTTTAGGCCAGATGTGGCTGAATATGTATGGATGACTAAACATACTTAAAAGTTCAACAGATAACTTAGATGGTCACAGATTTCAGTGTCTCTTACAGTGTTTAGACTGTTGCTGCTGTCTAAAAGTTTTCTATAACCTCACCGATGAGTTGAATTGCTGTGCAACCGAAGAAATGCAAAAAGCTTTACATGTCACTTGAAGACTACTTGACTGCAACTTAGCAGTGTGCGGAGTCGCGTCAAGGCTTTCCATGGGCTGAAGTGTCTGCGGACCTGTAACAGAGCGGTAGCCCCCTGTGGGGACTGGAAAAAGATCCCAAACCTTGACTGTATTTTAGGAATCAGTTCTCCTGATGCTTTGAAAAATGGCCTTTTTCATTGTTATCCCATTTCTTTCTCTTCCTTCACGTTTAAATACGTTTAACATTTCAACAGTTTGTGTCAGAGATTTTAAATAATTACTACATTGAGCTAAAAATGATGTTTTAACCTCTTTTCTTCAGAAGGAAAGAACATGTAAATTTACAGATACTTCCCTGGCCCTGTGCCCAAAGATCTCTTTTGTTATTGTGAAGGAAAATAGAGAGGTTTGATTAAAACCTTGCTCAGTAATTAACTGTCTGTAGTTTTCTCCCGTAGACATTGTTCCATTGAGGTGGTACTTGTCGTAAGGCTCCGTGGAATTTTAATAAATCCCTCGAATGAACCCCCAGATGGCTTTCAAGATTTTTATACATTAGCAATTACAGAAATACAGTGCAAAAATCATAAACCCCTGTTAATTGCAAGCATTTAATTGCATAGATTATTAGTTTAGCATGAAGAGCAAATAATAAGCTTTATTCTGCTATCTGTTGCAGAAGACTTGTGTGTATTTTTTGAGTTCTGTAAATAATTGTATTTGGAGTCATGAATGTTGCATCTGGTACTGCTTGGTACATGGGTCTTAAACTGAACACTTGCTGAACAAATTTATTAATACGCATGTTCGGTGCTACCTAGTTGACATTTCTGTTGAAGCCTATAAAGCCGAGAATACTGCAGTCGAGGAGGCACACTCTTGATTTTAATGACATTTGAAGCTACATGATATGTTAAGGTTGTAGGAAAACTTGTATTTAAAGGGGCATTCAGGAAGCAGGGGGAATTAGGGCTACGTTCGTGCAATGAAAGCCAGAAAAAAATGCAAATAGGAGGCTAAAGGCAGTGGAGGAACACGTGGTTGCTTTGGGATGGAAGTTTTCTGTGCTACAGTAAACTAGATTGTTTTCCAGATCCACGTTGAATATCTACAGAATGCTTTTTTGATGTTGAAAAAGCCACGGTAACAGTCGTGTTTCCTGTATTCAGAGCTTGCATGCAGCAGTGCTCTCAGCTTTAATTTTTAATTTGCTCCAAATAAAAGCCATTAATCCTGGCTGGAGAGCTGTCTGGAAGGGGTTTTGGAGACGATGGGGTGTGGGATCTATGCGAGGGGCCGAAAGCTAATGCTTTGTGGAGGAGGCTTCCACCCCATCTACCTGTCCCCTCCCAGCGAGAACCACGTTTAGTCCCCAGCTACACTCCAGGGGCTGCCACCTACCCCTTCGGCACCGGCTCTGTCACTGTGCTGGGCCAGGTGGCACAAACTCCCCGAGCTCCACGTGGAGAAGAACCCCCTTACTTCCCAGTTCTCTTTTAAGGAAGCAATGGAAAACTGAGCTACCTAAAGGAGGAAAAAGAAAGCTGTGGCATGTGAAGGAAACTGGAAGACCGGTGTCTGCATCTGAGGCAGGAATTGCTGCATGGCAAGCAGCCTAAAATCGTATCGGGGATGTGAGCAGCTAACTAAAAACTTGAAAACTCTGTGGAAGTGTACAAATCACCCCGTCACTGACTGGGGTGGTGGTCTGCCCAAACTGGGGACTACAACTGTAAAGTATTTTAACAAAGCCTGTGTTCACCAAGGACATCATGGCTTGGGTAACTGATATGGTTAAACAGAGCAAGCTATTCTTCTGGATGCAAAAACCTTTCTGCGTAGGCATCCCTGTAATTTAATAAAGAGGAGACAATTGCTTGCTAAGTCAAGGTGGTAGCTTCTTCTATTTTAGGCAGAACTGCTTACACGACAACACTGAAGCATGAGTGTTTCAGTTTTGTTTGCTATACTTCTGTTGTGACATGCATTCATATGCTAAAATCCCTCAGTCCAAGGTTTAGTATTTTAAAGACAAGAATCTTTCTGATGAATTTTCTATAAGCTGTTCTTAATTTGCATAGAAAAGATAAGGTTGGGAGGTGCTTTGCAAGGAGATGTAACAGATTGTGTGGGAGCAAAATACTTGAAAGGAACCAAGAAGTTTTTGGTCCCTCAAGTCTTTTATGAAAAAAATGTGTATTTGTTATGATCTCAGCTCCAAGTGCCCCTGCTCCTTGACATCCTTCCTGCCTTTTTGATGGTGCAGGTAGGGAACCAGGACTGTGCTGCCTTTTGAATTTCCCTTTCATCTGCGTTCAGGGCCCTCTATGTCAGGCGGGAGGGCTTGGTGTACGGGGAGGGCTTGGTGTACGGGAAGGGCTTGGTGTACGGGAAGGGCTTGGTGTAGCAGAAGGGCTTGGTGTAGCGGGGCCGCACGGCACAGACTCGTTCATGCCCTCCTTAGGGACAGCCAGTGGGCTTCAAAACTCCTCTAGAGCACCGAGGGGTTAAAAATAACCCCTTTTATATTTTACACGTAAACTAAACTTTGCTGTTGGTATGGGACTTTGCCAGGTATGCACACCGTCTGCTCCAGTGACCTCCACAGGACTAATGCAAATAGCAGTTGACTTCAGATAATTTGATGTTATTTAGCTCATTAATTTATGTCAGTCAAAAGACAGGAGGACTTTTCTGCCAGCAATAAATTAGTTTCTGCTATTGATTTACTGGTACTGACATGGAAGAATGAGGAATGACATTTAGTATGGCTACGTCAAAAACTATTATCTTAATATCACAGCGGCCAAATGTCACCAATGGCTGCCACATTACCCCTGAATGGGGGAGTGCTTTCCAAAGTGTAAAAAAAACATGGAGTTTCACAGTAATAAGCGGTGGGAAATGCTTTTGTTACGCCCCGGCCTCTCTGCTGGTCTCCGTTGAGATCTAGTTGAGATCGCTATGTACTACTCAGGAGAGGGTTTTTTCTGGTTCCAGTAGCATTGTCAGGTCCTGGACATGCCTTCAAGCCATCTGGCCACATCTCATTGCATTCGAAGAATGCTGCTGGGCACGTTTCGCTAGGTCCTGATCCTCCCAGGGTGGGAGGGAGGCGGCTGATGGGGGCCCACGGGGAGGAATCCTTCCCGCTGCGGAGTGCAACTGCCTTCCAGAAGCATGTAACTTCATTATATACATATTTTACTGCCTCCTAATCTTTGTATAGGATGTTGTTTTTCTTCTCTTACGTATTTCTGGCTTTCTTTTTGGAGTTGCAGAATTCTCTGTGCATTTCCAAATGCTTTGTCTCGTGGCATTTTGAAGAAGTATGCTGATAGCATATTCTGTAAAACATTCTGTGCATATTAAAAAAAAATCCGTGAAGGTCTTGTCTGCCAGAGATTATACAATGAGACCTTTGAGTCTGCATGATGCGTCTTGTTTGTGGAATGAAGATCTTTTGCTGTGATGCTCAGCCTGTGCAGATGAGAGGTCTGTGCAAGGCCCATTAATTTTCCATCAGCGCCGTGCGAGTAGGTCCCAGGAGTTCTTTTATTGATGGTGGATGTTCACCATCGCCAGTATCGGGGAGAACAATCTCTTGCTTTGCGGTATTGCTGTTGACTGTTTCCTCTCTTTTGATGATACGTAATGCTTCCTTTTATTTTTCTTAATCTGTTAATCCGCCAGCCTTCTTACATTTCAGAAAATACAGAGTGCAAGTTTGTTGTAGACAGAGCTGATTTGTTTTTAGTGAAAATACACAAAACAAAACATCTATCTGACCTGGAGTTACAGAAATAAAGAGCTCAGTGTTACTTGGTGTGTGTGCCTGATTTCTGCATGGACGTCTGTAGAGAACAACCCCCCTGAAATTACAGTCTGTGACAGTCTTCTGCACATTCATTTCAGTTGCACAGAAGCATTTTAAGGAGTTGTACAATTTTTATGGCTTTGTTTTTAATTATTTAATTCTGGAAATGAATATTTAAAATGGATGCTGCATTATGTTTAAGTGATCTGCTTATGTTACTTATTTTCTTAACCTATCCAATGGCCTTTTACATAAATTATGTGATTAAGAGTTAGCTTTTCGAGAGAAAATAAATGCTAATTGTATGTAATAAACCTACTTAATGAAATCTTCAACCCTGCTACATAAAATGAAGAGTAATTTGATCGGTGAGTTGTGTATCTTCAGTTGAATATCTTCTACTTTTAGTAATACTTTTATTTTATTAATTTCTTTAGAGGTCTATTTAATCTGCCACTTCAATTTATGAGAAATAAAACTAGCTGGCTTAAACAGGAACCTTTAAATTTGTGGATGGAGAGGCATTTGGCTGAGTGTGTGCTCATGCCTTTTTAGGTTCCCTGAGAAAGGATGGCTGCTGGTATGGTTTATTCCAAGTTCAGGATGACAACACAGGCGTGCTGGATCAACCTGGGTTTGGGAAGAAAAAGTAGTAAGGAATATAACACCTTCTTTAGGAACTGGTTGCTTTTTAAGAAAGAAAATTGAATATATACTGGCAGTTTATTGGAATAAAAATAAATCACATGGTTGTTCTACATGGAGAGGAGCTGCATGGTTCCAAAAAGCCTAAGTTTGAACAGATGGAACATGCCAAAAAATAAGGCTTTTTCACTTATTTCCTCAGCTTTATCTCTTATCCTCTGCCTGGCAAATATTCATGTGCCATGATTGGTGGGTTAGAATAGGATTTATTTCATTTAACTTTAGCTGTTAAATTCACTCCTAGTCACTGGATGTGGATTGAATCATCCCTGGAGATTCCTGTTTTATAAACCTATTTTAGGACCCAATGAATCACCAACTGAAGGTGCCTGTCTCTTATTGCTGATTCCAGAGGAAGCATCAATCATTACTGCAGAATAAATGTCAAGCGTATCTATGGCTAAAATTAAGTATCATGAGTCCAATCACAGGTCCAAATGAAAAAAGCAAACACTGTCATTTTGGAAGTGCAACAGAGGCAAAACTCAAGAATTACTCCACAAGTGAAAGCATTGATATCCCATGTCCCCACGTAGGTGTCCGAGAGCCGTCTGCTTCCCATCTCCTCTAGCCCGGGGGATCTGCACTGGGCACTTCCAGTACACGTTTCACCAAGCATTTAACCTCGTTCTTTCATTTATTAGGTGTCCCTTCACTTAACAATGCAGCAGCAGCTAACATGGGATTACCACTCACTGGAGGCTTTGTGTTTATGAGCAACCTTTGCCTTCAGAGTTTCGGGAAAGAACTTGCAGTTTGGTAGCATTTAATATATCTACTGCATGTTTCCCAAAGTACTTTTTTGGGTGAGATTATAATTTTTTGTAGTACCATGTCACCTTATTTTTGATATTGCATAGAACTGATATGGCCACTTGAAATGAGTTGCTCTATTACCAAACCCAGATTTTTTGGCTTTTTTGCTTGATGGCTATTTGAATGCCTTTAATAGTTTTGTAAGCGCTAAATCTTTTTCTCTTCTTCCCTGTTGGGTGCTTTTCGTTTCCAACACAGATAATTCTTTTTCTGTAAGGCACCAAGGGAAAAATGCATGCCGTGGATTGCCTGCGGGCCATCAGACGCTTATGCAGAGAGAATTACCACAGCAAACTTTAAAGCTCAAACCCTGTCTTAACTACCTGTGTGCCACTGCCTTCTCTGCTCTTCCGACTGCCATGCTTCGTTAAGCCTCCTTCCCGCTTTGCAGGTGGCAGGAATGCTTTGTTGCTTCCATTCAAATGCGCTCCATGTAGCTAGTGGTAGGGTAGTGTTCCTTGCAAGGCCAATAGCATCCTGGCTTGTATGAGGAATAGTGTGGCCAACAGGACCAGGGAGGTGATGTACCCTGTACTCTGCTCTGGTGAGGCCGTACCTCGAGTGCTGTGTTCAGTTTTGGTCCCCTCACTACCAGAAGGACATCGAGGCCGTGGAGCGTGTCCAGACAAGGGCTACGAAGCTGGTGAAGGGCCTGGAGCACAAGTCCTGTGAGGAGCGGCTGAGGGAGCTGGAGTTTAGTCTGGGGAAGAGGAGGCTCAGGGGAGACCTCATTGCTCTCTACAACTCCCTGAAAGGAAGGTGTGGGGAGCTGGGGGTCGGCCTCTTCTCACAGGTAACTAGTGATAGGACCAGAGGGAATGGCCTAAAGTAGTGCCGGGGAGGTTCAAGTTGGAAATGAGGAGACATTTCTTCTCAGAACGAGCAGTCAGTCATTGGGACGGGTTGCCCAGGGAGGTGGTGGAGTCACCGTCCCTAGGGGGTGTTCAAGGAAGAGTTGGAGGTGGTGCTTAGGGACATGGCTTAGTGGGTGACATTGGTGGTAGGGGGATGGTTGGGCCAGATGATCTTGAAGGTCTTTTCCAACCTTAATGATTCTATGATTCTATAAAATCTGTTTGCTGTTCTGTCAATGCATCATAATTTGAGCACATAAAACCCAATTTTACTTTCCAATTACAAATCAGAAACCAATAAATGAAAACTGCACAAAGCAAGTCAACAGCCCTTTCACTTGAACCGAAGTTAATTTATTTTAATTTTCTGGAGCAGTTAACTAATGTACCAGAATAGCTTGACTAAAAAATAGAGTCTGAAAAATGGCCAAGGCTTGCTCAAATTGCATCTCTGACCCAGTATGCCTTCCATGTGCGAAATTCAGTTATTTGACTGCACTTCAGTTTTCTGCGTCTCCCACAGCAGAATCTTTATAGTATAAATAATGTAAGAGAGCAACAAAGTGGCACATTAGGACATATTATTCAAGGAAGTTATGTGGCAAAGCAACATTTGGGTTGAATTAAAATTATTACTTACATTTTCTAAGTACCTGCACTTTGTCTGGCTTCCTCTGCGGGAAGCCTGACAGCGAGCAGGAGGGGGTGGTAAGGGCGGCTCGTGCGCCGAGCAGGCAGGAACGAAAACCAGGCTCGAGAAAGGCCCAGCCTTTCTGACATGTTTCAAGAGCCCAGCGTGGCGGTTTTGAGGCAGTGTGTGCTGGCAGGAAGCTCACCGGCTGCAGACGTTACTAAAGAAAAGCTAAAGTCTCACCGAGGTGAGAATTAAGTCTCTGGACTTGTACAAACCACCTCGAATCGCAGGCTTTAAAGGTAAAATATGGGATTTCTCTTCATGAGGGACCATGAATGTTCTGGTAGCGAACCTGTGCAGAGGTGGAGGCACATTTTAAGTCTCGTTACTTGAAAGTAGCCCAGTGTAACCCAAGGCTTGCGTAACGGGAGCGTTGGAGACGCGTTTCGAAGATGGCAGTGCGAAAAGCTTTCGTGCTGTAGCATTTCTGGCTTTTCCAAGGCAAAATGAAGCCAGCACGAAGTTTGGAAAATTAAACACCTGAGTGATGCAATGAAAGATTGTCAGTTCAATCGAAACTGGAATGTTTCTGCTGCTGATTCCAGTGATTGTAGTGTTTATTGTATCAACATCTGGCTTTTGTCTGTGTGTACACAATGCTAAAGCAAGACTATCATTTGTTTTTGCTGCTTAATGCTTTCATTCTACAAGTGATAACTTCTTTTTTCCTCACTGTGTTGGGGTTATTAGATATTGCCAGATTGCTCCTTTTGCTGGGCTTTTGTGCAAATAAAAGCACCTTATAGTTTACTGATTTTTTTTTTTTTAACCAAATTTAACAAATAATTTCTAGAGATCAGCAGATGACTTGCTTTCAATGCACAGACCTACAAGAAACCCATAGTTCGAAGTAATTTAGCAGATAAAATACAACACGTGCTAGGGCTTAGCTTGCTTTTTCTCTTCCTTTTGTATGTGTATGCATGCTCGCTTCAGAGAATATAAAATCAATACGATGAGAGGCTGCATTGGCAGCCTGCACTGTGAGCCACGGGGCTCCGAGCACAGCCTCTGGGACTGCGCCTGCCGGGCCACTGCCCCAAGGGAGGGGACATTTCATGGGTCTCATCCATTGCTTTCCCATCTGACATGGGAATGGAGCCCAGACAATCTCCTCTTTTTTCCTCTGTTCCTCTCTATTACTTTAATACTTCTAGAAAGAGACTCTGGAGAGAAGGGCTGCATTTGAAAGTCCAGCGCAAAAAGAGACACCAGGACCAGTGGGATGAGCTGGGGTATCACAGGGACAAAGACTTGTCCCACCTGCTTCGGTGTCTGCTTGACCATGGCATGTGGTCAGCCAGCACAGGTCTCACCAGCTAGGACTGCTGCTGCAGGGTAAGCATGAACCCCGTGGCTCCTGGTTCCTCTTGCCTTCCATTACACACAGACAAAGAGCAATTTATGTCTTTGAACGGGTTTTGCTTGGAATTGTGTCATTTTGCAGCAGATGTGTTACCAGGAGTACACGGAGAACCCGATGCCAGAACCAACAGAGCAATAGGAAAGTGTTAATTGAATATGGAACATCTAAGCAGGACAGGACTGCCAAAAAGACCAAGAAAAATACTATTATTGACCATGTGATGGCTATGAGAGAGAGTGTTATAATAGAAAAATGCTTAATGGAAAGGAACTGTTTTCAAAAAGATGAAGATAAATCACAAAGTAAACAATATTAGCTTTGTAGGGAAAAAATACTGAGCTGTCCCAGCAGATAACACCACGGCATGGGAAATGGCAATGGAAAGAACAAGAGGAATGGGTGTTGGCATTTCAGGAGACCTGTCTGATGATGGCTGTGTTTATGACACTGAAAAGGGTGTTTGGGGGTTTCAGGCATGCATATCTGATAATTTAGCAACATGAAAATGTAAAAATACTTCTGGTGTTGTATGATCAGAAGAGCCCAGGCACCGTTTTAAACCTGGAATGACAAAATGGGGCTTAGCTCAAATATTTGGTTTGTCTGTATTTATTTCATGGAGCTATGGAAGCTCTTTCTTTGGCGTCAGTTATCGATGTCACATTTCACTGTTTAGATACTGTAATGGCTGTCATGGGGGGAATAATCTTACCGAGTGCCATGCTTTTTGCATAAGTACATATGCTATAGGGAGAAATGCAGAAAGAAAGGGGAGAGAAGAGACGAGGGCGAGCTCTTATTGATTTCCTCCTGCAGACTGCTGAATGCTGCGAGCAGGACCGAACCCCTGGAGAAAGCTGTCCTGCTACTTACATGTCATTGGCTTTGACATCTCAGTATGTGGTAGACCAAATCAGGGAGCACAGGGAAAGGGCAAAGCCTTCACTCCTCCCATGTGCACCCACTCCCTCTCCCCTCCGCTGTGCTACA